>NW_024080639.1:6807782-7082942 GCF_003009895.1 Hyaena hyaena
AGAGAGAGACAGCATGAGCAGGGGAGGGTCAGAGAGAGAGGGAGATACAGACTCTGAAATAGGCTCCAGGCTCTGAGCTGGCAGTCAGCACAGAGCCCGACGCGGGGCTCGAACCCACGAACCGCGAGATCATGACCCAAGCGAAAGTCGGACGCTTAACCGACTAAGCCACCCAGGTGCCCCTCTTTTTGATGGATGAGTAATATTCCAGTGTGTGTGTGTGTGTGTGTGTGTGTGTGTAATGTAATCAGCATTCCCATATCCTTTGGATAAATACTTAGTAGTGCAATTGATGGATCATAGGCTAGTTCTATTTTTAACTTTTTGAGGAAACTACCTGTGCTAGTCAGGAGCAAATTTTCTCAAATGAGGCCACACACAGGTACTCATATGTACACATATACACAAAGGACACAAAAATATAGATTTGAAGGCATTCTTGTACCCCATGTTTATAGCAGCTTCATCTACAATACCCAAACTATGGAAAGAGCCCAGATGTCCATCAACTGATGAATGGATGAAGATTTGGCATATATATACAATGGAATATTACTCAGCTATCAAAAAGAATGAAATCTTGCCATTTGCAATGATGTAGATGGAGCTAGAGTGTATTATGCTAAGTAAAGTAAGTCAATCAGAGAAACACAAATACCATATGACTTCACTCATGTGGAACTTAAGAAACAAAACAGATGAATATATGGGAAGGGGAAAGAGAGACGGAAACAAACAATAAGAGACTCTTTTTTTAAAAAATGTTTTATTTCTGAGAGACAGAGAGAGACAGCATGAGCAGGGGAGGACCAGAGAGAGAGGGAGACACAGAATCTGAAGGAGGTTCCAGGCTCCGAGCTAGCTGTCAGCACAGAGCCTACGTGGAGCCCGAACCCACGAACCGTGAGATCATGACCTGAGCCAAAATCGGATGCTTAACCGACTGAGCCACCCAGGCTCCCCAATAAGAGACTCTTAATGATGGAGAATAAATTGAGGGCTGATGGAGGGATGTGGGTGGGGGATGGGCTAGATGGGGGATAAGGTATTAAGAAGGGGACTTGTTATGATGAGCCCTGAGTGTTGTATGAAAGTGATGAATCACTGAATTCTACTCCTGAAATCAATATTACAGTGTATGTTTACTAACTAGAATTTAAATAAAATTTAAAAAAACAAATGCAGTCTTCCAGTGAGGTTGGAAGCTGGGGAGAAGGAAGGAGAACTATCCCCCTCTTTCTAGCAGAGATGAAATACAGGATTTGCAATATGCATGTAGCACTTTCTTAACCACTCAGTTCCTTATTTTACAGTTACCAGGCCACTGGTGCCAAAGTTTCTTTCTCTACATTGCTTCCCAAATTTGAGTCATCACTTTATGACTTTTGTCATATCTACATACAATCTCTCCTTTGACTTACTTTGATGCCCTCTTTTTAAAAACAACCTTATTCTAGGGGCTCCTGGGTGGCTCAATCAGTTGTGTCCTAACTCTTGATTTCAGCTCAGGTCATGATCTGAGAGTTGTGAGACTGAGCCATGTGTCCAGCTCTGTGTTACATGGGAATCTTCTTATAATATTCTCTCTCTCTCTTTCTCTCTCTCTCTTTCTCTCCCTCCCACCTTCCCTCTTTCTCTCTCCCCCACTTGCATGCACTCTCTCTCTAAAAAAAATCCAAAAAAACAGCCTCATTCTAAACAGTCACATTTGTGAAATCATATTTCTGTGCTAGCTATATTTTTCTAATGCATATTGTTAATAACATAAAATAAAAATGTTAAAGAGAATGTTTATTCATGTACTAGCCACACCATCTTATGTGTCATCCAAAGGTGTGTTTATACCTTACTTTGGGAAATGTTGATCTATGTTAATTCAGGCAAATAGGAAGGCAGTTCATAAAACAAGAAGTTGTGACTGGGATATTTTCATTTTCAAGAAAGAACTTAATTCTCTGGAGATATATCTGTATATCTATATATCTATCTATATATATATATAAAGCTCTTGGTCAAGACCTAATATTGTCTTTAACCTAATGGACAACTAAAAGTAGGTTTTTTAAAAAATGTTTTTTAATGTTTTGTTTATTTCTGAGAGAGGGAGAGACAGTGTGAGCAGGGGAGGGTCAGAGAGAGAGGGAGACACAGAATCTGAAGCAGGCTCCCAGCACAGAGCCTGACCCAGGGCTCGAACACATAAACCGTGAGATCATGACCTGAACCAAAGTCGGACGCTTAACCGACTGAGCCACGCAGGTGCCCCTCAGAGTAGGGTTTTTTTTTTTTTTAAATAGTTTATTGTCAAATTAGTTTCCACATAACACTCAGTGCTCATCCCCAAAGTGCCCTCCTCCATGCCCATCACCCCTCCCCCCCACATCCATCAGTCCTCAGTTTTTGTCAGCATTCAAGAGTCTCTCATGGTTTGCCTCTCTCCATTACCCCCACCATTTACACCCTTCTTCTCCCCCTTGTTCCTCCGTCAAGTTCCTCCTAATCCTCCTATACGTGCAAACATATGATATTTGTCCTTCTCTGTCTGACTTATTTCGCTCAGAGTAGAGTAGGTTTTAAACTCAACCCAAATCTCTCATCTTCCAGCTAAGGGACTCAGTGGATTAGTGATAGATCCAGGTCTAGATCCAAAGCTCAGGGCCAGAGGAAGCTGCTGTCACCCCTGTTTTGTGTCCACCAGATCATCCTTATTGATGAAGCCACAGCCTCCATTGATGTGGAAACCGATACCCTGATCCAGCACATGATCCGTGAAGTCTTCCAGGGCTGCACTGTGCTGGTCATTGCACACCGCATCACCACTGTGCTCAACTGTGACCGCATCCTGGTCATGAACAAGGGGGAGGTGAGAGCTGAGTCCCTGGGGCAGTGGGAGGATGGGTGCTCAGGCCACCCAAGGAGGCCTTCGGATCCTTCAAGGCTGAGCTCAGTGGTGTCCTTCCCCTCCTCCCCTTTCTCACTCTCCCAGGTGGTAGAGTTCGACAGGCCTGAGATACTGCAGCAGAAGCCTGAGTCTATGTTTGCTTCCCTGTTGGCCACAGCCAATTTTTCAATGAGCTAAAGGGGACCGGTGACTGCATGGAGGCTGATGGTACAGCAAGTGCAGCTGTGAGGCTTGAAGTCTATGACCTTGTGTAGAGATGGCTAGTTCTCCTGAAAGAAGGGCTGAAATGTGCTCAGGAGGTGCTGGCAATGGGACAGAAGAGAAGATCAAGGGGAGCAGAACCTGGAATAGGCCGCTCTGTGGCTCCCCAGACCTGAGAAACGCACCCCCCCGACACACACCATTTGAGACCATGTAACAAATCATCATGTGCCTCTTTTTAACTGATATGTTGAGTAATTTCATAACAATGTAAAAGCTTATTATGGGTTTCTGGATCTGTGAAAAGTATTGCAAATGCTGTATTGATTTTGTAAAAAAAAAAAAAAAAAAGAAAAGAAAAAATTACATGTCTATTCTGCTTTTTGTTAGCTAGCACTCTGTTCAGCTGCAGGGAAGAGGAACTACCTCAAATTGACTTCTGGAAAAGGGACTTCATTGGTTAATGTAATGGAAAGGTCCAGAGAAAGATCTAGGCTGGGAGCCAGTAACTAAAAGATGTCTCCCCTGTGAACCCTGCCTCTTCTTCTCTCTGCTCTGCTCTCACTTTATGGCTTCACTCTTTGAATTTCTCTTTCCTCATGGTGGTAGGGGGGCTGCCAGCAGCTCGAGCCTCGTGTCCTACCAGCTTAGCACCCTGGGTCTTCTTTTCCCAGATGATTCCAGTAAACATTCCACAGCTAAATTTCACTGGGCTGACTTGGCCATGTGCTCATCCCTGAACCAGTCACATGCTAGGCTATTAGGTACAGTAACTGACCAGGCCCAAGTCACCTGCCCACACCTGACCTGAGGATGGGGTTGGCTGCTCTGAATCAAATGGACTCAGAATGGAAGGGGTTATTTCTCCAAAATAAATTTGGGGTGTTCTTACTACACGAAGGAGAAATGAATATGGAAGCTGGGCAAACCCAAAATCGTAGTTGTCTACCATGTTTATTTACTGATTAGAGCATAAATGGGTAGAAAAAGGGTTAGTTTATGACATATGCCAACTGGAAATAAGATTACTTGTCTCCCCACTCCTCCAATAGCAAAGGTAATTATTTTCAACTGACCTCTAAGAGGAGTTCATTGTTGGGAGCAAAATATGTTTCAAAGTATTTTTTTGTTTTGTTTTCAGATTATAGTGTATGGTTTTGCCATGAGAAAAATGGACTCAGTAGGGGCACCTGGGTGGCTCAATTGGTCAAGCGTCTGACTTCAGCCCAGGTCATGATCTTGCAGTTCATGGGTTCAAGTCCTGCATGGGTTCTGTGCTGACACCTCAGAGCCTGGAGCCTGCTTTCGATTCTGTATCTCCCTCTCTCTCTGCTCCTCTGCTGCTCACACTTTGTCTCTTTCTCAAAAATAAATAAACATTAAAAAAAAATTGACTCAGTAAACAAATATTTCCTGCTCTGTTTCTGGTGCTGGGGTAGGTGCTAGGGGTCTAATGATGTCCCTTTCCACATGGAATTTGGAATCTTATGATAGTGAACAGTAAACAGATGGTTCCAGAACTGAGTGGCAGGAGGCAGGCACAAGGTGCAGGGGATGTGACAATCAGAGCAGGCTTCCAAGGTAGAAACAAGATTGTGGTTTACTGAGACCTGAAAACTGAACAAACATTTGCTGGAGCAAGAATGAGTGTTTCAGGCAGAGAGAACAGCAAACAAATCCCCATGAGAAAGAACTGTGACAAACTGATGCAATCTTTGGACCAGAGGACAAAGACTGAGTCCCAGAGTTAGTGACACATATGCATCACCTTATATTCCCTTCCTGCGGTTTTCAGGTAGCCATTGCTTCTCTTCCTAAGGCCTTTCTTAGGTGAGCGTCTTTTCTCTCTTAAAAATCCCTTTGCCCAGTTTATTCCTTTGGCCTCTGCCCTTACCTTTTTCTTCTTAGGCTCTGAAGAGAGTCTGGGAGCCCCTCCTGCTCCCATCCATCCCAGTGCTGTGGTCACAGAGCTGCTCATCTGCAAGCTGAAAGTGACTCTATTCGCCCTGCCCTGCCCCCTCCCAGAGCTGCTGTGGGAGAACTGTACATGCACCACCAGTGAGAGGGGACTCTATAACCTGAGTGCCACTCGGCCCTACTTCCCCAAGGCCACATTTAGCAACCATATTTTCCTCAAGTTGGCCAGCAGATGGCAGGCTCTTCCCAAAAATGAGAGGAGAGCGCGCCTGTGGTTTCAGATCTAGATCCACTGAAGTCCACTGGGGAAGTGCAGACCCCTGAGGTAGAGCACAGAAGCCAGAGCCCATTTCCACTCCATCTTCAGGGCCCCATCCCACCATCCCCTGAAGCAGCCTCTCTTCCTGGAATAGTTCTCAACCTTGGCTGCACATTGGAATGACCTAAGGAATCTTTAAAACACTGATGTTCACAGGAGATTTTGATTCATTGGTTTAGGGTGGAGACTGAGCCTGAGGATTTGTAAAGCTTTCGGTGAATCCAATGTGCTGCAAAACTTGAGAACCACTGACTCTAAGCAGCAATAAAACAGAGCTTTTTGAAAAATTATATGTATGTTTTAACAGTATTGGTTATATTTTATTTTTTAAGTTGAGTGGTTAAGTAAATGACTTTGCTTTCTTTAATTCTTAAATACATATTTTTTGGCATCTGAGCTATTTTATAATAACATTTTAGAAATTGATATTTGATATTTCAGAAACAATGCAAAAATAATTGTCATGAGAGAATATAGAACTTGGTTCCACTTCCTTATATTTATTTAATGGTTTCCTGTTATTTGTATTTTCAATTACATCCTGATGGAGAGGAGACCAGAGTATTTTTGGTGCCCAGGGTTTGTTTGTTTTTTAATTTGAGCCCTTAATTAAATTAACTGATTAATTGTTATTGTTTTAACTTTAATTCCAGTTAACATACAGTGTAATATTAGTTTCAGGTGTACAATATAGTGATTCAACACTCTCATACATCACCCCGTGCTCATCACAAGTGCACTTCTTGATCCCTATCACCTATTTCCCCTATCCTTCCACCCACCTCCCCTCTGATAACCATCAGTTTGTTCTCGGTAGTTAAGAGATCTACGGCACAAAAAGGATTAAAAACCCTGATTTAATTCAGTTCTTTGATTTTTATCGGGGAAACTGAGTCCTAGGAAGAGAAGGTACTTTGCCTACACCACTAGCTTTTAATAGGCTGGCTTGAGACTGGTATCTGAAACAGAGGAAAGGCAGTGAGAAGGAGGGGCAGCCAGCAGCAAGGACTTGGGATAAAGGCCTTAGCCCAATAACGTGGTCAGGCATGGTCTGCTTTGCGCAGAGGGTGGACGCGCTGGCCCTTCTGCAGAAGTTCTAGTTCTGATGGCTGGCCTACCCTTACCCAGTTCTGGCCACCATTGCAGCAAGTGTGAGCCACCTCATGGCAAAGCCATTTCTCTTACAGCGAAGAAAAGTACAATTTTCTGATTTAATTATATATATTTTTTGCCAGCTCCTTGGTTCTTGAGAGCTTTGTAATCTGAGCTGAATTCTAGCAATGATTGTACTGATCCAGAAGCTTCGGTTCCAATATGAGGGCCCCCATCCCATTCAGTATTCATTGAAGTGCTCCCCACCTCTTCACGTCTCTATTCTGGGGTTGTGCCTGGTTCATGAATTAGAGCTTACAGAGCATTCCGCAGGCATCATTTCCCACTAATGCATACCATAAGGTTGTATGCTGTTAGAGAGAGGAGAGAGTTTTCACTCTGAGCGCCTTAATGGTTAGAGAGAAGAAGGAAAGATGTATTACAAGATCTTCACAACTCAACCATTTAAAGAAAAAAAATGAAGTTGTTCACAACAAAGCCAAGATTTCCTGTTCTGGAGAAGGAAGAGCCACCTTTCCCGTGTGTGACCTTTTGTGTTTACAGGCTCAGCTCTGAGCCAAGGGGCTTGCTCAGGGCTTTAAGATCTAAGTGGTGAAGTGGAGGCCAGAACTCCTGTTTTCTGCCCAAGAGCATGTTTCATTCTTTCTTAGGGAACTTAATCTCCAATTGCTGCAGGCATGTATTTCTGCATCACTAACCTATGTTTGTTTTAAAAACCCATTCAAATTCCAAATTACTTCCCAGATTCATTTGACATCAACTTTGTCTGGTCTTCCTCCTGTAACTCTCTCCTTAGTTCATAAGGCAAACAAATAAAAATGAAAAACCTAAACCCCTTCCTTTGTCGTGTACTTCCACTGGACAGATTCTAACAGCAACCCAGAAGGTAGGATGCTTATTTCTCCTGAGACCTTGCTAATTAAAAAAATATATATTATTCACAAATAATAGTTACCATGTATTGAGTGTTTACAATGGGTAACACACTGTATTCAGTACTTCCCTTACATATCTAATCCTCAATTAACTTATAATGCTTTATTTTTTCTTAAGTAGTTTATTGTCAAGTTGGTTTCCATATAACACCCAGTGCTCATCCCCACAAGTGCCCTCCCCCATGCCCATCACTCCCTTTCCCCACTCCACCCCCATCAACCTTCGGTTTGTTCTCAGCATTCAAGAGTCTCTCATGGTTTGCCTCCCTTCCTCTCCCCCAATATTTTTCCCCTTCTTCTTCCCCATGGCCCTCCGTTAAGTTCCTCCTAATCCACCTATACGTGCAAACATATGGTATCTGTCCTTCTCTGCCTGACTCATTTCGCTCAGCATAACACCCTCAAGGTCCATCCATGTTGCTACACATGGCAAGATTTCATTGTTTCTCATTGCCATGTAGTATTCCATGGTATAGATAAACCACATCTTCTTGATCCATTCGTCCATTGATGGACACTTAGGCTCTTTCCATGTTTTGGCTATTGTGGAGAGTGCTGCTATGAACATTAGGGTACATGTGCTCCTATACATCAGCACTTCTGTATCCCTTGGGTAAATTCCTAGCAGTGCTATTGCTGGGTTATAGGGGAGTTCTATTGTTAATTTTTTGAGGAGCCTCCACACTGTTTTCCAGAGGGGCTGCACCAGTTTACATTCCCGCCAACCAGTGTAGGAGGGTGCCTGTTTCCCCACATCCTCGCCAGCATCTGTAGTCTCCTGATTTGTTCATTTTAGCCACTCTGACCATTGTGAGGTAGTATCTTCAGTGTGGTTTTGATTTGTATTTCCCTGATGAGGAGGGATGCTGAGCATCGTTTCATGTGTCTGTTGGCCATCTGGATGTCCTCTTTGGAGAAGTGTCTCTTCATGTCTTCTGCCCATTTCTTAACTGGATTATTTGTTTTTCGGGTGTGGAGTTTGGTGAGTTCCTTTTAATGCTTTGAAGTCAGTGTTCTCATTTTGTAGTTGGAGAAATTGAAATTTAGAGGTTTGAACTCAGATCTGATTCCAGAGTTTATATTATTAACCACTATACTGACTATATAACGCTATAACACTATACTGACTCTGTAACGCCATTCACCATGCAATTTCTGTATATCTATCTATCATCTATCTATATATGTATATACACACATATATATATATTAAAAAATATTTACAAAACTGTTTTTGAGGTTGATTGAGCTCATGTCTTTTATGGTTTATTGAAGACATGTTGGTAAAGGCAGGATAGGGAGAATTTCAGACAGAGACTCACTTTGGAATAAGAGCCTCACAGAACCACAGAGCTGTGGAAATTCTCAGAAAAAGTGTTTCTGAAAACTTCCATCTAGCACCACCATCAGTATTTGGGCACACAGACTCCTGATACATCCATATATATTTATTTACAAATGATGTACAGCATGTACATGCATATCACTGTCCTATTATATTCATACACAAAAATATAATTTTTATAATAATGCAGAAAATATAGAAAGGATTTCTAATATTTTCTTCCTGTACTCCAATGGGTTCTCTTGCCCCCCTCAACCCCAGGGGTGTGTTTACGCCCTGCTCAGTGACCTGGCCTTCCAGGGTATATGCGCTGTCTGAGACAGGAACTTGTCTGCTCATTTCTTCAGGCCCCCTTGGGCAGAGACTGCACAACCCCCCTCCATCATTTCACTTAGTTGTCTGACAGGCCAAACAATCGTCTTTATGTAGTACCAAAATACTGTGTCTCAGTAGAGATCCATCTCTGCCAGACCTTCTACGAACTTGGAGAAAAACCACTCATCAATCTGCTATGAACTTGACAGCATTCAAATCTGTTTGGATTGTGAAAGTAAGTCTGGGCTGTGTTTCAGAGACCTCCCGAGGAGGTTCTGAGATCAAGTGATAAAAAGGGAGAAGATCTTCATGACACACAAAGGGCTCTACAAATGTCAAGTGATATTATTAGCAGTGATTTGCATTTATGGAGGAAGGAATGGAGGCAAACAAAAGAGAACACAGACCTGCACAAAGGGAACCTCTGCAAGGTTGCTCACCCCCAAGGCCAGGGAAACTTCCTCAGGGATCTATTTTTCTATGAGCAACTGTGTACAGACCCTCCCCACTTCCCACCTCCCTTTTGGGCAGGAAGTGAAGTACCTGTTGGGGGGTGGCAGCCTTCTTAGAGAATTATATCCCAGGAAGCGGAGGAGCCAAAAACGGCCAGCGGGGGGAGGGACTGACCAGGATAAGAACAGGAATAGGCCTCGGGCAGGCTTGGAATACTATAGTAGAATGTGACGTAAAATCTGTGGGAATCAGGTGAAGGAGGTCTTCTAAGGTGTTTAAATAATTCTTAAAAATGAATCCAGATTTGTTATTTCTGAATTTAGAGAATTGCCTGCTCCCAGCCTTCCCTGGCCACCATGGAATCCTTCAGCCACCTCTGAGCAAGGCCCCGTGGCCAGGCACTTGAAGGATCTCAAGACATAGGAACAGACCTGCACTCTAGAGTTATCTCTGTGCGTGAGATAAACAGGATATTTCATAAGTAAGAATTAGCAGTCACTGTCGGTTTCTGATTAGTTTCCTTATAATTCAAGAGAAAAAAAGAGGTTAAAACACCTTTTATATTTGGTTAAATGAATGAGACTTTCTCTGTTTTGAAGGTTGGATCCACGCCCGCCCACTCTACCCCCTTCCCTTGACCTCAGAGTTGCTTCACCTTTGCAGGAACTCTGAGGGGCAGATGCATGCCTTCTGGGAAGGAGGTCTCAGCCTTGCTCCAGGCCAGTCATGGAGGGGCTCTCAATTCCTGACCCTCCTCACCTGTAGAATAGGGACAACTTGGGGGCATTTTCTTCTTTACTGATACAAAGCTGTGATATGACAGGCTAGGAGGGGTGGCCTTGCAAGCACACTGCATGAATTTGGCCATCACTGAAAGAGTAGGAAACCACAAGTCATCCGGGGAGGGGGTAGTGCCCTTTTTTTTTTTTTTTTTAAACATTAAGTATCTTAACTGTTGTCTTTTTGGTGCTAGGGGACAGTGCCCTTTAACGAGGCAGAGGGAATGTTGGTCCCCCAGAGTTCCCTCTCTAGGCGTGGTAAGAACGACAGTTGAATGGGGCAGTTGGAGAGGAGGGCTCCAGGCAGGTGGGACAGGGAAGCCAAATCTGAGGTCTGTGGACTAAAGAAGACTCAGGCAACAAGCAGCAGGCAGCACCCACTGAGCCCCCTGACTGTGGACCCTTCCTCCTCATCCACTCCTCCTCAGGACGCTAGCATTTCCTGCCCAGGTAAAGCTGTTCTCTTTAGCAATCAGCCCTGAATGTCCTTGTCTCCATCCCCAGGACTGGCTGTGGTGAGTGACACCACATCGAGCTGTGGCTGCCCACGCGGGAGTAAGCAGGGACAGGGGGCCTCCCAGAGCAGAGGTGAGGCTTGGGGCTCTTCCATTTTTGGAGCCCCTGGTATGTAAAAGAAAAAGTAGAAATGCCAAGCCAGGGTCCAAATCTGTGATATACAAGAACCTACACTGAATAAACGAAGTCTTTTAACATACTCATATACACCCTGCATGTACTGTTCACAATTTTGTCACAGGATTTATTGTTCTAAAAAAACTTAAATTCATGGTACATTCCTGTGTGGTTCACACAGATTCAAAATAGCATTTGTCATTGTCCTTCCATGTTGTCAGAATATCTCTGTGACTGAATGGGAGACCTCATTTGGAGACATCATCACAGGACACTGCATGGGGCTTTCTGGAAATGAGAGGCCTTGGGCAAAGCCCCTGCCCCCATTTCTGAGCCCCAGGCTTTGTATCTTCTTCCCTTGTGTGCTTTCTCCCACCTTCTCTCCACTTCCTCCCTCCCTCTCCCAACGGCAGCCCCTTCTCGGGGGTTTGACTACCCAGTTGGGTGCTGGGGACATCTGGACAGAGCTTCTCCTCTGAGCTAGAGGCTGGTCAGGGCCTGGAGGAAGGGGCTATGGGAGTTGGGGAGAGGGCACAAGACCATTGGATATTGGTAATTTTGGTGGCTAGAAACTAAGAATGGATTTATCAAGAAAGCAACAGGGAGCACAATCTCTTATTTGGGAAGGATTTTATGATTAACAGGGTATCTGCATTTGATTGATGCAGAAAGTCCTAAGGAAAGACTTCCATTATGGGCACAAAGAAAAATAGAATCCAGGTCTCAAACAAGTATCATTACTTGTTAATTTTCTGGGTTAGAGAGGCAGAAATGGAACACAATTGAGTTAAGTGAGCAGATGTGGAAAATATTGCTTCTTGAAATGCCCTCTAGATATTTTTTGTCCTCCCCCTTTGGAGAGCAAGAATAGAGAAAAATGAATCTACTATAAGGAAAACTCAGTGCTAATGTGAGGGTAAATGCAAAGTCCCCCAGATCCCAGGAGTCAGGGAAGTCAATAAGGAGAGGTGGGGATTGCAGCAAACTAAAGCATGCCTCCTGGCCAGAAAAGGGTTGCTGCTGCTCAGTGTGAGGTGATTGTGGCCACACAAGCATACAGAGCTCTTTGATAGTTTGTCACAAGCCAGGGTCTTTTTTTTTTTTTTTTCAATATGGCACCTCCTAATTCAAATTCAGAAAAATTAAAAAACTGTGCAGACCAAATAAAATGGACCTGAAGTTGTACGTGGTCCATAACCCACCAGTTTGTGCCTCAGTCTCCATTTAGAGACCTTCCTGCTTCTGCCTTGTCAGGCCTATTGAGGTCAGGTTGGGAATGTCCTGCCGGAAAACAGAGGGATGCACCAGGGACCTTTTCCTATCCCCTGCCAACCCTCAGATGCTCTGAGTGGAGAAAAGCTGCCAGGAACAGAGTCACGGTGGCTGCAGGGGCCCTGGCCCTGTCGGATCTCCGCTCCGGTCAGCTCCCATCAGGGACCCCCACCCCCACCCTCTGACTGCCAGCAAGCAGATTTGCCACTCCAGGCAGCTCCTCACTCCTGGCAAAGGATGGCACGACAGACGGGGATAGAGACGTTAGCCAAAGCAGACTTCCTGATTTAAAAAGTCTCATTTTCCCTCCGGGGCTGCCAAATTTAGCAAGGTGCCATTCCTGCTGCAATGCTTCCAAGCCGTCTTAGGTAATCATAACTCCGCATTCCCTGTGGGGTGCTCAAGGAAATTACCTCCCAGCACCAGTTTCCTATGCACTCTGATTACCTGAACAAGGCCAGGGAGGCCTGGTCTCCTGTGTTTGGCATCTTTGAGTCCGGACCCTTTAAGACAAACTGATGAGAGCTTGCTGCCAGGATTCTTTGCCATTAGGAAAGTGAGAAAAATTATAAAGGTCATACTAAGGGTTCTCCATGGAAGCTGAAGCCCACACTCTCGGGGAGAGGATCCAGATCATAGGGACCAGGCCCATTTCATTTGGACAAGAGAGAAATCGCAGATGGGTTGCTGGGGGTGAGCAGAGAGACGCAGTGATTGTCCTCATACATCCAAGGGCACATAAAGAGGCATAAATGTAGCCTGCATGGCACCTGAGCGCAGAGCAACTATTGCAGGAAAATCATGTTCAGTTCCACAGAAAGAAAACAATACATTCCCTTTAGGGCTACTTCTTTGAAAAAGGCTTAACTTTTTGTTTTGAAATGATTTTAAACTACATAAAAATAACAACAATAATGCTAAGAAATTCTAACTACCCTTCACTCTTTGTGTGAATTGCAAATTAACATTTGGCCACATTTGCTTTAACATTCTTTCTCTATGCATAATTATTATTTTTCTGACACATTTGAGAGTAAATTGCAGACATTTTGCTCCATTATCTCTAAATGCTTTAGTATATACTTCCTAAGAATAAGGATGTTCTCTTACATAACCATAATTATCACAATTATTAATTGTCAAATTGTACAATTATCAACATCAAAAAATTTTACTTTGATATAATACTGCTATGTACCCTACAGTCCATATTCTAGTTTCCCAAATTGTCCCAAAATAGCGTCCTTAATTTTTTTCTTTTTGGTTCAGGATCCAGTGCAGGGTTGCATATTGCTTTTAGCTGTCACGTCTCTTCACGTCTTTTTAGTTGCCATTAGTCTGGAATGTTTCCTAGCCTGTCTTTGTCTTTGATAATATGAACAGTTTTAAAGAGCACAGGCCAGTGGTTTTCAGAATGTTCCTTTGGGTTTATCTGATATTTCCTCATGATTAGATTCAAGTTATCTGTTTGCTGAACTACACATGAAGGCCATCTTGAGAAGTGACTGGGGTCTGTTGCCAAAGCTTGCTGGATCATGGTCTGGTTGGCTCCAAGGAAATTCTCACTCAAGACACTGAGTTTTTCACAGTTAATGTCTTCTTGGATTCTTTTAATTATTGGATTCTGTGATTCTTTTTCCCCCAAGTAATTTCAATTAGGTTTCAGAGCTGGTAGTGAGCTCTTTTTTCTCTTTCAGCTGCTCTGCTTTCTACCTCTAATTTGCTCAGACTAACCTTCTGTGAAGCCCTTAGGACACTAGAGGCAGGGGAAGTGGCCCAGAGGCAGTGGAAAGCCACAGGCAACTGGTCAACGACCACAGTTTAGCTGTTCATGCTCATGCTGTGACAGCAATGAGGATAAGAATGCACTAGAAAGACTCTGCATGCAAAGCTATGCCCATGTCCAGATTTCCCTCCTCCTGTCTCTCTGGCCAGAGCTGAATTGCATTTATTCAAGAAGACAAGGACCCATCCAAGAATGAGAGACCAGTTTCTTTACTTTTCTCTGTTTGAGCATCCCTGAGCATCCTCCTCCATTGTATTCCTGCAACAAATCTGGAAAAGCTGAGGGGTGGGGACAGGGCATGACTTTGGGTAGAGGAAGCTGTGAAAGACTTTCTGGTAAACAAAGGGAAGTCCCTTGGGGTGGGAGAGGGGACTTTTGCCCAGGGTTGAGTCTATGCAGGGGCCAGCAGATTGATGACTACATAAGTAGGAGGAGATCTAGAGCCCCTCACTGGTGTTTCCAGTTTTGTCTCTCTTGATTCTTGCCAGTGCCCTTGCCCACATGCTGCCCTTAAGAGCCCCACTGGGCAGGTGCCACACACCCCATCTCAACTGATTGCCTCACCTGGGCTTTCTCTCACGCTCTCCTTCGGGTCTCTCCTCTCTTTTCTAGCCACCAAGTTCTAATGTCCCTTCCTATAAGAGGTTCTACCTAACTTGAGTCTCCTCCCACACTGTACTGATCTCTCCTTCCTCAGAACTTGGGTAGCACAGGTGGTCTGCATTACTTAGTGACACTGAACGCAGCCTGACTCCAGGGTTTACATTCCTTTTTTGTAATGTTTATTTATTTATTGAGAGAGAGAGAGCATGAGGGAGGGGCAGGGGGAGAGGGAGAGAGAGAATCCCAAGCTGAGTGTAGAACTTGATGTGGGGATCAATCTCATGACTGTGAGATCATGACCTAAACCAAAATCAGGAGTTGGGCCTCTTAATCGACTGAGCCACCCAGGTGTCTCTTTAGGGTTTACATTCTTAAATATATGATTCAGTATTACAATGTCATGGGGCAATCCCTGCATAGCTTCCAGATCTCATTCCTTTGTCACCAGATGTAACTATCATCTTGAAATTAGTGTATATTTTCTCACTCATTTTAAAAAAGTAAACTATATTTTAAGGAGAACTTCAGGTTGCAGAAAAGTTGTGAAAATAATATGGAGCATTCTCTGTTACTGCATCTAACATTAGTATTAATATCTTACTTATATGTTAAGATGAATGAACAAATACTGATATGCCATTATTGACTAATATCCATACTTCATTTAGCTTTCAGTAGTTTTTGCCTAATGTTACTTTTTTTCCCCCCAGGATCCTAGTCATCACATTTCCTTAGGCTCCTCCTGGCTGTGAAAATTTCACAGGTTTTCCTTGTTTTTTGATGAGCTTGGCAGTTTTAAGTAGTATTGGTCAGATATTTTGTAAAATGTCCCTCAGTTAGGATTTGTCTGATATTTTTCCTATGATTAGACTGGAATTATGGGTTTGGGGGAGGAAGACCACAGAGGTAAAGTGCCCTTCTCATCCTATCGTATCAACATCCCAATAACAAAGAACACACCTAGTACCTGTATCTTAGTTTCTAATACTATTCTTCAATAAAAGCAATCAGGGCTACTTGGAAGAGTGGAATTTTCCTACAAATATATTTATCAGTAAATGAATATATTATTTTGCAAGTATGTGAACATTTCACAAATGGTTATCAGAGTGTATGTGTTTTCTTGCAATGCATTTTTCCTTTCAATTTATCATGTGTAATAGTCACATGGATTGATGTGTGGATAGACATTCATTTTTATTGTCGAATAGTCATATACAGTATTCATATTATACAACACACCTATTTTCCTATTGATGAATATTCAAAACACTACAGAGATGCTACAAATATTTCTATAGAGGGGCCACTGAGATATTTTTGCATGAGATTCTATCTTCTGCAGATTGTTTGCTTGTGTTTTTCTAGACTGAAGTTCAATGTTGACATTAGTAAATATTACCGAAATGAGGCTAGCAGAGGTAGGTGAGAACTCGTAAGGACAATAAAAAGTTGTATCTCAGTCTTTCATACTCATCATTATTCATGCATTTATTCATTTCATTTTTTATTCAATAAATTTGTGTTAAACATCTATATATACCAGGGATTGTTCAAATGTTAGAAATGTGGCTGTAAACAAGACAAATGTGAAGCCCACAGTTTGTTTGGGGAAATAGTTAAGGAAGTAGGGAAGTTTTCCCAGAGGAGAAAATGTCTGAATTGATCTTTGAAGGCTGAGCAGGAATTGGTCAAGTGAGAGAAGGATGTTAGATTTTTCCAGGTTGTGACAGTGGTGTATGCAAAGACCCAGAGGCAGAAGTAATTGGCAATTTGTTTAGGCAGCTGTAAGACATGCAGCATTGCTGGAGTGCAGTGTTAGGTGGTGCAAATGGAAGGTGGACTGTGGAGTACAGGGAAGATTGACAAGATGTTTAGGGAGTTCCTATTTGAATTAGGAATCTAGAGTTGGATACGTTGTATTCATGTTAGATAGAGATATCTATTCTATCTTCATGATAGAAGAGATTTTGAGCAGAATTCCTGACTACAAAACATCTGCCCCCTCCAGTTGTTTATAATGCCTGTTTCCACTTTGGAATATTTGTCATATATTATTATATATAATATAGTTTATTGTCAAATTGGTTTCCATACAACACCCAGTGCTCATCCCAACAAGTGTTCTCCTCAATGCCCATCATCCACTTTCCCCTCTTCACCCCATCAACCCTCAGTTCGTTCTCAGTATTCAAGAGTCTTCCATGGTTTGCTTCCCTCCCTCTTTGTAACTTTTTTCCCCTTCCCTCCCCCATGATCTTCTGTTAAATTTCTCCTGATCCACATATGAGTGAAAACATATGGTATCTTTCTCTGCCTGACTTATTTCATTTAGCATAATATCCTCCAGTTCCATCCACATTGCTAAAAATGGCCAGATTTAATTCTTTCTCAATGCCAAGTAGTATTCCATTGTATATATATAAATCACATCTTTTTGATCCATTTGTCAGTTGAAGGACATTTAGGCTCTTTCTATGATTTGGCTATTGTTGAAAGTGCTGCTATAAACATTGAGGTACATGTGCTCTTATGCATTAGCACTCCTGTATACCTTGGATAAATTCCTAGCAGCACTATTGCTGGGTCATAGGGGAGTTCTTTTTTTAATTTTTTGAGGAACCTCCACACTGTTTTCCAGAGCAGTTCCACCAGTTTGCATTCCCACCAACAGTGTAAGAAGGTGCCTCTTTCGCCCCAGCCTCACCAAGCATCTATAGTCTCCTGATTTGTTCATTTTAGTCACTCTGACTAGCATGAGGTGGTATGAGTGAGGTTTTAACTTGTATCTCCCTGATGATGAGTGACGTTGAGCATCATTTCAGGTGTCTGTTGGCCATCTGGATGTCTTCTTTGGAAAAGTGTCTATTCATGTCTTCTGCCCATTTCTTCACTGGATTATTTGGTTTTGGGGTGTGGAGTCTGGTGAGTTCCTTTTTTTTTTTTTTTTTTTTGATACTAGCCCTTTATCTGATATGTCATTTGCAAATATCTTTTCCCATTCGGTCGGTTGCCTCTGTTGATTGTTTCCTTTGTGGTCCAGACGCTTCTTATCTTGATGAGGTCCCAATAGTTCATTTTTTATTTGATTCCCTTGATGTGTTGAGTAAGAAATTGCTACAGCTGAGGTCAAAGAAGTTGTTTCCTGCTTTCTCCTCTAGGGTTTTGATGGTTTCCTGTCTCACATTCAGGTCCTTCATCCATTTTGAGTTTATTTTGTGTATGGTGTAAGAAAGTGATCTAGTTTCATTCTTTTGCGTGTTGCTGTCCAGTTCTCCCAGCACCATTTGCTAAAGAGACTGTCTTTTTTTCCAATGGATACTCTTTCCTGCTTTGTAAAAGATTATTTGGCCATATTTGTGGGTCCTATTCTGGGTTCTCTATTCTATTCCATTGGTCTATGTGTCTGTTTTTGTGCCAATACCATACTGTCTTGATGATTACAGCTTTGTAGTAGAGGCTAAAGTCTGGGATTGTGATGCCTCCCGCTTTGGTTTTCTTCTTCAATATTATTTTGGCTATTTGGGGTCTTTTGTGATTCCATACAAATTTTAGGATAGTTTGTTCTAGTTTTGAGAAGAATGCTGGTACAATTTTGATTGGGATTGCATTGAATGTGTAGATTGCTTTGGGTAGTGATTCATGAGCATGGAATGTTGTTCCATTTCTTTGTCTTTTTCAATTTCCTTCATAAGTTTTCTATAGTTTTCATCATACAGATCTATATCTTTGGTTAGGTTTATTCCTAGATATTTTATGTTTTCTTTTTGTGCAATTGTGAATGGGATTAGTTTCTTGATTTCTCTTTCTGTTGCTTCATTATTGATGTATTAAAATGCAACTGATTTCTGTACGTTGATTTTGTACCCTGAGACTTTGCTGAATTCATGGATCAGTTCTACCAGACTGTAGAGTGGAGTCTGTCGGGTTTTCCACATACAGTATCATGTCATCTGTAAAAAGTGAAAGTTTGACTTCATCTTTGCCAATTCTGATGCCTTTTATTTTCTTTTGTTGTTGGATTGCTGGTGCTAGGACTTCAGCACTATGATAAACAACAGTGGTGAGAGTGGAAATCCCTGTCATGTTCCTGATCTCAGGGGGAAAGCTCTCAGTTTTTCCCCATTGAGGATGATGTTAGCTGAGGGCTTCTCATAGATGGCTTTTATGATGTCTAAGTAAGTTCCTTGTAGCCCAACTTTCTCGAGGGTCTTTATTAAGAAGGGGTGCTGTATTTTGTCAAATGCTTTTTCTACATCTATTGACAGGATTTTTATCTTTTCTTTTGTTGATGTGATGTATCACATTGATTGATTTGTGATTATTGAACCAACCCTGTACCCAGGAATGAATCCCACTTGATCTTGGTGGATAATTCTTTTTATGTGCTGTTGGATTTGATTTACAAGTATCTTATTGAGGATTTTTGCATCTGTATTCATCAAGGATATTGGCCTGTAGTTCTCTTTTTTTGCTGGATCTCTGTCTGGCTTGGGAATCAAAGTGATGCTGGCTTCATAAGATGATTTTAAATACAGAGGTGAGAGTGGACACCCCTCCCTGTCATGTGTTCCTGATCTCAGGGGGGGAAACTCTCAGTTGAGAGGATGATATTAGCTATGGGCTTTTCATAAATGGCTTTTATGATGTTAAAGTATGTTCCTTCTATCCTGACTTTCTCAAGGGGGTTTATTCAGAAAGTATGCTGTATTTTGTCAAATGTTTTTTCTGCATCTATTGACAGGATCATATGATTATCTTTTCTTTTATTAATGTGATGTATCATATTGATTGATTTGCAAATATTTAACCAGCCCTGCAACTAAGGAATTAATCTCTCTTGATCATGGTGAATAATTTTTTTTATGTGCTGTTGAATTAGATTTGCTAGTGTCTTGTTGAGGATTTTTGCATCCATATTCATCAAGGATATTGTCCTTTAGTTCTCTTTTTTTTTCCTGGGTTTCTGTCTGGCTTGGGAATCAAAGTGATGCTGGCTTATAGAATGAGTCCAGAGTTTTCCTTCCATTTCTATTTTTTGGAACAGAGAAAAATAGGTATTAACTCTGTTTTAAATGTCTGGTGAAATTCCCCAGGGAAGTCAACCAGTCCAGGACTCTTATCTGTTGAGAAATTTTTGATAACAGATTCAGTTTCTTCACAAGTTATAGGCCTGTTCAGATTTTCTATTTCTTCTCTTTGAGTTTTGGTAGTGTGTGGGTGTTTAGGAATTTGTCCATTTATTCTAGGTTGTCCAGTTTGTTGGCATATAATTTTTCATGGTACTCCCTGATAATTGCTTGTATTTCTGAGGTATTGGTTGTAATAAATCCATTTTCATTCGTGATTTTATCTATTTGGGTCCTCTCTCTTTTCTTTTTGAGAAGCCTGGCTAGAGGTTTGTCAATGTTGTTTACTTTTTCAAAACACCAATTCTTGGTTTCATTGATCTGTTCAACTGTTTTTGTTTTTGTTTTTTTGTTTTTCTGTACTGTTTATTTCTGTCCTGATCTTTATTATTTCTTTTCTTCTGCTGGGTTTGGGGTGTCTTTGCTGTTCTGCTTCTAGTTCCTGCTATTAGATTTTGTATTTGGGATTTTTCTTGCTTCTTGAGATAGGCCTGTATTGCAATGTATTTTCCTCTTAGGACTGTCTTTGCTGCATCCAAAAGATTTGGATTGTTGCATTTTCATTTTCATTTGTTTCCATATGTTTTTAAATTTCTTCTCTAATTGCCTGGTTGACCCATTCGTTCTTTAGTAGGGTGAACTTTAATCTCCATGCCTTGGAGTTTTTCCAGACTTTTTCTGGTGGTTGATTTCAAGTTTCATAGCATTGTAATCTGATAATGTGCACAGTATGATCTCATTTTTTTATATTTATTGAGGGCTGCTTTATGACCCAGTATGTGATCTATCTTGGAGCATGTACCATGTGCACTTGAGAAGAAAGTGAATTCCACTGCTTTGGGATGTAGAATTCTAAATCCCTCTGTCAAGTCCAACTGGTTCAGTGTGTCACTCAGGGCCATTGTTTCTTTAATGATTATCTGTCTAGTTGATTGCTGTAAGTGGAGTATTAAAGTCCCCTGAAATTAGCACATTCTTATCAATAAGATTGCTTATATTTGTGATTAATTGTTTTATACATTTGGGTGCTCCCGAATTTGGCATGCAGACATTTATAATTATTAACTCTTCCTGATGAATAGACCCTGTAATTATTATATAATGCCCTTCTTCATCTCTTGTTACCACCATTACTGTAAAGTCTAGTTTTTCTGATATAAGTATGGTTACTCAAGATTTCTTTTGACTTCTAACGGCATGATAGATAGTTCTCCAACCCCTCACTTTCAATCTGAAGGTGTCCTCGGGTCTAAAATGAGTCTCTTGTAGACAGCAAATAGATAGGTCTTGGTTTTTTATTCATTCTGATATCCTATGTCTTTTGATTGGAGCATTTAGTCCATTTACATTCCGTTACATCCATCCATTAATAATAATACATTATTATTGAAAAATATGGGATTAGAGTCATTGTGTTCTTTGTAGGTTTCATGCTTGCAGTGATGTCTCTGGTACTTTGTGTTCCTTGCAAAATTTCCCTCATAGAGTCCCCTTAGGATCTCTTGTAGGGCTGGTTTAGTGGTGATGAATCCCTTCAGTTTTTGTTTGTTTGGTTTGGGAAAACCTTTATTTTTCCTTTTATTCTGAATGACAGGCTTGCTGGATAAAGGATTCTTGGCTGCATATTTTTCCCGTTCATCACATTGAAGATTTCCTGCCATTCCTTTCTGGCCTGCCCAGTTTTAGTAGAAAGGTCTGCTACTACCCTTATGTGTCTACCTTTGTATGTTAAGGCCCATTTATCCCTCGCTGCTTTCAGAATTCTCTCTTTATCCTTGTATTTTGCCAGTTTCACTATGATATGTCATGCAGAAGATTGTTTCTAGTTACATCTGAGGGGAGTTCTCTGTGCCTCTTGGGTTTAAGATTGGGGAAGTTCTCAGCTCTGATTTGTTCAAGTACCCCTTCAGCCCCTTTCTCTCTCTTCTTATTCTCCTGAAATTCCTATGATATAGATATTGTTTCATTTGAATGCATCACTCAGTTCTTGAATTCTCCATTTGTGCTCCTGGATTAATTTATCTTTCTTTTTCTCAGCTTCCTCTTTTTGAGTAATTTTATCTTCTAATTCACCTATTCTCCCTTCTGCCTCTTCAATCCATGCTGTGGCCACCTCCCTTTTATTTTACCCCTTATTTATATCATTTTTAATTCATCATGACTATTTTTTTAATGTTTATTTTTGAGGGAGAGAGAGACAGGGTGCAAGCCAGGGAGGGGCAGAGAGAGAGGGAGACACAGAATCTGAATTGTCAACACAGAGCCCATGTGGGGCTTGAACCCACAGACCGTGAGATCATGACCTGAGCTGATGTGGGATGCTTAACCGACTGAGCCACCCAGGTGCCCCTCATCATGAATATTTTTAAGATCCTCGATCTCTGTAGCAATGGAGTCTCTGCTGTCTTCTATGCCTTTTTCAAGCTCAGCAATTAATTTTATGACTATTTTTCTAAATTCTTGTTCAGTTATGTTGCTTATATCTGTTTTGATCAATTCTTTAGCTGTCACTTCTTCCTGGAATTTCTTTTAAAGAGAATTCTTCCATTTCAAAAATTTGGTTAGTTTTCCATCCCTTATAAGTTTTAAAGCTTGTTATGTGCTCTGCATCTGTGAGTACTGCTATATTAAAGGGGGCTCGTACACTGTCCAGGGCCTGGCCATTCAGAAGGTGTTTTTTGGAGAGTGTGACTTGCTCTCTGTTGTTGTGACTTTGGTTATTTTATTTCCCTACTCATAGTGATGTTTTGGACTCTCCACCAGGTGTGCTTTGGTTTGTTCCTTGAAGTAGCCCTGGAAAGGAAAACAGACAGACAAACAAACAAGAAACAAAAACATGCAAATGCACAAACATATAAAACAAACATGCAAACAGATAAAAAAGAACAAAAGGCAAATCAAAAAGCATAAAATCAGAAACCCCAGCTATAAGCAAAGAGCAGGGTGGAGGCAGTGTTGATGGAAGAGGATATACAAACAGAGAAATGACAAGTGCAGGAAGAAAGAGAAAAAGAACATTGTCCAAGCAGAGAGACTAAAAGACTTAATCCAGAGAGAGAGAGAGAAAGAGAGAGAGAGAGAGAGAGAGAGAGAGAGAGAGAGAAGAATAAGGAAGGAGGAAGGAAGCAAGGAAAAAGAAATGAAGATAAAGTTACCCAGAGAAACTATATGGCCTGATTATTCCAGAGAGAGAAAGGAAAATAAAGAAGGAGGTGTAGAACACGTATCAGGAGAATGGATTAAATATGTCTGTTTAAGCAAACCAATAACCAGAGTAAACAGCCTAGAGGAGGAAAGAGACAAGAAGGAGAAAAGGGAGAATATATCTGAGCAACAAGAATAGATCTAGAGTTAATCCAGGCAGTGCCACAGTGCTAGTCTGGAGGAGGGGGCTCTCTGGTTCACAGCATCTATCCAGCTACAGTAGATAAGAAGCTCCTCAGTGCAGCGGGGAGGTGTGGTTTGGTGTAGGCAGGTCCCACGTCCACTGTGGGTCCCTGGGACAATTTCTCAGGCCCTGCCTTGATGGTTGTGGGAAGAAAAATGGCGACCATCCTGTCCCTTCTTCATGGACCAGGTGTCTCAAATCACTCCTTTGGATCCATCCTCACTGTGCTGTGGGCACAGACGAGGTGGGCTGTCTCTCTCCATGGTCTCCTATGTACCATGCTTAGCTGTGTTTTAAACTCCCACTCTGTGCGCATTAATGATGCTGTGTGAAATGTAATCCTGTGAGCTGCAGCAATTCAGCGAAGGGAGCTGGATTCTCCTTCTGCACCCTGCACCCCTGGCCTACCACCGAACCTGGAAATAACTTCCCTTTTCCCCAGGTGTGCAAACAGGGCAGTCGGTCCCATTCAGAAGAAAGCCCTGCAGTTAGATATGGGATGATAGGATCACTCTCTGTCCAGTCCAAGGTGTTTCTCTTGTCCTGATACAGACCTGTGCTTTCCCAGCCACTCTTTCTCTTCCCTTTGTCTCTCCCCACAGAAGGGGATCCCTCCCCTCCATGCCTCCGCAGCTGGTTTTATCTCTCTCAGTTTGCAATTACGCATCTATGGGGCTGTCCAGTTTTCCCATTTTCTTCCTAGGAGACTATGTCTCCTTTCTTCCAAAACTCTTAGGGTTCAGAGTCCTTTGGCCTCAGCCCTTTTTTGTTGGAGAGACGCAGGAAGTTGGCCTCCAGTCTCGGATTTGTCTTTTTGAGTTGAAGACACTTTAATTTTCAAATTCTATTGTAAGAAAGAATATATTATTCCAGAGGAGTGATTTTTGTAATATAAGCAAGGGGTTTCTAGGCTTATTGGAAAAATAAAAGGGTATGTCAGTTTCTCTGCATCTATGAATGCCATTCATTTTTTATATACTTTACTTTCCCCACAGCTTTGTTGAGATATAATTGATGTAGATGTAGATGTGTTGTATAATTGATATGTAATACAAGTTGTAGATGTGTACAACATGTGGATTTGATAGACTTTATTGTGAAATGACCACCACAGTAACATTAGTTAACACCTCCATTACCTCACATAATTATCTTTCTCTTTTGAAGTGAAAATGTTTAAGGTGTACTCTCTTAGCAATTTTCAAGTATATAATATAGTATTGTTAACTAAAAAAACCATGCTGTACATTAGATCCCAGAATTTACTCATGACTAGAAAATTTTACCCTCTGAGCAACATGTCTCCATTTCTGCTACCACCCAACCCCTGGCAACCACCATCCTACTCTCTCTTACTATGAGTTCATCTTTTTTATATTCTACATTTAAGTGAATATCATATAGTATTTTTCTTTCTCTGTCTGACCTCCTTCACCTAGCATAATTCCCTCCAGGTGCATCTTTGTTGTCCCAGTTGGCAAGATGTCCGTCTTTCTCAAGGCTGAATAATATTCCATTGTATATGTATACTACATCTTCATAATCCATTCATCCATAAGTGGATACTTGGGTTGTTTCCATATCTTGACTATTGTGAAAGATGTTGCAATGGATGAAAAGGTGCAGATATCTTTTCAGGATCCTGATTTCATTTCCTTTGGATATATACTTAGAAGTGGGATTGCTGAGGGGTACCTGGGTGGCTTTGTCGGTTAAGCATCCAACTTTCGCTTAGGTCATGATCTCGCGGTTCCTGGGTTTGAGCCCCGCATCGGGCTCTGTGCTGACTGCCAGCTCAGAGCCTGGAGCCTGTTTCAGAGTCTGTGACTCCCTCTCTCTTTGACTCTCCCCTGCTCACGCTGTCTCTCTCTCTCTCTCTCTCTCCTAGAAATAAATAAAACATTTAAAAAAATTTTTTAAAAAGTGGGATTGCTGAAACATATGGCAATTTTATTTATTTATTTATTTTTTTTGAGGAGCCTCCATACTGTATTCCATAGTGACTGTACCAATTTACATTCTCATCAACAGTGTGGAAGAATTCCCTTTTCTCTGTGTTTTTGCCAACACTTGTTATCTCTTGTCTTTTTGATAATAGCCATTCTAACAGCTGTGAAGTGATATCTCTTTGTGGTTTTGATTTGCATTTCCTTAATAATTAGTGATGTTGAGCACCTTTTCATGTACTTGTAGGCCATTTGTATATCTATTTTTGCATAGATGTCTATTCAGTTCCTCTGCTCATTTATAATCAGATTTTTCTGTTTTGTTTATTTTGCTTTTGAGTTGTATGACTTCCTTATATATTTTGGATATTAACTCTTTATCAGGGGGTACCTGGCTGGCTCAGTCAGTAGAGCATGTGACTCTTGACCTTGGGGTTGTGTGTTCGAGATTGGGTATAGAGATTATTGAAAAAAATAAACAACAACAAAAAAAAGGACTGAGGTTAACCCTATGTCAGACATGATTCGCAAATATTTTTCCCATTCTGTAGGTTGTCTTTTCATTTTGCTGATTGTTTCTTTTGTTGTACAGAAGACTTTTAGTTTTATGTAATTCCACTTAATTGTTTTTGCTTTTTATTTTAATTTGCTTCTAGTGTCACATCCAAAAGATAATTGCCAAGACAAGGAACTTTCCCCCTGCTTACTTCTAGGTACTTTATAGTTTTAGTTCTTATGTTAAAGTCTTTAACCCATTTCAGGTTAATTTTTGTGAGTAGCATTAAGTTAGGAGTCCAATTTTATTCTTCTGCTGTGATTATCCAGTTCTCCCAACACCATTTATTAAAGAGAATATCCTTTTCCCATTGAGTATTCTTGGATACTATACTTGGATGCTTGTCAAATATTAGTTGACTGTATTTTCAAGGATTTATTTGTAAGCTCTCAATTTTTTTCTGTTGGTTTGTCTATTTTTATGACAGCACCATTGATTACTATAACTTTGTAGTATTGGAATCTACAGTTTGAAATCAGGAAGTGTCACACCCCCAGCTCTATTCTTCTTTCTTGAGATTGCTTTGACTATTTAGGGTCTTTTGTGATTTCATACAAATTTTAGAATTGTTTTTTTCTATTTCTGTGAAAAATATCATTAGAATTGTGATGGGAATTATGTCAAATCTATAAATAGCTTTCTATAGTATGGACATTTTAATAATATTAATTTTTCTGATCCATGAACACAAGATATCTTTCCATTTGTTTTTCTCTTCAATTTCTTTCCTCAAAGTGTAGTTTTCAGTGTACAGATCTTTCACCTCTTTGGTTAAGATTAGCCATGAGTATTTTATTGTTTTTGATGCTGTTGTGAATGTGATTGTTTTCTTCATTTCTTTTCAGATATTTTATTTTAGTGTATAGAAACACAATTGATTTCTGTATGTTAAAATTTTGTGTCCTGAAACTTTACTGAATCTATTGATTAGTTCTAACAGGTTTTTTTTTTTTGTTAGTCTTTAAGATTTTCTATATATAAGATAATATCACCTGCAAGCAAAGACTGTTTTGCACATTTCTTTTCAATTTGTATACCCCTTATTTTCTTTTCTTGCCTAATTGCTATGTCTAGGACTTCCACTACTATGTTGAATAAAAGTGGTAAGAGTAAGCATCTTTGTTTTGTTCCTGATCTTAGATGAAAAACTTTCAACCTTTCACCATTGAGTATAATATTAGGTGTAGGCTTGTCATATATGCCCTTTATTATGTGCCAGTATATTCTTTCCAAATCCAGTTTGTTGGGAGTTTTTTTTTTTAAATCATGAACACATGTTGCATTTTATCAACTGATTTCTCTGTACTTATTAAGATGTATCTTTTAATGTATTAGATGTATTATTTATCTGTATTTATTGAGATAATCATATGACTTGTATCTTTTATTCTATTAAAGCAGTGTATCATATTTGTTGATTTGCATATGTTGAGGCATGCTTACACTCCAGGGATAAATTCTACTTGATCTTGGTGTATGATTTTTTAATGTGTTGTTGAATTTAGTTTGTTAATATTTTGTTAAGAATACTTGCATCTATATTCATTAGGGTACTGGCCTGTAGTTTTCTTATTATGTCTTTATCTGGATTTGCTATCATAATTATGCTTGTCTCATAAAATCAGTTTGAGGGTATTTTCTCCTCTACAATTTTGTGGAAAGAGTTTGAGAAGTATTGGTATTAATTCTTCTTTAAAAGTTCGGTAGAATTCACTGGGAAAACCATTTGGTCTGGGATTTTATTTTGGTGGATAGTTTTGATTACTAGTTCAATCTCATTATCTTGGTCTGTTCAGATTTTCTATTTCTTCATTATTCAGTCTTGGCAAGTTGTGTGTTTCTAGGAATTTATCAATTTCTAGGTTATCCAATTTGTCAGTGTACATTTATTCTAGTGATCTCTTATTATTTATATCACTGTAGTGTCAGTTGTAATGTCCACTCTTTCTAATTTTTTTTAAAGAGTTTTCTCTTTTTTCTCCTAGTCTAGCTAAAGTTTTGTCAGTTTCGTTTATTCTTTTTTAAAAAAGCTTTTAGTTTCATTGATCTTTTCTACTGTTTTTCTTGTCTCTACTTCATTTATTACTGCTCTCTATTTTATTTCCTTCTGCTAACTTTGAGCTTAGTTTGTTCTTTAGTTTTTTGGTTCATTGAAGTGTAGAGTTGGGTTATTTACTTGAAATCTTTTATTTTTCTTAATGTAGGCATTCATCACTATAAATTTCCATTGGGGACTACTTTTGCTGCATCCCACAAGTTTGGTATGTTGTATTTCCACTTTTATTTATTTCAAGATATTTTTTCACTTTCCTTTTGATTTCTTTGGCTCATTGGTCAGAAATATGTTGTTTACATGTTCATATTTATGAACTTTCCATCTTTCTTTTGTTATTTCTAGTTTTATACCATTGAGGTCAGAAAAAATACTTGGTATGATATCAGTCTTCTGATTTGCTAAGATTTGCTTTGTGACCTATCATGATCTATCCTGGAGAATGTTGCATGTGTTCTTGAGAAGATGTTGTGTATATGTTTGTTAAGCCCACTTGGTCTAAAGTGTAGTTCAAGTCTAGTGTTTTCTTAATGATTTTATGCCTGGATGATCTAGCTAATGTTGAAAGTGGAATATTAAAGTAACTTCCTAATATTTTATTATTAGTATTAGTTTAATATATTTAAGTGATCCACCATTAAAAGATGTTTATATATTATCTATCTATCTATGATTGCTATAGTTTCTTGATTACTTGATCCTTTTATCTTTATGTAGTGATTTTCTTTGTCTCTTGTTATAGTTTTTTTTTTCCCCTTAGAATCTATTTTGTTTGATAAAAGTATTAAACAAGACCCTTGCTGTCTTTTGGTTTCCGCTTGCAGGTTTCTATCCCTTCACTTTGAGCCTATGTGTATCTTTAAAACTGAAGTGAGTCTCTTGTAGGCAGCATGTAGTTATGTCTTATTTTTTTCATTCAGCTAGCCACTCTATGCCTTTTGATTGAAAGACTTAATCCTTTTACATTTCACGTGTTTATTGATAGGTAAGGACTTACTAATGCCATCTAATTGTTTTCTGGCTGTTTTGTAGTTCCTTCATTTCTTTCTTCTTCTTTTGCTGCTCTTCATTTTGAATTAATGATATTCATAGTGGTATGTTTTGATTCCCTTCTCTTTATCTTTTGTGAATCTGCTGTAGGTTTTGGTTTGTGGTTACCTTAAAGGCTTACATAAAATAATTTATTGAAGACTGGTCTATTTTATGCTAATAGTAACTTAATTTTAATCACATACAAAAACCCTATCCTTTTACTCTCCCCCTTTTGTTTTTGATGTCACAATTTGTCTTTTTATATTGTTTATTTATTAAAAATTATTTTCTTAAAAATAATTTGTAATGTTTTTTATCTTTTTCTGAGATAGAGACAGCATGAGCAGGGGAGGTTCAGAGAGAGAGGGAGATACAGAATCTGAAGCAGGCTCCAGGCTCTGAGCTAGCTCCCAGCACAGAGCCTGATGCAGGGCTTGAACCCACAAACCGTTAGATCATGACCTGAGCCAGTCAGATGCTGAACCGACTGAGCCACACAAGCACCCCCAAAATTATTGTATTTTAACCTTTATATTAGAATTGAGTGTTAACATACTACCAAATTCGATATTAGAGTATTCTGAATTTGACTGTATACTTACATTGTTACATATATTCATGTTACTAATTAGTGTCAGTGTGTTATATATTTTAATGTTACTAATTAGTGTTCTTTAATTTCAGCTTGAAGAATTTCTTTCAGCATTCCTTGTTAAGGCAGGTCTAGTGGTGATAAACTCCCTCAGCTTTTGTTTGCTTGGGAAAGTCTTTATCTCACTTTTGTTTCTGAATGATAGCTTTGCCAGTTAGGATATTCTTAGTTTGTAGTGTTTTGGTTTTGTCTTTTCCCCCAGAACTTTGAATACATCATCCCACTCTCCTGGCCTGTAAGATTTCTGCTAAGAAATCACTAATAGCCATCATGGGGTTCCCTTGTAAGTTAGAAGTTTCTTTTCTCTTGCTGCTCTGTTTGATATGTGACAGTTTTATTATAATGTGTGTTAGTAGTTACCTCTTTGAGTTGAGTTTCTTTGGTGACCTATGAGCTTCATGAGCTCGGCTATTCAAATCTCTACCTAGATTTGGGAAGTTCTAAGCCATTATTTCTTTAAAGAAATCTTCTGCCCCATTCTCCCTCTTTTTTTCCTGAAATTCCAACAACTTGAAATTGTTTCTTTCGATGGTATTCCAAGATCACATAAGCTTTTTTCACTCTTTTTCAATTCTTTCTTTGTTCTCCTCTGACTAGAAAATTTCAAAGTTCTTATCTTTTAATTTATAGATTCTTTCTGTTGTTCATATCCTCTATTACATTTTTCATTTAATTCACTGTATTCACTTCATTAAATTCTGCTTGGTTCTTTTAATAATTTCTGTCTTTTTTGGGGTGCCTGGGTGGCACAGTCAGTTAAACATCCGACTTTGGCTCAGATCATGTCTCAGGGTTTGTGAGTTTGAGCTCCATGTCAGGCTCTGTGCTGACAGCTTGGACCCTGGAGCCTGCTTCAGATTCTGTGTCTCCCTCTCTCTCTCTGCCCTTCCCCTGCTTGTGCTCTCTTTCTTTCTCAAAAATAAACATTAAAAAATAATTTCTGTCTCTTTTATAAACTTCTTATTTTGTTCATGTATTGTTTTCCTGATTTATCTGAACTGTCTTTCTGTGCTTTCTTGTAACTCACTGAATTTCCTTAAAACAGCTGTTGTCAATTCTCTGTCGGGTTTGTTGCAGATCTACATATCTTTGGGATCGGACACTGGAAGATTATTGTTGTCCTTTGGTGGTGTCATTTTTTTTTTTTTTTATGTTCCTTGAAGTTTTGCATTGCTGTTTTCACATTTGAAATATCAGTTACCTCCTCCAATCCTTAATTACTGGCCCTGGGAGAGAAATACCTTCCATGATCCTTGCTAGGGAATCTAGAGCTTTCTCAGACCTACTATGGATACACCTGATTCATCTTCTTGCTCTTTTTTGTGGCAGAATTCTTAAACCTATATGCTTTCTTTCAAAACACCAGGTTGGGTGCCAACAGCTTCCCTTGTGGTTTCCCAAAAGTGGTGCTAAAGCTCAAGCTTGTGGTTTCTTCCTAGCCCATAGATTTGGTGTGGCTTTCTGTGTATGTTCACTAGCTGTCTCTCAAAGCTTCTTTCCATTGCTGCCATTGGCAACATGCACAGGGACCTGGCCACAGGATGTGTGTGTGTGTTTGTGTGTGTGTGTGTGTGTATGAGGCATGTAGAATGCTGAGGATGCCTGTGAACCAGTTGGAGGCATGTGTGAGTGAGGTATCCCCAGCGACTCATGGCAGGCTTCTTAATTTAGTCTCTGATGCAGTTAGTAGGATCCATGTTCCTTTAATGCTTTCTAAGAGTCCTACAGGCGTCTCTCCTAGCCTTTTCCTGCCCCTGTCATGTAGATAAACATTTAGTCCTCTGAATGTGGTGAGAGGAAATGAGCTTCTCTGTCAGCATCCTGCACAGCTGGATGCCAGCTTTGGAAGCCAGCTCTCACCTGAGAGAGAAATCATGGTCTGAGAAGATGTCTTTGTCCCTAAGCTGTGCTGCCTTGGGGAGGGGTATTATGAATAAAGTCAAACTATTCCTTTTCCCTCTCCAATTTATCCAAACTATTTGCTCCAATGGTATGGTAGAATTTCTCCACTGGGAGAATTTCCCAAAGGTTCTCTTGTCCATAGTGATTGTCTCAAGTGATATTTTCCAGGGGCCTCTGAACCATGGCCAAGAGGGGCTGGAGACAGATCAGGGGCCACTCCAGGACACACAGCCAGGGCCACGGCTGTACATCCATTACCTGATACATGGTTGGGGGCAAGATTCCTCTTGGGTTTCTTGGCATATGGTGCTGGATCCCACAGCTCCCAGAAAGGCACTTTTGCTTGTAGATAGATGCCAAATTGTTGTTTGGGAGGGGAGACACAAACAACAGGTATTTTATTCAGCCATGATGCTAGCATCACTACTACATATACTCTTGAGGAAGTCCCTTCCCTTCTCTAGGCCTCTTGTTTCTTATTCTGTACAATGAAAAGTTTGTAAAAGATTGTATCCAAGAACACTTCTAACTTTGTCATCGGCTTATCAGCCATTAAAACCTTGCTGGGAATTGGTTTAATTGATGTTTCTAGCAGTGAAAACTTCCTGAGAAAATTCATGGAGCTAGGACCTCCATCTGTAGAAAATAGTGAGGCCTCTGGTTGCAAGTGACAGAAACCAACTCAAGATAGGTTGGGTAAAAAGGGAGAATTCATCCTTAATATGTAGGGAGGGAGATGTTATGGAACTCTAGGAAAAGAATAGAGCTGGGTCTCAGGAAAGAATTGAAACTAGGAATAGGAAAACCTTTAGTGATTTTTCTCTACTCTTTAGGTTTAGCTGATTGGTAAATGGGGTGGTTGGTTTATGGTTGGGCAGGCACTCCAAAAAGAAGTGTTCTCTCTACCAAGATTGTTGTTGGGTTTTTTGTTTGTTTGTTTGTTTGTTTGTTTTTGTTTTGTTTTTGTTTTTGTTTTTTTAGAAACAGTGGTTCCAGATGTGGGGGGAACGTGGACTTGTCCAGATGTGCCTGGTCCTGAGAGATGGTTCTCATTGAGAGTCTCTAGCCCTTGGGTATGGAGCAACATGGATGCATAAGCTCCTGGGTATCTGAGAGAAGCAGGAAGAAAAAGTGGTGTGTGTGAGAAACTTTACTCTGCATGAAACAAATTTGTGTGATGGCAAACCCACCTTCCTGGAATTCTTTTGCTGGTCTGTGATTCAGGGTTGGCCACAGACTGGCTCCCAACAGACAATCGACAATATGCTTTTTGCTCCCAGTCAACCTAAAATGGGAAAGAAGAGGCACTGAATGTCTTTGCTAATAAGGAAATCTCAGAATGGGGTTGAGGGATGTGGCAGGGATTTTGGCCACACCTTCCTATCCTTCACCCTCATCTACCCCATAAATATAGAAATCTAATTGGTGAAAATAAGTCTGAGGGGTTGGAGCAAGGAAGCTTTTCTGGGTAGAGTGTGAGTGGCATAGGGTCTGCCTGGTCCCACTCCAGAGTGTTCTCATTTCTCAGTGACCTTCCTCATCTCTTTGCTGCAGAGTGAAAGCATTCATAGGTCAACAGCCCAGAGCTCCAGGCTTCCATCAGGATGGTGGGTGAAGGCCCCTACCTTATCTCAGATCTGGATCGGCGAGGCCAGCGAAGATCCTTTATAGAAAGATATGATCCGAGCCTAAAGACCATGATCCCAGTGAGACCCTATGCAAGGTAAGCCAGGAGGAGGATTGGAGGGAGGGTAGGGTAAAGCCTCCAGGAATAGTTTCTAGCCCATCAGGACAGTAGGCACTGGTCCTGTTCCCCATGCTGCTGCTCTATATGCTTGTCTTTTTGTCATCCATCCATCCATCCATCCACCCACCACTTCTTTACTCCTTTGGTGAGAGGGAGACAATAGCCAATGTTTAAGGAGACCTTTCAATATGCTGGGATCTGTTCAAGTACTTTATAAACATAGTCTTTTTCACTCTTTCACATAGTTCACTTCACAACCACTGTGGAGGTATTGTTATTATTTTATCTGATGGATGAAAAAGTGAGGCACAGGGAAATTAAGTAATTTGCCCAAAGTTAATCAGTTAGCTTTTTCCTTGTAACACACAAATTTTCTAACTGCTAACACTAAGAAGCCTAAAACAATTGCCATTTAATTATCTTACAATTTTATGGGTGGGTCAGCAACCTAGACTGAGCCCAGGTGGGTGATTCATCTGGTTTTGACTAAGCTTACTTATAAATCTCCTGGACAACAAGGTGCTGTCCAGGAGATTTCATAGCATTCTATTGGCCAAAAATTGTCACAAGTCACCTCGGATTCAAGATGAATAGACTAAACTTTCTGGTGGAAGCAGCTGCAAGTTCACATCCCAAGGGGTTGTTATACAGTTGGGGAGAGAGAATTGGGTCCATTTTTAATAAGCGGCCTGACTTTTAAGCTCACACTCATAACTATAAAATTATATGATATGATATGATATTATTATATTAATCATAATATTATAAAATGCTGCCTCTTCTACATGGAAAGGGCCCTGTATCCTGTCCTCTGAATGGTAAAAGGCCAAGTGGTATCTCTATAGTGGGGTGACACAGCACTACTCTCTCCTAGAATCTCTGGACCAAAGATGCAACTTGAGCCACCTAAGAGGAGAGGTGAAGGTTGAAAGCTGAGGGAACAGGTTACCATTATTAGCCCCAGGCACGAAAGCACTAACTACCCATTGTTTTGGCTAAGTTTATAATTGCTTTGCGGAGAGGCAATGTGAGGTGCTGCTTAAGAGAGTGATAGGACCCTTGAGTTAGCAAGCAGTGGGTTTGAATTCTTGCTCTACCACTTATCAACTGCAAGAGTTTGGACGAGCACTTTAACTTCTTGCCATGATGTTCTTGTCTATGAGATGGAATCATTACACTACGCTTCTGTACACCCCACTTATTTGTTGTAAAATTATACAAGGTAATACGTGACTTCATCATAAAAAACACCTTTTAGGAAATTTAACTACACGCTGGGTACGTAGTACCTTGTTAATACTATCTTAGCTTGGGTTCTCCAAATGCAGAGCCTAAGTGAAGAAAGTGGATTCAGGTAGCTCATTTAGGAGGTGAACCCGGGAGCAGGAGGGAATATTTAGGGGAAGTTAGGCAGGGACTGACACTAGGGTGTTATCAGTGTCACTGCTGTAGGGATGGGGACTGGATTCTACTAGGTCCTCCTGAGAAAGTATAAAATTTTCCACCCAAATGATGAGGCGGGTGCATTTATCCAGGGGTTCCTATACTCCATTAGTTAAGATTTGCCCTTGGGGGCATCAACCCCCTGCAATTCTGGGCTGCCCTTATGCTTCTGAGAAGGCACTGAAACAGGTGGTGAAAAGAGACACAGCTTGCATTTGAGATGGGATGCTGTCAGCTGGAGCCTTAGCTTGCATGACACTGTCCTCTATAGCTGAGATCAGGAGTACATGTGACAAAAGGCTGTGATCCAGGGCATCCTGACAGCATCTGCTGCAAATATAGAGCTCTTGCAGGGTCCAGAATATACTAAACACTCAGTAACCAGTAGATATCACTCCATGTCTCTGAATTTGTTCTGTCTTAGATGGTTAACTTCTCAAGGGCAAAAACAAAGACTTTGCCTCCTTCATTTCCTCTTCCTCTTCTTTATTTTCTTCTCCTTTTTCCTCTACTGGTTGCACTTTATCCTCTTTCTTCTTCTTTGTTCTCCTTTTCTTCCTGTTCCTTTCCATTTCTTTTTTCTCCTCCTCCCTTTTCTGTTTCCCATCCTCCTTGTTTACCCACTAGCTAATATTTATGTGGCCATAACACTTTAGATGTATTAATTCATTCCATCATCACAATAAACCAGGAGTTTGCCTCCAGCGTTTGCCTGATTAGGTAGCCTTCCCTCCCATGGTGGCCTGTCCTGCTCTGCACCTTCCCCATCTTCCTGAGAGCACAAGACATGCACCTGACTTCTGATAATCAGATTCTGGGTCTTAATTTCCTCATGACAAATGGATCAGGTATCATCTTTCCCATGGTCATGAGGCTTGAAAATTGGTAAATGTTCAACACTGGCTTGCTAAAATAATTCCCTGGTTTGTAGCATTTATAAATTCTTATGATGTGAATACTCCTACTATGGCCAATTTCAAGCCAATGTGATGTCACTGAATGAAAAGTTGGAAGGGGATGTGCAACAGCACCCTGTTATATGATATTTCTACCATACAGACACAACAGATTTATATAATCTAAATAGCACAGATACTAGTACAATCTAACAAAATAGTTAGGAAGTGATGAGTTTCAAATAGTTATTACCTTTGTCCTTAAGATAATTTATTTAAAATTACAAAATTTTTAATATTGTCTGTGTTTAGCAACTAACTTGCAAAACTCCTGGACGTCTTACAATCAACTCTCACAAGCTGCTATGAGCTGGTTCCAGCACATACCACTGCTCAAAGGGATAATGCATGGGAATCACGGGTTCTAAGTGTGGCTATGGTTATTACTAGTTAGGAACTCAAGTCAGGGACTCAGGGCAATGACAACTATGCCCTGGAACACAGAGTGTCTCATTTGTCTTAGGCTGGCACCCAACCCTGTGGATGATGCGGGACTGCTCTCCTTTGCTACATTTTCCTGGCTTACACCAGTGATGGTTAGAGGCTACAAGCACACGCTGACTGTGGATACCCTGCCCCCAATGTCACCATATGACTCATCAGACACCAATGCCAAAAGGTACCAGGATTCACTCGGGTCACCTCAGGAGAGGAGCTCACCCTATGCAGGAGCACATGAGCCCTTTGTGTGCTCCCATTTCCTGGGTGTGGAAACAGACCCCTCCAGGTCATTGGTGGCCTTCGTCAGTGGCTGCTCTCTGAAGCATGGGTTGGGCTGACTCCCCTTGTTGGCCCAATCTTTGGGGAGGCAGAATTGGGGAGATTTGGTGTGGGAGAAAGGACTGACTGAGAGCTACAGCCTGAGGTTCAGGACCATGCTGTCTGGGCTGTGGCTAATGGGAGGAACACTACATCTGGACGAAGGTGGCCAGAATTTCACTTTGCACTATGCTGGCCAGACCCACCTGGGATGCTGCTGCAGGCAGCTCTAGGCACTGCATTTTGTTTTGCTTTAAAAATCATTATTTGGCTTTGAGGGCACCTGGGTGGCTCAGTTAGTTGAGTGTCCAACTTCAGCTCAGGTCATGATCTCACAGCTTGTGAGTCCAAGCCCTGCATCAGGCTCTGTGCTGAGGCTTGCTTTGGATTTCGTCTCTCTCTCTCTTTGCTCCTCCCCTTCTCAGGCTGTCTCTCTCTATCTCAAAAATAAACATTAAAAAATCACTATTGGACTTTTATGTTGCAAAAAACCAAACGAATCGAATGAAACCACCAGTATTTGACAGTTTTGACTTACAAAATGTAAATTTCATTGATCCAACCTATTAATATTCATTCTAAAAATGTTAAAGCAACCAACCAACATTTAAGCAGTGGGAGTATCCCCACCATACTCCAGCTCTGCTCCCCAGAGGTCAGCATTGCTAAATGTTGGTGTTGATGTATCTAGAATTTTTTTCTGTTCTGATTAAGCACACCCTGTGGTACCATCTTCTGTTGATCAGTAACTCTTCTTCTTCCTCCCACTTATACATCATGGTTTTTTTTTTCTTTAAACAAAGTGAAGCACACTATATAATGTTTACCAATTTTGCTGTTTTTAGTAAACATTTACAAAGACTTTTCCATGTCAGCATAAGTATAAAGACATGAATTCTTTCTACCATCTGCATTGACCTTTGAGGTTGTGATGAATCATAATATGTTAAACAATGAGAAAGTTCTCAAAGCCTTCTGCACTTGTTTCTTCTGGGAGTCTTCTTATCTTTGACCACACGGGGTAAAGTGCAAGGCATAGCCTGGAGTATGTGCTCAAAGGGCTGGGAGTTTTAATCATGGTCTTGCAATTGTTTATACAACTGTGCTTTCCCTCATCTGTATGCTGTAGACATCTAAGTCAATGATAATTTCCCCAAATCTACAGTCCAGAGCAAGTTTCCAGCGAGCTCAGAGACAAGGTGCTGGACTGGACCAGTGCCTGTGGAGTACTGGATTTTCCTTCTACTTCTCTGGCCAGTACTTCCTGTCTGTTTTTAATGTTACCTTCCATCTACCCAATATCACCTTGGATCCTCTTCTGTTCCATTCTATGCCTGTTCCTAGATGAACTTATCCACTGCAAAGACAACACCATATGCAACCTTAATAACATGCTACTTCAGTCCATGTCTCTCTTCCAGACTCTAAATCCACATGCCCTGCATTCAATTGGACAGCTGCACTTGGATGACTCACAAGCATCTCATATCTAAAGCTGTGTTCTTGATCCTGAGCCCCAACCTGATGATGCTCTTCTCCTATTCCTCTTTTCCTCTTCCCAACAAACTCCATTTACACAGTTGGTCAAGCCAGAAAGTTGGGATCCTTGATCCTTCTTCCCTTTCTTCCACATCTAGTTCATCAGTACATCCTGTTGTCTCTGTCCATCCTTCCTCAAATCCACTTTCCTTAAATCCAAGCCACTTCTCCCTGGAAGTCACAGTCTCCTGCTGTGGTCCCCCTGCTTTAGCCTTTGTTCCTCCATATAACCCATTAGTTTCATAGCTCCCTGAATGTTTTTTTTTTTTTTTAGATGTGTAACATATCTTGTCACTAGGGCCTAAAAACCTGCAATGGCTTCCTTTGCTCTTGAAAAGAAACCTAAACTCCTTTCTGAGAACTATGAGGTCCCAGGGGATTTGGCTCTGCCTCTCTTCCCAGTATCATGTCAGTCATTCTCCTTCAGCACACTCCTGTCACACTGGCCTTCTTTCTGATCTCTGAGATGGACAGACTCCTCCCTGTCCTGGGGAAGATTACCCTTGTCCTTCCTCTGTCTTTTTTTTAAATCAGAACTGGTGTTGTGCCAGAGATGGGCAGTAGGAGCAGGAAATAAAGGCCTGGAAAGTACCCAAGTGTCAGATAGAAGACTGTGCTCATGCCAAGGCTTTGCCCCCCTGCTCCTCCTATATCCCATCTGCCCTGGAAAAGAAGAAAAGAAAATCACTGCTGCTTGTGTGGAGCCACCACTGCCAGGGATGAGGGTTGTGCTGAGCATCTTTGCGAGGTTTATCCATTGAAGTAGCTTCAAATAGCAAGTGGAAATGTAAGTCCCTTTCCTTCTTCCTGTTCTTTCATCACAGATTTCGAATCCTTTGGGATGAAGAGGTGGAAAGGGTGGGTCCTGAGAAAGCCTCTCTGGGCCGAGTGGTCTGGAAATTCCAGAGGACTCGTGTTTTGATGGATATTGTGGTCAACATCCTGTGCATTATCATGGCAGCCATAGGGCCGGTGAGTGAGGGTGGCCCTTCTTCTGCCTTGTCAAACAGGTCCCCAGACTGGCAAAGAATGTTATTAGTTACTTTCTCTACGAGCTGGTGGGTTTAGTACATTGTCATTATCTTTGAGCTCCTTGGGGGCAAATTTTCATAAAGCTAATCCTTGTCAAGCACAGCAGCAGCCACTGAAATTAATTAAAAAGTTTTCTTCATAAAATCAGCTTGCTGACATTATCTGAGGCTTTCTATACCAACCTCAACCCCCCAGTGGCCCTCTCCTCTCTCCATTGTGCTATTTTACAGACGGTTCTCATTCACCAAATCCTCCAACAGACCGAGAGCATTTCTAGGAATGTCTGGATTGGCATTGGCCTGTGCATTGCCCTTTTTGCTACTGAGTTTACCAAAGTGCTCTTTTGGGCCCTTGCCTGGGCCATAAATTACCGCACAGCAATCCGGTTGAAGGTGGCCGTCTCCACCCTGGTTTTTGAAAACCTGGTGTCCTTCAAGACGCTGGCACACATCTCTGTTGGTGAGGTAAGCTGGTCCAGAGTTTAATTTTAGAAACTAAATCCTAAATCCTGAATATGAGTGAGATATGATTCCTGGATGATGCATATGACTTCCTTCTATTTGTCCAATGTCCTGCCCATTGTATCCTAAGTGAGGTGATGGAGACTCAAAATGCTTGAGGAATCCAGTGAAAGGAGGGCTTCATTCAAGCTGGAGAATTTGGAAAGGCTTCCCTGTTTCAGTTGAGATAGGGTTTGGGGGTGACCTTATCCAATCCCTTTGATGGTCAGCGAGGACACTGAGGCAGTAAGGAACAGATCACAGGATTTAAAGGAAATGAATGAGCAATGGATCCAACAATTCTGATTGTGTAGTATTTGGGGTGCCAAAGCCATAATAAAGACTACGCTTACTGGACTTCAGAATTTATATATTCTTAAGCCCTTGAATCTTACCAATAAGATTCTTAGCATTTACACAGTAAAATGTCCCTAGTCAAGAGAATCCCAGGTGGCATGAGGTAAGAGAGAAGACTTGCTTCTTTCTTCTAGTTGCTCTTTCAGTATGTCCAAGCATCTTATGATGAACTCAGCTAGAAAGAATAAGAAAATCCAAAATAACAGTAGATTAAGTAAAATGAATTTATTTCGCTCTGTGCAAAAGGATTCCGGACCAGAGCAATTCAGGGCTGGTATGGGGACTTCTGATCCTATCTTTCTTTGTCACTATCCTAGCACATGGGTCCCATAATGGTTCAGGATGGATTTTAGAGGTCCAGCCATCCCAACCATGTTTCGGATAGCTGGTAAGAGGAGGAAGAGAATAGCAAAGATATATGTCTTCTAAGTTGAGTTGCCTCCCCTTAAGAATTAATTCCCAAACTGCCATTTGATGTTTTTGTCTTATATCTCATTGCCCTTAACACAGTCACATGGCCACACTCTTTCCACAAAGGAGGATGAAAAATGTAGTCTTTTAGCTGGGCATGCCACTGCTCTGAATAAAGCAAGAAGAAGCAGAGATAAAGGTTAGGCAGCTAGCTACCTCTCCAGTATTCTCTTAGATGGCAATATTACTCTTTGTGTCTTTCTTTATTGGGACTTTCAGTCTTAAAGACCAGCCTCTCCAAGATCAGATCAGGATGAAACCACAAAACTCATCATGTTGGTCCTCTGACAACACCCCTCCCCCTTTAAGGCAGTTTTTCTTCTCTACTCAGAACCTTTACTCATTCTGAAAACCTTCAGTTGAGGAAATATTTGTGTGATGCTTCCAAAGCCTGAACCTATGTGCTTTTTTTCCAGGTGCTCAATATACTATCAAGTGATAGTTATTCCTTGTTTGAAGCTGCCTTCTTTTGTCCCTTGCCAGCCACCATACCAATCCTAATGGTTGTTTGTGCAGTGTATGCCTTTTTCATTCTGGGGCCCACAGCTCTCATCGGGATATGTGTGTACATCATATTCATTCCCATCCAGGTAATGGCAGGTCTTTGCAACTATAACTGTTGTACACTTGTATTGTACACACATGCTCTCACTCATTTGGATAGATGCTTTCATTTCCAGGATGTGGATCTGAAGCCTGTGCCCCTACTTTGTGCTCACAGATGTGCTTTCTTTTGTTGGCACGGTGTATTTTAAGAACTTGAATTTGAATGTGCTGGGGGAGGGAGTCATGCTTTTCAGTTTGTCAAAGTCCCCAGCACTCTCTTTGCCTACTAGTAATTCATGTGTTTATATCACCTGCCTGATCCCCAGTGGTGTCCCCTGGTCCACATCAGCTGCTACAACTCCAGGGAAGGATGGCTGAGAATTCAATCCAGGTTCCCTTAGAACTTTTCCTGGCACTTATACTCCAATCTCTGGAAATTTAGGCCAACTGCAACTCAGCAATTCTCTCTGAACACTGTTTGTACCTTGATTTCAGATGTTTATGGCTAAGCTCAATTCAGCTTTCCGAAGATCAGCAATTTCAGTGACAGACAAGCGAGTTCAGACAATGAATGAGTTTCTGACTTGCATCAAGCTGATTAAAATGTACGCCTGGGAGAAATCTTTTACTAATACTATTCAAGGTAGGATGCACAGGTGCTTGAAGAACCACTTACCCTGTAGAATGTACTCTTATAAGGGTTCTTAAGGTTCTTGGGGCCAGGAATTCCAGAAGGAGGGCTGTGGGGACCCCCTGAGCAGATTTTCAGGCTTTCTAAGAGACTGCAAAGATTTTAATAGACCCAGGCATCTGTTCTGGTGAGCCCAAGGACGCAGCAGGTGAACAACATATGGTTTAGCCCTTAAGAAGGCATGTGGATGCTGGTACTGACCAGTTACCTTTTACAAAAATAATCCACTAGAACATTATGAGGAGAAGAAGAGCTACCTCAAGCTATTTCCTCCACTTAGAAGATGTCTACACATACACACGCACATACTCACACTTACATATATATCTCCTTGCCTGCAGCAACTTCATCATGATTGAATGATCCCTGACTTGATACTCTTTGCACAGATAAGAGAATGCATGTATAGCTTTTTTTTTTTTTTTAAAAAAGATGATATTAAAACCATTTCAGTCAAATATAAATGCAAATCTAATTGCAGGAACATTTACATAATTGCTGACATAGACTCAGGTGATTGGCCGGTTAATGATCTGAACCACTGTTACAATTGACTCTCTGGATCTACAATTACACTTTTAGACCAGCATGTAATTGGGCCTGAAGCTGTATATCTGTGTTTTAAAGAGTGGCTTTAGAAAACTTGCTTCTGAGCTTGCTAAAGAAAGTGCCACAGGTTGGGATGCTGGCAGACCCATGCGACCTTCCTTGAAGACCCAGAAACACTTTCTCACACGTTAATCTCACTTTAGCACAATGATTTGATTCCATTTTATTCCATTTGACTCAGTTCAATTTAATTTGACTCAATTTAACCCGAGTCAGCTTAATTCAATAAATATTCACCGTCTTCCTACTGTGTGCAAGGTCATGGGAGCTGCACAAAAGGATTAGAAAAGGAGTCCCTGATTTTAAGATGATGGGAGGATGAGCTAACTAAACTCAACAATAGCTATAAGTTTGTTGGCTCTCCCTCTGAATATATTTAGAATCTGTCTGCTTCTCTTCATTCCACTGTCACTCTAGTGCAAGCCAATATTCTCTCCCTTCTGGACTATGGAAAGAACTCTAGATGCAGTGCTTGTTTTCCTCCTTCCCCCTGAAATACATTATGTTCTCAGAAGCCAGTGTGACCTTTTAAAAATGTCAATCAGATCCTGTCCTCCCCTGCTGAAAAATCTTTGGTGGCTTCTTATTACACTTAGATTATTCCAATTTAGGACTTTTGACTTAAATCCAAATTCCTTTAAATGGCCTATTAGATCCAATATGATCTGGCCCCTGATGACCTCTCTGAGCTGATTGATCACATTTTATCCTAGTCCTTGATAACTTGTGTGAGCCCTGTGAACCTCCTGTCTGCCTTCATTTATGCCTCAGGATCTTTGCAGTTACTGCTTCTTCTGCCTGACATGCTCTCATGCTAGATGTTCACAGTGACTTTGTGTCTCCTCTTAGTATCACTGACTCAAGCCTTCTTCACCACAGTCCTAAGCAAGTCCATTCCCTATCAGTTCCTTTTATTCATCTCACCCTGTTCATTTATTTCGTGTCACCCAACAAATCTGTAATGATATAATTTGTTTATTTATTTATTGTCTATCTCCCTACTGAAAGAGAGCTGAGATCCTGTTTAATCCTGTTTTCCAACACCATACACAGCACTTGGCCTATAGTAGACATCAGGTTAAAATTTGTTGAATGAATTAACTATAGGATAAAATGGGGGAAATACCACAAGGGAAATGAAGAGAAGCTCCAAAGGGTGAGGGAGTGAGCATATCAAGGTTGGAGAGATCAGGAAAGGCATCTTGGTAGAAGTGGCATTTTAGAAAGGCCTTTCAGGATAGCAAGGATTCAGACACAAACAAAGCTGGGGAAGACCCCCAGTAGGAGCAAAGGCCTAGAGATGAGTATGTGAGGGTGTGCTTAGGGGAAAAAAAGAGGAGGCTGTGTATTCGAGAAGCAAAGGGCATATGACACCAAAGTTTTGGATTGCAGTAGAATTGGTTTCCAACTCTGCCTTGATCACTTAAAAGGCAAGTTACTTAACCTGCTATGACTTTCCTGTCCTGCCAGAGAGCATAATAACATCCTCTCTTGACTCTTGAATGCCGAGAACAAACTGAGGGCAGATGGGGAGGGGGGAGGGGAAGGGAGGTGATGGGCATGGAGGAGGGCACTATGTGGGGATGAGCACTGGGCGTTATATGGAAACCAACTTGACAATAAACTATTTTAAAAAAACAAAGTATGGACACACTCAAAGTTTTAAAAAAATAGCCTCTCTTTTTTCACATGGTGATGAGAGTGATCTATGAGGGCACTGTGCAATGCTCCACAGAGCACTCGGTAAGAATGGCATTGGTGCTCATGTTGCTAGTGTGAAAGGGTGTTTGCAGAAGAGGCTGGAATTGGATTTAAGAACTTTAAACACCAGGAGAAGGAGGCTTGAATTTAATTTGTGGGTAGTGCAGATGCATGGACCCCAACTGGACTTATGAAAGGGAGAAATGCTCTTGGGCTTTTGTAGCTTTCCTGGGATACAGGACAGGAACCCCAATCTGGTAGCCTTCAGGCTGGCACATATGCTTTGTTTGGTCTTTTCAGTATTTAAAACTTCTTTCAATTAGTTCCCAACATTTACAAGTGGAAACATGTCCCCCAAAATTCCAGATCCCAGACTTTGGAACAGTCAAATGTCTGGTGACCTGGCTGCTCTGCACTGAGGAGTGGCTGCCTGTTTCACTGAGTCATATGGTCCTCATTTTGCCACACTCCATACCCTCCCTCTGGTCTTACTTTCTGTCCACTCCCTTCATTTACATTGCTTGCCTGGCCTCTGTAGGCATCCAAGTGTATGAATCTTGACACAGAATCAGTATTGCAAGAGACCTCAGAAACCATCCAATATGGCAGCTGAGAGGCACTGAGCGTCTAGTGTGTGCCCAGGGCTTTCTGTGCCTCCTTTCATTTAAACTTCCTACAGGAGTCCTTAACGTTCATTTGCAGGAGGATCAGGCAGAGGTAAATACATTTATTCATATCTTCTTTTTTTTATGTTTATTTCTTTGAGAGAGGGAGAGAAGAGAAAGAGAGCGCACAAGCGGGGAGGAGCAGAGAGGGAAAGAGAGAATCCCAAGTAGGCTCCACACTGTCAGCACAGAGTCTGACATAGGTTTCAAAGCCACAAACTGTGAGATCATGTGTTGAGCCAAAATCAAGAGTCAGATGCTTAACTGACTGAGCCACCCAGGCACCCCAAGTGTAAGTGCATTTCTTAATGCTGCAGAATAAATCCATTGTGGACCATTTTCTATTTATAGATATAAGAAAGAGGGAAAGGAAATTACTGGAAAAAGCTGGATTTGTTCAAAGTGGAAACTCAGCCTTGGCCCCCATTGCATCTACCATAGCCATTGTATTGACATTCACCTGCCACATCCTCCTGAGACGCAGGCTCACCGCCCCAGTGGTAAGAACCATCTCTAGAGCTGGGCTCCTTTGCATTCCACACTGGACAGTGCCAATTGGGAAGCTCCTCCTTGCCTTTGACCAGCACTGGCATCAGAATAACCAATCACAGAAGGGCCAGAATTCTACCTTGACTTTTAAAAACAAATGCTTAGACTGACAAGGAGCTCAGGAGAGAGCCTACTGGTGACTCTTATCCAGTCTATGTCAGTGCAGGGGCAGTAGCTAATGTTGGAACACAGTCTGACATTTGGAAAACAAAACTGAAATCAAATGAGCACTTGGCTATTTTATTCATAATTATTCATACATATTACAAGACGGAAGTTTTGTGGGAGTTTTCTGCATGGGAGGAGTCATAGGTACTGAGAGACATAGTGTGATGTTAGGGTCAGAATCCCCCTTGTTTAAATCCCAACTTTGCTACTGCCTATGACAGAGGGCAATTCATTCAACCTCTGTTGCTTGGTTTTATTATCTGTAAGTGGGGTTATAATAGTCCCTGTGGTTGTGAGGACTGAAGGAGCTCTTTTATGTAAGGCATGTGGAACAGCGCCTGGTATGCTGTAAATGCTGTGTAAGTGTTTGTTGTTCTTATTAGCCTGATGCTCACCCAGGCCAGGCGAATTTGGACTGAAAGCCTCAGAGGGAGAGTTAGAATAAATGTGAGATACTCTGGGTTTTATATATATATATCTGGGGGCCTGTGCATTCAAAGATAAAGAAACTCTGGGCTAGACGGGAAACAGCCCCTGGCTGAACTAAACAAACAGCTGAGATATTAAATCCAGTGGCTGAAGGGTAAGTGAATGGACAAAAGTCAATAAAAACAAGACAAAAAAAAAAAAAAAGAATAAAACCCAGAGAGAATGAAATAAGCAAGTGTGCTCACAGAGCAAAAGTTACACCAAAAGTCATGGATTTTGAGGGGAAGGGGGATGTTTGAGAAGGCAGATGCTTTTGCTAGGGCATTTTTCGTGAGACTGTCAGTCTCATTACTGCTCTGTGTTTCTTTGTGAGGTGCTTTTATTTTTTCAGGTTCTTTACACACAGTTTGCTCATACACTGTGGGGGCTTGAATTCAGCTATGAACCCAAAGCCAGAATAAATGGCAATGACATACCAAAGCCTCAACAGAATGTTTTCTCAATTATTGTGACTATGTTCTATGATCCTAAACAAACAGAAACAATACTTTTCCCAGCAATGCACCAAGCACATTGAAAACCAAATTGATTGCCCATGGTTAATATTTCCAAAAATAATGATTTAGAAGAAATCTAGATCAGGAAAAAATTCCCCTGAATGCAAGGCTCATATTTCTCCAAATTCAAAATCCCTCACCTCTTCTATCAGGGCCACATCACTAGGAGGTCAGCACCCCAGGTGCTGACTTACATTAGGAAGCCTGAGTGCTCTGTTAAACAAGGCCTGGATTTTCTGAGCCAAGATAGTACTTTGGGACTTGGGGGAGCTGAGTTCTCTTTGGGGATGGATTTGGGACCAGATGTGATGAACGGAGCATTCTTCATTGTTGCCTTACAGAACTAATGAGGATTAGCTGAAGCCCAGGGCTCTGTCCTTGGGGCTCATTCAGCAGCAGGCAGGATCACTCTGGATTTGTTGATGGAAGTTGTGTTATTAATTTCTTAAATGGGTGGTTAGGGAGAAGCTGCTAATTACAAGTCAGGCAGATGAGAAGATGAAATCTGGGAGATGAGGTCATGTACCCCTGAGGTACCAATGGAGCGAGGAAACTTGTCTTCATTGAGGTTGTATGATGTTAACCACCTACCAGGCAGGACTCAGTGATAAAGGCCCCAGTGAGGAGGGGAAGTGATTTTGGGGAATAGAAGTTGAACAGAGGCTTTGACATTTGTCCCAAGTGTGTGGGGAGGCAGGGTGTGGAGGCCAGACCTCAGGGGTGGGAAAGCCAGAGGTCATTTTCCAGTAGCCAACGTGAATAAAACAGGTCCTTCCAGAAAACTTCTGCCTTCATTACTGGGGCTAAATATGGTATGGAAAAGGAGGCTCTAACTCTGAAGGGTCAGAGGCCTCTGAAGCAACTAGGGAAAGGAGATAATTTAGGACAGTCCATGGGATTTTGAGTGAAAGGTCTAGGACAAGTAAGGATGTGGATGGAAATTTCCAAGCACACTCAGTTAGATATCTTCCTCAGACATTATCACATTATCTTCTTTGGACTTACAGAGGCAAGGGGATAAATATCCCACTATTTTAATTAAAATCTGAAGCAAAATAGATTAAGATGTTGCTATCCATACTTTGCCAGCCCATGATTTGAGAGTCATGAAATGAAAAAAAAATGTTCTGGTCAGAATTCCAACTATGCCACCATTTCTCATCTCAGCAATTATAATTCGCATGGATAGAATGGTTCAAAGCCAAGGCAACATCTCATCCTAAACCCTCTATGTCTCTTTTGTTCTTCAGGCATTTAGTGTGATTGCCATGTTTAATGTAATGAAGTTTTCGATTGCAATCTTGCCTTTCTCGGTCAAAGCAATGGCTGAAGCCAATGTCTCTCTGAGGAGAATGAAGGTATAACTAATACTGGGTGAATAGGGAAGAGAGATCTTGTTTTGGGGTGGGAAAATTTTCAGATATGGGAAAGCTGTGTCAACCCATTGAAGGCCTGGGTCATTGGTTCAGAGAACATTGGCATGAGGCCCTGCATTCAGAGTTGGATCAGTAAATGTGCATCAAGGAGGGTACAAACAAAACTTTATAAGGTGGCCTGCCCTTTTAGTAAAGATGAAATAGAGTCTTCATACACGGACATGATGTTCCTGAACCCCTAGTCTTTTTACAAGTCATTAATCTTAAGTTGTTCCAGAAGTAAGGTTGAGTTTGCACTTTACCTACCTGGTTTGTCCTATGGTGGGTATGGTGATGGTAGTGATGAAGAGGGTAGTGGGGCAACACAGTTATGCACTCAGTTGCTTTATTCATTCATCCAGTCATTCATCAGAGATGTACTGTATGCTTCCTATATATAAGGCATTGTAGGAAATGCTAATAGAGAAAATAAAAGGAAGAGAGAGTCTTTACTCCCAAGAGTCTCCTGTTTCATGTAGGACCAGGTATCCCAATCATTGCTATACACAGTAAGGATACATAACATGCAGGAAGGGTACGTAAAGTGGTTTTTAAGTTCAGGCATGGGAAGGAAAAGGAGGAGGGTGTTCCAGAGAAGAGAACAGCATGTTTGGACATGTGTGAATTAATTGAATGATTTTATTCACACAGGCCAGCATTCTGGAAGTCACCTTAGGCATCCAAGATGCCTGTATCCCATTTCTCCCTTACTAGCCACATTCAACCAATCAAGAGCCCTTTTGAGTCACCTCCTGCTCACTGTATTTCCTCAATTTTAAGAAGCACTGTTTGTAAGATTGGATTGGAAAGTGGTATTGTCAAGTCATCACTTTCTGAACAAAACCCAAGAGTGAACACCATCATATTAATTGTATATATTATGATATCAGGTATCTTAGACTAGAGAAACAATGCTACTTCTTGAGTCCTCAGCTTCTTCTCTGTTCCTACTGACATCACCTTCATTCAAGGCCTTATCTCTCTCCCTACTGCCATCACTAAATTATCACAGAAACTTATGAACAAGTCTTCCTTTTCCATTGCTGTTCTCCTTAAATCCGTATTGCAGTCAGCCCCTACAGAGCTGTTGAAATATTGGTCTGACCACTGCTTGAAATCCTTGAGTTTTTGTTCTCTCCGGGATTGAACCTGAGCCTTCCATTAGCGGGTTCTCAGTTATGTCTCCACATGATTTCCTGATTTCCTCTCTCCTTCCTACCTTGAGCTCTATGGTAATCTTGAATTGCTTGTTTCATGTCCCCACCCTAATAAGCCATGCTGTTGAATGTTTCCTTGCCTTTGCTAATGCCATACCCTCTGTTATAAGGCTCTCATCTCCCCCTTCCTTCCCTCGTTTTTGCCTGTGCAGCACCTGTACAGACTCAGCTTGGGCACAAAAACATGGACCTCAGGATGGGGAGCCAAGTATCCCTTCTTTGGCAGTTACAGTGTTTTGTTCTTTTCACATTTCACTGAAATGATTGTGTATGTTCCCATCTTCCCCTAGGCTGTAATCTATTTAAGGACAGGAATCATGCCTTATCATAATTTCATTTCTTCTGTTTACCCCAGAATTTGGCAATGGGTAGACGCTTGGCAAATTTTTGTTGAACTGAGCTGAGTGGGTACTAGGAAGAAGACATGGCAGAGGCTGAGCGTGTGACCTTGGTTTCATAAGCATTAGTGCCAGGTAATGAAGCCACCACCCAAAGACTAGAAAAATCTGATTACCTTGGGCAAGAGGAAGAAATGTAGCTGAGATCAGCATTATCCAATGTGGGTGACCCACATAGACTTTGTGGATAAAGAGGCATCTGTCCTAGATAGCATGAGCTAGTACACTATTTCTGCTGCAGCTCCTCCTAGGGGAATATCTTCCCTAAATATCCTAAGTAGATTTGCCAAGATTATGATTTTGGGTCATTAGAAGATATATTTGGATGATTCCTGTAAATGCATAAAGTCTGCCCAGTTAATTTTGTCTCTTTAATCTTAGAAAATTCTCATAGATAAAAGCCCCCCATCTTACATCACCCAACCAGAAGACCCAGATACTGTCTTGCTTTTAGCAAATGCCACCTTGACATGGGATCAAGAAACTGGCAGAAAAAGTGATTCAAAGAAAGTGCAGAACCAGAAAAAGTGTTTTCTTAAGAAACAGAGGCTAGAGGCATACAGTTTGAAGTCATCAGCCCAGGAAGTTGCTGGCCCAGAGGAGCAAAGTGGTAACTCAAAATCGGTTCTGCACAATATAAGCTTTGTGGTGAGAAAGGTGGGTATGTGTTCTACAGGTTTGGCTTCTATCTTTCCTCCTTGTATCACAGAGCTATGTTTTATCAAGACCCAACATAATTCGTTTGAGCTGGAGGTGGTGTGGGGATGTCTCTAGACTATTTTCTTTCTGCAATTTAAAATTGAAAAAAATTTTAAATGTTTATTTATATTTGAGAGAGAGAGAGAATGAGCAGGAGAAGGGCAGAGAGAGATGGAGACAGGATCCGAAGCAGGCTTTAGGCTCTAAGCTGTCAGCACAGAGCCTGTTGCAGGGCTCAAATTAATTCATAAGCTGTGAGATCATGACCAGAGCCAAAGTTGGATGCTTAACCAGTTGAGCCACCCAGACGCCCCTTCCCAATTTTAAAACTATATACATGTGGAATGGACACATTCTCTTCAAGCTGACAAAACATGGTGGTTGTAGTAGTACTGATCTTCAAATTCCAAAGGAGCCAGTTGCAATGTTGAATGGACAATCCATTTCAACATTGACTATATTTTATAAATCTTTTTGGATTTCACATTGGAGTACTGTTATAGATAATAACTGACAATTATGAGTGCTTATTATTTACCAGGTACATAACTAACTCATTTAACCACCCCAATAACCCTAAGAGGTAGCTACTATGCTAACCTCACTTTATGTTTGAGAAACGTCATACACAGAGAGGTTAAATAAATCACCCAAGATCATACTGCTAACAAGTGGCTTAAGACAGCTTCACATCCAGGGCACATAGCCCCAGAGTCTGTGCTCTTAAGCACCATGCTTGTTAAAAGCCAATGAGATCAACAAGCAACCCAGCAAAGGAAGCCAGCAAATGAGTCTGTTGGCTGCTCCCCTTAGGAATGGGGAATAGAGTCTTTAGGCAAAGCTCTGCATTTAGGAAATGTTTGGCCCTCTCCTGCATGTGATTCTCTTGGACTGATAACTCAGCAGCAGTGTTCCTGGGATGGCAGTGTTTGTTCATTTTGCTGCAGAGGGCTCAGCATTAATCCTGTGTCTAGTATTTTAATTTCCCATCTTGTTGACTCACCCTTTCCTGCATGAGCACTATAGAGGGAGAGGTTCCTATTACTTATGCAATACTAAGCTCAATAGCTGGTGTAGAGTACTATTTCTTGTCACTAACAAGGTTGTCTGCATTATATACATTAGAAATGGTATTCCGTTGGCTGAGTGTAATTGAGCTAGGTTCTCTGTTAAGTCCTGCTGGGTGCAGCCCACTTTGTCTTCTCATCCTCTTCCCCCTGCCTATGATGTGCAGCATGTGGATTGTTCCAACAATGCCTTTGGAATTGCTCCAGAGTGGCCTCAGTGAACTACTCTTGTGTTTTAAAGAAGCTTCCTTTTAGCCCCTTAGTGGCTTTCCTTCTCATTATGTTTCCTTCTCATACCTTAGTGGTATTTCCTTCACAAGACCTTTGGGCTTGTGCATCAAGGACATGGTTAATGTTTTCTGAAACAAGTTGAAGACAGTGGGAGCAACACACTGTTGTGTGGATTTAGGTTATGCCTCCAGAACCTGATGTACCTGGGTTCCAGTCCCAGCCACTTGCCAGCTGTGTGACCTCGAGTATATTGCCTAACCTCTGGGAGTCTCTCTTCCTTATCAGCTCAATGGATATTTTAATAATAGTACCACTTCACAAAGTTGGTGTGAGGACTAAAGAGATACTGTATGAAAATGCTAAGCCCACAGTAAGTCTCAACTTATATTAGCTATTGCCTTTTTCCTCTTACAGTCAAATCCAACTTAAGTGCTGCCCTTAAATGTCCTAAATTCAGAGCATCCACGTTTTTCCAAATTTAGTTCTAGGATTCCATTGGACTGTAGCCTCCTTGAGGTCAGGGCAAGTATCTGTCTTGTTTGTAAGTTGTGACCTTATATGAAAGCAAGTGCCTGGCATGCCAAAGGTACCCAAAAGTGCTTTCTGAATGGACAGATGAATAATCAGAAACTCATGGGCTGAAAGCCTCATGGATTTTCTCTTGAAGACAGGGTAGAATCTAGAAGGCTAGAGACCTGGGGACCACCCAGGTGGTGGATAGAACTCGAAGGAGAGTCAAATGCCTAGAATCTGGATCCATACCCATGATCTCTTTGTCCCAAACTCTGTGTAATGCCCCAATTCCTTAAAGTACTTTTTAGTGGATTAAAATGGATCAGCTTTGGGGCACCTGGGTGGCTCAGTTAATTGAGCATCCAACTTTGGCTTAGGTCATGATCTTGTGGTTTGTGAGATCAAGCCCCACATCATGATTGCTGCTGTCAGCCTGTCAGCACAAAGCCCACTTGGTATCCCCTGTCCCCTTCTCTCTGCCCTTCCCCTGCTTGTGCTCTCCCCAAAATAAATAAATATAAAAATGGATCAGCTTCACTTATCTGCAGCATCGATGATAATGTGGATTGCATAAGGCAGGAATCACATCTGTCTTGATCACCGCTTTATCCCCAGTGCCTAGCATGATGCCGGTGTTCCATAAAGACTTGTCAAAGAAATTTATGGTGACAGGAAGCAACCTTCATGTGCTGAAGGTGGCAGACAGGTGATGGGCACTTCTGGTCTATCTCAGGTGGGAAAGGAGCTGTATCTGGCTCCATGATGGGCATCTTTGCTCTAAGAGATCACAGAGAGCAGGGCTTAATCAGAATGCTCTTAGCTTTTCCACTTGCAGCACTGCAGTATTTGCTTAAATAGGAAGTGGGCACGTGTCTGCCAAAAGTCTCCACACAGATTCTTGCTCTTCCTGCAGTGGTTTCCCTCCAGATATCTACATGGTTCACTCCTTCACCTCCTTCAGGTCTTACTAAAAGGTCACCTGTAGCAAATATTGTCAATGACCCATCTGTGTGCCTTGGCCACCTTCTACAGCCAGATCTGTATCTGTGCCATCATCCACAAAGCACCAGGACATTGATAGCCAAGGGAGCAGCTCTCAAACACTGACTGTTGACTATTTATCCTTGACTCCTTCAGCCATTGGGGAGGGGGGAGGGATAGAACCACTCTTAGTTTCCCAGAATTTCTTAGCAGGATTGAACTTCGCTTGCCTCCCATGGAAGCTGACATAATAGTACACCCTTGATGGGTCACCTTCCCTTTCCCATGGCACCCCCCAAACGAACTACCTTCATTCAAATCTTTGATTCAAGGTCTGTTTCTGGGAGTACTCAAGCTGAGACATTTACCTTTCCAGTAAGGTTCCACCCACCCCATCCTTATCTCCTCCCTACCTCCTCCCTGCTTTATGGGTTTCCATGACATGTACCTGACATACTCCATATTTTACTTACTTATCTGGTTGACTACTGGTCCCTCCAACTGAAACATAAGCTCCATGAGGGCAGACCAAAATGGTTGTCTGTAATATTCATTACTGTTTTGTGCTGTTGCTACTGTCCAGAGAAGCACCTGGGACTTACAATGATTTGTGGCTGAATTAATAAATCTGCAGCTATAGAATAATCCATGAGCTCAAAGTATTGGAATAGAATAGGTGCTTGGCAATTTCAGGTTACGCTTCTGTATGGTGGAAGGATACTTAAAAATCTTTTTTAATGTTTGTTTATTTTTTAGAGAGAGAGATAGACAGAGAGAGGAGGAGACACAGAATCTGAAGCAGGCTCTAAGCTCTGAACTGTCAGCACAGAGTCCAACGCAGGCCTTGAACTCACAGACCATGAAATCATGATCTGAGCCAAAGTCAGACGCTCAACAAGTTGAGCCACCCAGGTGCCCCAAGTGGAAGGATACTTTAAAAATGACTTTTGAAAAGCACTCAGCTCTCTGTACTTCAAAAGCTACTCATGTCCCCCTGGGTTGTGCAGCCTTTAAGTTCTATTAGATTTGCTTTCCTGGAGTGTGAGCATGGCACAATGCTCAAGTCCAAGGCCTGTGTGTCCCAGACCAGCACAAGGCTGTTTCACATCAGTGCTTGTATGTGATTTCTGGAAGCCCTCCCGGCACTCTGCTGTGCTATGCCAAGGAAAGCACTTAATTAAGACTTAGGTTTCTGCATCATCTAGGCTATATATTGGGTTTGGGGTATGAGACTGTAGCTGCCACTACTTAGACCCAGCAGTGACCCCTTGGCCAGCACAGTTTGGGGGCAACACCTTCAGCTCAAGACCCTCTAAGAACTGGGGAAATGACTGTGTCTTTTTTCTGTTTCTCTGGTAGGGGAAGATCTTGGGAATATGTGGGAATGTTGGAAGTGGAAAGAGCTCTCTCATTGCAGCTCTCCTAGGACAGGTAAGCTGTGAAGATGGAACATTGACATAACAGTGAAATGGTTCCCCATCTGCTGTGTTTGGGATCCTCTGAGAACAGTGGTCCCAGTGGCTGGGCTCAACTGCCCTGGGTGCTATGCAGACAGTTGATAGTGATTTTCAAGAGGTTAATGTGCTCAGTGACTCCACGCCCCTTTTCACACACTCTTGGGTTTAACTCCAAAGGACATATGTTAAACAGCATCTCCATCCTTGCCTAGAGCACCATCTTTGTCAAAAGAAGAGAAAAGTCATTAAATCCATGTTTTTTCCCTATGACTTGGGCCATCCTGATTAGAAAGGCCATCAAGACAGCTTGGCAGGGAAGGACCTATGACCCATCATGACCCTAGATCTGCTTTTCCTCTCATCCATCTCCATATCTCCAGTGTCTGCCCACAGCAGAAGTTCAGTCAAGTCTTTTTTGATGGAGTGGCTGAATGTATGCATCAACTAACACAACAATGTGCCTTCAACTTCTCTGCAGACCTCGTGGTAGGAAGAGGGAGGAGCCCAGGGTTCTCCTCCTTTGTCTGCTTCTTCTACCCAGGCCATTTACTATAGTCACAAGGCTCTAAATTGATATGGCTTCTCATCTCAAATGAGTGAATATTAAGTTTTCTTTCTCCCCACCCTGCTGTTTCTAGAGAGAAGCTTGGGTCCCTGAAGTAGGGAGAGGATGCACCTCTGAAGAAATGAAGACACCAGGCTCAGAAGAGCCTGCTAGAATAGGGTGACTTCTTTTGGCCTCAGCTGACCAATTTCTAGAAAAAGTGACAATTCCTTCCCTGTCCAAAAGAGGAGGTTGGGGCAGAATCACGTGAGCTCTGAGGTTACTTATGTCCTGGGATTCTGTGTGTGTGCTTGTCATAAATAACCCTAGAAGCAGCAGGTGTGTTACAGGTGACCCATCCAATTCTCTACCGAATCCCTTCAGTCTCTCTACAGCATCCGGTAAAAGATGAGGCAACTTCTGCTCAGATATCTCCAGCAATGGGGAACTCATTATTTCACAGCCATTCCCTCTTTGGAGAGTTTTGATATATGGAAATGGAGTTTGCCTCCTTTTAACTTCTACGCTTTGGTCTGCTCCTTTGGAATCTCTCAGAGAAAAAAGAATCTATCTCCCATGTAACGGGGTGAGATCAGACATCTCACCGTAGTCACTGGGATAGAGGGTGGCAGGGTGGCCCATGAGTGGGCTCCAGACTGCCTATGTTCAACATCTGCCTCAGCCTCATGCTCATTATTTATATTGGGTAAGTAACTGAGCCTCTCTGAACCTCAGTTTCCTTGTCTGTAAAATGAGGCTTAGGAGGGTTGTGATGAGGATTAAATAAGATAATGTATATAATAGTTATAGGATAATTCCCAGGGCCAGTCATGTTGGTCAGCATTTTGTATGCACTTAACCCAGTGCCTGGTAGAGCCCCTATTTATTTTGCCTGTTATTATTATCATTATTGTCATTGTCTTTTTCTCTTCTCCGAGTCTAATGTTCTGTCTCTAGGCCATTCCGACATGAAACTCACTCCCATCCCTTGACCTTGGTTACCTTCCTTCCCTGTCCACAACACACAGCTGCTGCTACATTGGCCCTGAGCACCATGGCATCTCTTGCATATGCCCTCTCCTGACAACTTTGAACATGGTAACACCACCAGCTGTCAGATGCCCACCATATGGGATCATCTTAAGTGCACTTATATGCTTGGGGTCACAAACTGAAGCACATACAAGGTTTTAATTGGATTGCTCAATGTGCCACATGAAACTGGATTTTCCACTCCTCTTGAAGAATAAGAAATTCTGGCTGCACCAGACCTGCATCCTTGGCACCCCAGGCCCTGCATTAAGTGTGCAGCTGAGTCGAGGCTTCTTCCTTCACCACGAGGACCACCATCGACAGCTATGCAGGCTATGCCCTGCCCCTGGGTCCTGGCTGAGGAGGGGGCGGATCCAGCCAGCACACCTGCAAAAGGGAGCCTTTTTGATGATGAATCCTCTTGGAGGGCATCTTGTTCTGGCTGCACAAAGGTGTCATGTGGCCTCTCCAGCGTACAGCAGGACTCACCACTGCCCCTTCTGTGACATTCTTGCCTTTAGATTTTTTACTTTGAAACCACCAATTTATACATTTGGACTTTGCAGTATGTGAACAAGATACCTTGTTGACCCTCTTGCACCATCATAATTAACGTTCATGGAATAAGTAGGTGGGTGGCAAGGGCCCTAAGGAGAAGTGTGTGAGGTTTGGTTTCTGAAGATATTCTGGTCTTTTTACTCCAGATGCAGTTACAGCAAGGGACTGTGGCCCTCAGTGGGACTGTGGCCTATGTTTCCCAGCAAGCATGGATATTTCATGGAAATGTGAGAGAAAACATACTATTTGGAGAAAAGTATGATCACCAAAGGTAATATTAACTTTGAAAGCATGAGCCACTTCAGTATTTGATTCCTTCTGCTATAGATGCTGATGCCATTGGTAATGATTGCTAAGTGGGTTCCTTTAATGAATTCTGATTAAATATTCATCAGATCCAAATGGGTGTTGGTTTTTCTCTTCCTGACCCATGAGTTCAGGAGAAGCGCCTTCAGCAGACCTGTGATCACACTCTAGGAAATGGATGGAATCGACACTTCATTCCCAGCACAGAGTAGCATATGTTCTGAGGTCCTCTGTAACAGTGCATATGTTGTCTGACTGGAGAAAGATATATCTGGCAATATTGCTTTAGGCCAAGTAACCCAAATTGCTCAAAATCGTGAGGAGCAAGTATGCAATTAATCAGCCCTGAAATTATTAATTGACATCAGTTCTATAAAGATGTATTGCTGTTAATGTCCTCAAAATTATCTAATGGAATAAAAACAAAGTTCAGGTCATAATTTTTGGATACATTTGTGCCATTATCTTTAAGTTCTGGAAAATAATAACTTTCTACGGTTCTCTGCTGGGTTTGGTATGCTGCTGTGTACATTCCCCTCTAATGAGAATTCTAAAACACCCATTTAGGAAGATCCTGGCATCATATCCCCATTTTACAGATGAAGAGGCTGAAGCTTAGACAGAGAGTTGACCTGCCCAAGGTCAAGGCTATTAAATGGCAGTCATTGAGTCCTGAATGCCAGGCCAACATCATTTATTCTCACTAGAGCTTCCTGACATCTGGGTCCCCCTGAAACCTCCCTAAGCTCCATGATGCTGATGTAAAGACCAATGGAGTTGGTTTTTAAAATCTGGCTGTCAGCTCTCCAGTGATGGTCTGGACTTTCATCTTATGTTTTGAATGCACCAACTGTCCTTGCTGGCTGACATTGGCCAGCATGTGTGAGTTTTCAGCAAGAGGCCTATTACTTCCTCTTATCTTCCCTGGCCATGGCATCCTGTTGCCAGGAGGCTCAAGAGTAGCAGGAAGGTCTGATCAGTGCAGGAGTCGTTTGGCACCAGTTGGACTGCTCTGCTCAGTGTTTCCTGGCCTGCCTTTGCCTGTGCCTCTTCCCTGCCCTACCTGGAATGGCTTTTCTTTCTGCAGTAGCAGTCTAGTAGGAAGAATTCCTATCTTTATTAGTTAGAGTGTCAGGGCAAATGTTTACCAAATACCTGCAACATGCAGGACCATTAAGAACAACGGGAGACAGAAGGGTGGCTCAGATGTATCTTTGCTCCTGAGGTGTTCAAGTCCAGAAGGAACTATAAGAGATGTACAGAAATAACAGTGCACCAAGAACGAATGTGCCAAGTGGCAGGAGGCTGTGCTGGATTTTTCAGTGACAGCAGAGTTCATGAGAGAGAAGAGTGGGTGGTGCTTGAATTGGGCCTGGTAGGGTGGATCAGGCACCCTTTGTATGTGGCATCTCTAGCAGAAGTTTTGTTCCTAAGGCGAACATAGTGGCTCTCAGGTCACAGGAAGGAAGGAAGGAAGGTGGAAGGAAGCTAAGATGGGGGTTGGGGGTCCCAAAGGGATGTAGATGTGCTGAGCAGTCTGAATCTCATAGTTAAAGTTTGGCAAAGGTAATAATATTAATAATAATCCCCACTGATAGAGAATTTGCAATGCATCAGAAATTGTGCTAATAGCTTTACATCTGTGTTCTTGTTTCCTTCTCACAACCCAATCAGAATTATCAGCCCAATTTTATAGAGTGGAGAGTGACTATCAGGGAGGTACAGTCAGTTCTCCAAGGTTACCTAGCTGGATTCAAATGCAGATTGTTCCGGGGGTGCCTGGGTAGCTTAGTTGGTTAAGGATCCGACTTGAGCTTAGGTAATGATCTCACGGCTTATAAGTGGGAGCCCTGCGTTGGGCTTTGTGCTGACAGCTCAGAGCCTGGAGTCTGCTTCGGATTCTGTGTCTCCCTCTATCTCTGCCCCTCCCCCTGCTTACTCTCTGTTTCTCTCTCCTTCAAATATAAATAAAACATTAAAAAAATAAAAACAAAAATAAAAAACCTGAGAAAAATCACTAAAAGAAGATTGTTCTGATTTCAAAGGCCCTGGTCTTTTTAAAATAAGTATTCTTGAGTACAGTTGACACACAATGTTACAGTCATTTCAGATGTACAACATAGTGATTCAACTTCTCTGTATGTTATGCTATGCTCACCCAAAGTGTAGCCACCATCGCATACTATGTATCTCTATTATAATATCATTGAGTAGATACCCTGTGCTGTACCTTTCATCCCCATGACTTATTCATTTTGTAACTGGAACCCTGTATCTCCCACTTTCTCTTCAGCCATTTTGCCCATTACCTCCCCCTCCAGCAATCATAAATTTGTTCTCTGTATTTATGTGTCTGATTCTGCTTTTTGTTTGTTTATTCATTTGTTTGTTTATTTATGTATTTTTAAAATATAATTTATTGCCAAATTGGCTAACATACAGTGTGTAAAGTGTGCTCTTGGTTTTGCGGCAGATTCCATGGTTCCTCGCTTACATACAACACCCAGTACTCATCCCAACAAGTGCCCTCTTCAATGCCAATCACCCATTTTCCCCTCTTTCCCTCCCCCCACTCATAAACCCTCAGTTTTTTCTCTGAATTTAGGAGACTCTTATGGTTTTCCTCCCTCCTTTTCTATTTGTAACTATTTTTTCCTTTCCCTCCCTCCATGGTCTTCCGTTAAATTTCTCAAGATCCACATATGAGTGAAAACATGATACCTGTCTTTCTCTAACTGACTTATTTCACTCATTTAATACCCTCCAGTTCTGTCCACATTACTGGAAATCACATGATTCCATTCTTTTTCATTCCCAAGTACTATTCCAGTGTATATATAAACCACATCTTCTTTATCCATTTATCAGTTAATGAACATTTAGGCTTTTTCTATAATTTGGCTATTGTTAAAAGTGCTGCTATAAACATTGGGTTACATGTGCCCCTATGAATCAGCACTCCTGTATCCCTGGGATAAATTTCTAGTAATGCTATTTATTGCTGGGTCCTAGGGTAGTTCTATTTTTAATTTTTTGGGGAACCCCCACACTGTTTTCCAGAGTGGCTGCACCGGTTTGCATTCCCACCAACAGTGCAAGAGGGTTCCCATTTCTCCACATCCTCACCAGCATCTGTTGTTTCCTAAGTTGTTAATGTTAGCCATTCTGACTGGTGTGAGATGGTATCTCATTGTGGTTTTGATTTGTATTTCCCTGATGATGAGTGATGTTGAGCATCTTTTCATGTGTCTATTGGCCATCTGGATGTCTTATTTACAAAAGTGTCTATTCATGTCTTCTGCCCATTTTTTTTCAGGTGTTGAGTTTGCTAAGTTATTTATAGATTTTGGATCTAACCCTTTATCCGATATGGCATTTGCAAATATCTTTTCCCATTTCATCAGTTGCCTTTTAGTTTTGTTGATTGTTTCCTTTGCTGTGCAGAGGACTTTTTCTTGATGAGGTCCCAATCATTCATTTTTGCTTTTAATTCCCTTGCCTTTGGAGATGTGTCGAAATTGCTGCAGCTGAAGTCAAAGAGCCTGTTGCCTGCTTTCTCCTTTAGGGTTTTGATGGTTTCTTGTCTCACATTTAGGACTTTCATCCATTTTGAGTTTGTTGTTGTGTATGGTGTAAGACAGTGGTATAGTTTCATTCTTCTACATGTTGCTGTCCAGTTCTCCCAGCACCATTTGTTAAAGAGGCTGTCTTTTTTTCCATTGGATACTCTTTCCTGCTTTGTCAAAGATTAGTTGGCCACACATTTGTGAGCGCAACTCTGGGTTCTCTATTCTATTTCATTGGTCTATGTGTCTGTCTTTGTGGCAATACTATACTGTCTTGATGATGATAGCTTTGTAGTAGAGGCTAAAGTCTGGGATTGTGATGCTTCCCACTTTTTCTTCTTCAATATTAATTTTGGCTATTCGGGGTCTTTTGTGGTTCTGTACAAATTTTAGGACTGTTTGTTCTGGCTTTGAGAAGAATGAGAGGCAATTTTGATTGGGGTTGCATTAAATGTGTAGATTGCTTTGGGTAGTATTGACATTTTAACAATACTTATTCTTCCAATCCATGAGTATGGAGTGGTTTTTCCATTTTTTTGTGTCTTCTCCAATTTCCTTCATAAGTTTTCTATAGTTTTCAGCATACAGATATTTTACATCTTTGGTTAGGTTTATTCCTAGGTATTTTATGTTTTTTGTGCAATTGTGAATGGGATCAGTTTCTTGATTTCTCTTTCTGTTGCTTCATTATTGGTGTATAAAAATGCAACCAATTGCATGAATCATTTTATTGACCCATTTGTTGTTAAGTGTCATGTTGTTTACACTTCATGGGCTTGTGGTTTTTCCAGAATTTTTCTTGTAATTGATTGGTAGTTTTACACCTGTTGTAATTATAAAAGATGTGTGCTTTGATTTCAGTCTTCTGAAATTTATTGAGGCTTGTTTTGTGTCCTAATGTGTGATGTATTCTGGAAAATGTTTCATGTGCACTTGAAAAGAATGTGTATTCTGTTGTTTTTGGATAGAATGTTATTTATATATCTCTGAGATTCATCTGGTCTACTGTGTCATTCAAAGATACTCTTTTCTTATTTATTTTCAGCCTGGATAGTCTATCCACCGATGTACATGGGATATTAAATTGTCTATTATTGTATTACCATCAAATTCTCTCTTTATATTCATTAATATTTGCTTTATGTATTTAGGTGCTCCAATGTTGGACACATAGATATTTACAGTTATATCCTCCAGTGGGATTGATCCCTTTATCATTATGTAATACTTTGTCTCTTATGACAGTCTTTGTTTTAAAGTCTATTTTGTCTAATGTAAATGTTGCTACCTTGCCAAAGCCCCTGATCTTAAACCACCATGTGCCAACTGCTCCTAAAGTTGACATATGGGCATGATGCCCAGGGCTATGCCCAGCTTCTGCTCTAGGGTATTGAGTGCTGCTAGGGGCCAGTGTGCCAGATGAAGGGTAGCTACTCATGATCTGCCTGCTCACTCTCTTGCTGGTGCCCTTTATTGGGAAGGTATGTCTTATAAAGTCTGAGTTGTGAGGTTTGCCCATTGTCATGCATTGAGAAGAGAGGATCCCAATGATGATGATGATGGTAATGATATCAGTTAACTAATAAATAAATTATTCAACTAATTAACCTTTGTGGAGGCAGGCAGCCTTTTAAGTGGGACAGAAACCTAGGGCCCAGTGGCTGGAACTGGCTGCTCTTTGGATAGGGCGTGAGCTTGAACTGACACTAGGCACACCAGGGAATTCAGAGCATGAACCAGTTCCTGAAGCAGCTATGTGGTGTACTCTGGTGCCCTGGGAGAGATTCTATCTAGAGTGGGGGAAGTCTGAGTGGGAATGAGGTACAGGGAAAACCAAGGGAGGGGAGTGTGAAATTTTCTCATAGCTTGAGGTCTGGACATCTCTGAGTTCTTATCCACTAACTTATTGACTTTCTTGGATCCCTTGCTCTCAGAAGTCCCCAAGGAGAAGGACTGGGGTCATGCCCAGTAGGTTATGAGACCCCCAGCTTTGCTGTCCTTTGCAGGATGAGGGGCTGATCCCAGCATCATAGCTACTAAGAGTTGGTTAGGGCCTTGCCCATTAGAGTCCCCACAGACTGGTCCAGGGCTAGACAGTACGTAATGCTGAGGGATATTCCAAAGGGCTGGAAGGTCTAAGGAACTGGAATCTTATTCCTGCTTGGCCTCTCTGTTCCTCAAATAGTATTCTCTATGCCCAGTGTCTCAGGTGTCCCTGCTTCCCTAACCTTGTAGGAGTTACTCGTGGATAGAGGAGCATCCTGGAGCAGATGTCAGAGTCATCATTAGTAATCATCCGAGAACCCTGCTATTACCCTCTACCAACACACATCTCTTCCATTCATGGTCGTGCATCCTTTGGGAGGCCTCCCATGGTGACCTCAGCCCATACTTGTCACTCCCTTCTCTGACTCCCAAGAGCAGTGCTAGCAGTTGGTGCCCCCAGTTTTTCCTTTAGAGGTTCCATGTACACTGGTATCATCTCCCCTTCAAGGCAGGAAGCCTGTGAGGGGAGGAGACATCCCTGACTCAACTCCACATCAGGTGTGGGGGGAATCAGTACAGGTCAAGGGGAAACTATCCTTGTACATCAAAGATGAAGCAACTGGCCACCTCCTTGCCTTACCCCAGTGACATCAGCAATGCCTTTCCAGGCAACCCAGGGCAGCAATGGGGTCTTTTGTTATCACACTGACTTCTGACATTTGTGTCCACAGGTATCAGCACACAGTTCGTGTCTGTGCCCTCCAGGAGGACCTGAGCAGCCTTCCTTATGGAGACCTGACTGAGGTGAGCAGAGCTGGGAGCTCAGCCCCACTGCAGTGGCATGGGTCAAAAGGGCTGAGGCTGAAAGGCCCCAATTACATCCACATTTATATTCCGTGGAGAACAGAAAGGTCCCAAGAAATGTGGGACAAGCCAGGTTCTACCATCCTGAACTCTCCATCTCAGTTTATTCTTGGGGGAATATTACAACGGATGTGGTACCAACTCCACCTGTGTTGGGTTCAGCATTGTCACTCCTGGGGCCATTCCCAGTCCACCTGTTATCTTAGGGAAGGTTTCTGGTGAAAGCTGTTTCCATATCTCATGGGCTGCCTCTGTCCTCCAAAGACAGAGGTCCAAGGGTACAGCATTATGACTGGAGTCTCAAGGGCCCCTTCTTGTCTCATTTGCTCTGCCATCCAAACATTACTCCCAGCTGCTTGTCCCAAGAGCTGCCTGGGTCCTGGGTGGAGCCTGCCAACTGGGGTGACTCGAAGGTGGTCACTGTGCCAACTTCCTGTCTCCCCATCCCAGTGTGTCCTCTGCTTAGTCTTACCACCTTGCCAAAAGTCCCAAAGGATACCAGAGAGCTAACGCATCTTGAAGAAAAACCAGTTTGGAACACATGGATTTTCTCTGCTAGTGCCCTTAATGTGCCTGTGTCAAGGAAATGGCCACCACAGCCATCCTGCCCTGGCATTCAAGACCTCTCTTGCTGCAGTCCTGGCCCACCTTCCCAGGGTTTGCTTCTACTCATACCCACCTGCCCACCTAAGTATGCACTTGCCTTCCAGCCTCTAGACCCTTGTATGTGCTATTGGTACCACCCTTTGAGTTCCAATCCCAAATCCACCCCCTGGAGGGGGAGACTTCCCTTTCTTGAATCCTATGGTCTGATGTAATTTTCCCCAGAATACTTGGCTTATGCTTCTCAGTATACATTCAGTTAAATTCTGCTTTGTACCATTATTATGTGTATTACTGATAGGCCTCCACTTTCTGTTAGTATGTGAGCTCACAATAGATAGGAGACTTTTTCGGTCCAGCTTCATGTATCCTTCCCCAGTGCTCAACCCAATGCCTGGCTCAACCTAATGGGGGCTCACTTCGGGGTCAGTTGGACAGAGTAACCTACAGTAGGCTTTCTAGCTTTTCATCTTTTCTACAAATACTTACTGAGTGCCTTCTCTGGATCAGGTGTGGTGCCAGGCTTTACAGATATGGTGGTGAACAAGGTAGACATGCTTTCTATCTTTGTAGAACTTAGAAGTCCTAGTGGGGGTTGGGAAATGATCCACAAGCAAGCAAATAGAGAGTCCCCTTGTCCATCTGCTTCCAACCACTTCTCCCTCCTGTTCACCTGTCCACGATCCCAGACTTTTCTGCTCAACAATTCCCTTTGGTGTTAATGGTCAAAACATAGCCCTTCCCTATGGGATATGAACTGGAATGGGGCTGTTATAAGGTAGATCGTTCTCACTGATAATTGGAATGAGTTTTTCCCCTAGTTGCCACTGCCCACCAGGCTTCCTGCAGAAGCAAATATTCTACTTCCCAAAGCATCTGATGTATTCCGGGGTCCTCATAAGGGATGAGGGATCTGGAACATAGTAAGGGTCAGTCTACAGAAGAGTCTTAAGAAGCTTCAAGAAGTTCCTATTCCCTGAGGACTGCAGGGTGGGGGTAGAGCCTAGAGATAGGCAATAGTATTGCTCCTGTCTACAGATTGGGGAGCGGGGCCTCAACCTCTCTGGGGGGCAGAGACAGAGGATCAGTCTGGCCCGTGCTGTCTACTCGAACCATGAAATCTACCTGCTGGATGACCCCCTGTCAGCTGTGGATGCCCACGTGGGGAAGCATGTCTTTGAGGAGTGCATTAAGAAGACACTCAGCGGGAAGACCATCGTTCTGGTGACCCACCAACTGCAGGTGACTGGGGCTGGCAGGATTGATGAGGCCACAGGATGAGTGTGGCACCTAATGCTCACAGACTCTCCTCTTCTGCCTAAACCTGCCTCTCTCATCTGAGGCTGTCCTCACCTGGACAGGGTCAGGGAGGAAGCAAGGTGTGGAGGCTACACTCATGATTCTCCCCAGCCATCTCTGCTTGCATATAGCCCTGCCTGCTCCTCTCTGTGCATAGCCTCTATTGGTCCTAACTTTGGATTCAGTGGGGCCAAGACCTTTCTTCTACTAGAAGGTAGAGTCTCTGGGAGCAGTGGACCCCTATCTATGGGGTGGACATAGGGCACCTCCTCCATCTCTGGACCACTGATGGTAGGGAGATGGGAAGCCAGGTGGAAACAATTCAGACCCACCCTTCCACCAACAAGGGCTGGGTAGGTCTGAGCCCGGAGAGTCTGGGAGGGGGATAGGGGGCCCAAATGTCCCTGGTATCACTAGCCAGGGGTAAAGGCTGGAAACCAGGACTTTTGGGCTAAGACAAAACTCTTCTTGCTCACAGCCATTCTCTCAGGCTTAGACATGAATCTTGCTGAGGGGTTACTGAGCTTGCCCTGATTGGGCTTGGCAGGTTGGGGACAGTCTCACAATGTCAGCCTCATCGAGGGTTATGAATGCCTTGAGGAATCCAAGGAATCCAAGACTCCTCTCCACCCTGAGACAAACCAGATTTCCCCCTGCTTCTGCCTGCCCTCTCCACAGCGAGCCCCTAGAGGTGTGTGGTATGTTCGTGTGTATCTGTGTGTATATATACATTGGTACATCTCCTGCTGGAGGAGAGATCCCCAGGACTGACCTGCATTGAGATGACTGTTGGAGCAGAAATCCTGTCCTTTCCTCTCCTGCCACCTATGGGGAAAACGTTTAACAGGGGCCTGGTCTGGGGGTAAGAGGCAGATCTCATAGCCTTTGTATGGTAAGTCAACCTAGGGAAGGGGGAGGCAAATGAGGTTTCTATGGCTACAGGATGTTCTGGCCAGCATTTCTAGGATCTTCTATCATTGTCTAGAAGGGCCAGCTTGAAAAGGGGGAAATTTCTTAAGGACCCAGGGAAACCATTCCTTCCCATTGCTGTAGCTCTGCCTCCAGCCTCTTTGCTGAGGACTGGGGTTCTCAGAATAAGCTCCAAGCATCTTAATTTTGGGTTGACTCTGAGTGGGCTCAATAACCTCCAGGAAGCATCCAGTGGGGTTGGTGTTGACAAGTTCCTCAGCTGGCCACTAATCAAAGTGGAGGAGAAGGTTGGGTTTCTTCTGGACCCCCCACAAGGTCAGTGGAAATGGGTTCTTGCCCAGCCAGGGTGCTAAATGTTGTAATCATGGCTCTGCACCATGAAGGTCCAGTTCTTGGAGACCACCTGTAGTGGGGAGGGCTGTCTTCCTAAGGGGTCCTGGGTATCTAGAGGGGGACTTGTGGCTCCTAATAAATGTGGGCCATAGCTGTCCTTGCAGGAGTCCTCACTGGGGAGAGTCATCACATCTGCCCAGCGGAGTCTTTCAACCTTGATGACTAATACCATGACCTCAGGCAAGAACTATTTTTTCCTCAGGCCTAAGTCTCCTCAGAGTCTACCTTTTTCCAAGGTCATTGTCTTTCACTTTTTGAGTGTTGAAAAATGCAAGCATCCACCAGATGGCACTGGAGTCTCAGTCCAGCTGTCCATTGTTGGGGAGGAGGGGGCTCAGAGCCCCTGAACTGGAGTCCCTGGGCTTTCTAGAACATTTCTCCACTGCTTTTACTCTCAGGCCCACAGCTGATCCAGATGTTTCCCAGTGCTTGGGCTGAATGATTGCTCTTCTTTTACTTGAGGAAACAAATGAAATAAGAGCTGTTTGCCACTGTAATCCAACCCAGTGTCAGATTTTGTGAATTTGCAGAACAAAACTGCTCAAATCATTCCAGGTCTCACTGGTGTGAACTAGGGAAGTGGGGAGCTCACTGTCTAGAGGACCTTCACCAGGGGCTCACTGGGCTGCATTGTGCACCTACACACACGTAGAAAAGGCCCTGGGGCTGTTCCAGGCCTCATACCAGTGCCTCAGTTTCCCTATCTGGAGAATGGGCTGGTAACAAAAGCTGCCACTTCCTTTACTGGCTTGTGGGAGATTGAGAGACAAGAGACAAAACAAGATTAGGCTTTGAAAAGTTAGAAGATGCTGTATACAGGTGAGAGGTTATTTTCAGGAAAAAGACTCCCTCAGAAAGCATCTCAAACGGACATTAAAAGCCAAACTGTTCCTGTTTGGGCTATCCGGGAAAGTGGACAAGAAGCTGAGTCATTAGTCCAAGGGAAGCAGAAAGGCTGGAGCTGTGCAAGCTGTCAGAACGGCTGTCATTTGGCCTTTTGGGCATCTTCCCCTTTTCCCCAACACCTCATCGGGAATACAATGACCAAATGTAGCCACTTCTCTGAAGCTTCACATCAAGAGCATGAAAAGCTGATTTGACCTTGGGTAGACCCCAGGTACAGGGGAATACTTCTGGCCTGTATTGCAAAGGCTTCTTTAGGCTAAACTGTCTTAAATCTCATAGTATCTTGCCCCAGTACAAGGGGCTTCCTGATCTTAGATGGGTTGACCTGGCCCTCTGGAGAGAGCTCTATCTCATTCCAAATGTGAGGAAACCCCTCTTAGCAGAACTCTTTGATCTCAGGAGTGATATGCAAACGAAGGGAACTCAAACTAGAAAAATAAAAGTGCTTTGGGAAAAATGTAGGATGTTATATTAAATGTAGTTATATTTTTATTGTACAGATAAAGTTGGTGTAAACTCCTGAAGCCAGGGGGTATGGCGTGGTGGCCAGGGTCCAGGGTCTGCTCTTGGGCTAGATGAAGATGATGAGGTGGGCCTGTGACTTTATAGCAGCAGAGGGAGGCTGTTGCTGAGGTCACCTTTCCCCTCTCCACCAAATCTTATCTTGCAGTAACTTGTCAATTTATATTCCAAATCCCCCTTGCTCCCTGATCAGATTTCTTAGCACAGCAGCTCATTTAGGGAACAATAGGAAAGGAAGAGTCAATGTACTTTATAGTGACAACCAGAGGCTCCCTTTGTACTCATGACCCCAGTGTTCACTAGATCAGTGCTTCTCAACTGGGGGCCATTTTGCCCTTTAGAGGGCATTTGTCAATATCTGGAGACATTTTTGCTTGTCACAAGTGGGATGGGGGTTGCTATTGGCATCTAGCAGGTTAAAGAGCAGGGAGGCTGCTAAATATCTTACGATGCACAGGACAGCCCCCCATTCCTGCCCCAACAACAAAAAATCATCCGGCCCTCAGTGCCAATAGTGACAAGGCTGATAGCCTCTGTGCTAGAGGAACTTGGGATACCCTGGATGGGTGTTTGGTACCGCGCTCTTCTCTTAGCAGGTAGAAGTTCACTATAGATCACTTTAATATCTCTGCAGCTCTTGGAGTCTTGTGATGAAGTCATTTTGTTAGAAAATGGAGAGATTTGTGAAAAGGGAACCCACAAGGAGTTAATGGAGGAGAGAGGGTGTTATGCAAAGCTGATTCACAACCTCCGAGGGTTGCAATTCAAGGTAACTCTTTATACCAGGGCACAGAGATGGGGTCCTTTCCTCGAGATCTCCAGCCCGGGAGAAGTTCTGTCATTTAGCTTTCAGAAGGCATGTCATTTTGTCTCCAGGATCCTGAGCACATTTACAATGCAGCAATGGTGGAAGCCCTTAAGGAGAGCCCCACTGAGAGAGATGGAGATGCTGGTACAATCTGAGTTCGAACTGCTCCTCTCTTATCGCCTGTGGCTCATGAGTGGACACAGATCTCTCTTTATTTCTCACCCTAGTTTTGGCTCCAGGAGATGGGAAAGATGAAGAAAAAGAACCTGAAACAGACTCAGAATTTATAGACATAAAAGGTATTTGCTATTTGTTCCCTCAGTTACATAGTCTTAAATATTGGGTGAGCATCACTATTCTGGATAGAGAAATGTAGGCACAGTGTATGTCCTTCTGGGCAGTTAGAATTATACAGTTTACTGTCATGTGAGCCTTGGGGTTCAATTGTCAGAGTCCAAACTCTGGCTCAACCAGTTGCTAGTTTTGTGAGTTTGTGCAAGGTACTTGGCCACTCTGAATCTTAGTTTCTTAATCCATAAAATGGGGAAATAATAGTACCAACTCATACGTTCTTGCAAAGATTACATGAGAAACTGCACATAAAATGATTGGCCCCGTGCCTGACATATAGTAACCCTCAACAGTTATTACTGTTGTTAGTGAGAAAAGGTCAAAGCAAAGATTGATTAGAGGCAAAAGTACACAGAGGAGTTGTTTCACACTCTTTATGGGGAGCATTGAGAAAGGATTTTGCAGTAGTGACAAGATTAGGACTAAGCATTCTTCTTTGTGCTGGGCACCACACTAGTCTGCATGGACAAAAATATGCCCCTTGTCTCAGGATCTCCTGGTCTGGTGGGGGTCACGGGCAAGGGGATCATCATGGGAAACTGGGCTAAGGGTAATGGGGACTTGGGGTGGGCATAACAAGTCAGAGAGGGCACCGCAGAGGGGGCAACCTTGGGACTGGTCCCCAGAGTTTTCCAGGGTCACTGTAGTAAGAAGGTGGGGGATGGGAGGATTTGGAATTGAGGGCAGGATGGAATTCTAGGAATGAAGAGAGGAGAGATGTGGGAGATAAGCCTGGTGTGGGCCAGCCTCACCAGACTGCCTCTTCTCATCCCCACCCCCTCATCCATTCAACATTTACACACCTACTCTTTGCCCTGCCCAGGGCTGGGCACCAAGCATACAGGGGTCTACATCTACCACTTCTTACTTCAAAGTGCCCATAGTGAGGTGACTTTCCAAGTTAGAGCTCTGTTCCTCAATAATACATAGCTGGAAAAAAAAAAAAAAACCCTCAGTGTATTTCATCAAGCTTAAGATACCATCCATTTTAAGATCACCATCGTTTTATGTACCACTTAGAAAGGAAAATCTTTGCCAATTAGATGATATGGCATACTACTGAATAGAAGGCACATCCTGATTTCAGAGATGTTAAAATGTGAAAAAAATGTGAGTCTTTGAATCGATGAAATTTGGCACCGTTAATGGTGCTTGTGACAAATGCATGCATGTTTGGAAAGACAACATATTTTTATCACTCTGGAGGCTGCCAAGGCTGAAGTGAGGTACTCACCATCTCTTCCATGCCTTCCCAGGAAAGCTCCAGGCTGCCCAGGATGTGAAGTCCTGTGACAAGAGTAAACCCTGCTCCTCTTTCCCTTCTCACTCCCCTTCTTTGGAAGGGAAAGCAAACATGTGAAATGCTCTGAAAGCTATAGGAAGGGAGCCAGTTAAAGGTGGAGTGTCCAGCATGCCTGGTATCAGGGCCTTTTTTTTTTTAAGGCACAGCAAGGTGAACAGAGAATCCGCAACATTCCTGGCCAGGCTGGCAGGCTGCAAGGGGATTTGACCACTTCCTTTTGTGTTCCAGGATGCCTTTCATTTGGCTCTACCGACCCGCTTAGGCATCTCCCTCATTTTACAGGCCCAGAGAGAAACACAATGAGAAAAAGTCAGGCTGAACATTTTCAAAGAAGCACAAAGGTTCCTAGGTGGAGGGTATAATAGTAGCTCTATTCATGGAGGCACCTTTGAGGTATGACTGCTATCCTCCTCGAAGCGAGGTGCAGAGAGCCCATGTGCAGGGGGCAGCCTTGTGTCTAGTTCCATTTATCTCTGTTTATAAAAGCTACATATGGTGTAGGATTCTGCTTTGGAGCTGACATTTTCATGCTTCTCTGTGAAGAAGAGGAAGGGGACGAGTACTTGGTTCTGACTGCTGAATGTTTAACCACACATCCCTGTACCTCTGAATGTGGTTTCCATGAGAATTTGACAGTCATTTTCCTTTCCCTTTGGAAAGTGGAGAGGACTTGGGACAGCCACATGGACAGAATCAGGAGTCCATGCAGTGGCTGATCAAGAAGGATGCCCCGGGTTTCTTCTGCGAGGCGTGAGCTCTGAGAAGACAAGAGCCACCTGCTTCCTGGTCACCCTGCAGTAAGTGCTGTGGGTGCCTTTAGCACTTCAGCACATGCAGCCAGATTTCCAGCTGGACTCCTTTGCCCAAGGGCTCTCTCTGGAAACTGCCAACCTCAGGTCAAACTAGAAGTGCTGGTGAATTAACCCCCACAGGGAGGAGCCCTCATCCAGTGGCCAGTGGGAGTTGTAGAAATATCCCAGATCCCTCTGGTCAGGTAAAAAGCCTGTGAGGTGTGTGTTCCACACTGGCTCTGACATTTTTCTACCTGGGATTAAGCTCCAGTTGCCCACAGGAGTCTCTGGCTTGATGAGATGTCTTTTTGCTGCTACCTTTCCTCCCCTTCAGACTCCCTAAAGCTCCTGAATAAGCTGCATGCACTCATGCCCCTTTCTTAGAAACTGTTACTGGAGAGCTATACCAAAACAACCCCATATCCCAGGGGCGAGCACATAGTAGGTGCTTAATAAATATTTCTTGAAAGACGGAAAGCCACCTGCCTTACAGGGCTGTGATGAGGAAATAACATGAGCAAAAGTGTACTGGGAATTTCAAAGCATAGGATAAATGGAAGGAAGGGGGAGAACTGCCCCCTCTTCCGATGGGGGTGTGGGGTATGCAGGAGGGGTGTGCCTGCCCTTCTGGGCTCCTGCCCCACCCGCAGGTGCCACAGGACTCTGTCTGTCTCTGTAGTTCCTCTGCACCAGCTCGTCCAGACTGAATCTCCTCAGGAAGGAACCGTGACCTGGAAAACGTATCACACATACATTAAGGCTTCTGGAGGTTCGTTATAAAACAATGGGTTTCTTGATTTAATTTGCATTAAAAACATCCTTTCTCAAACTGTTGGGTTCACATTTTATAATTTCCTTAACAATTACTCCTTTTATGCTAGACCCATTTGTCAATGCTTTTATTCCCTCCTCCCCCCACTAAAAATCTGAAGTCTGTTAATAAAGCCTTTTAAATGGAATCACCCTTTAGCTCCATTAAAGCTGCCAGATGCTATTTATTGAAACTGAATGAGCAGCAGCATGAACCAGCCATGGTTCTTCTGCACCTCGCTGCCTCATCACTGAGTGCAGGGGCCATCCGCTCATAGCTTGCCTTCAGTGCAAGATCCCATCTCGGCATGCAAAAATACCTTACAGTTTTATTTCTTGTCTCTCCCCAGCAAGACTGTTGTGTTTTTTTTTTTTTTTTTTTGAAGAACACTGAGTTGCTTCTATTAAGGTGCACATGGTGTTTTTTTTTCAATATATTGGCAACTTGGACCCATTTTCCAACCAGGTAGAACACACGTCCCCATTGGGGTTCAGGGTCTCAACCCCCGACTTGTGGCAGCAACCTGGAACATGGCTCCCAGGGGTGGGGCCCCTTTTCCTGCAGGCTTTGAATTTTTCATCAGGGTTGGACCTGCTGCAGACCCCTCCTCTGTAACCCTCTGGACCTCTCCCCTCCTCTTGCAGGGTACCTCCTCTCTCTCTTTGTGGTGTCCCTCTTCCTCCTGATGATCGGCAGCTCTGCCTTCAGCAATTGGTGGCTGGGTCTCTGGCTAGACAAGGGCTCACAGGTGAGTTTCTCTTTGGCCTTGGGAATGTTGAGTTGTGCATACAATGAACCTGCCACTGCCCCTTTCCTGGAAGTTGAGATCAGCTGCTTACACACTTCAAGTCCTGAAATCCCCTTTGATTTTTCAAGACAAGCAGGGCATCTGGATTTTTATGTGTCACCTTCAGGATTGGCTAAGAAGATCATGGTTGTGCCAGGCAAACGCAGCATGTCTGTGGAGTCATGCCTGTGTAGGACAGAGTTAGTCTTGCAGCCTCCACTGTGAGGCACTTCTCAGGAAGGCCCTGGAGGGGCCCTGGGGAAACCTAACATGGATTTTAATCTTCCTGCCTCTGAACAGAAACTGACATCTTATTGTTGACACTGGGGTGTCAGAGGGTTCCTTCTCTCTCTGCTCTCCAAAGTCCCTCTACAGGAACGGGATACACAAAAGCCAGATTTAGTCCCTGGTTGCGCGGCAGAGCCGCTGTGTATCTTTCTGGGACACTGGGTATCTGCCACCCAAGGGTCTTCTCTTGAACACCACCCTTCCTGGGAACAACTAAGTCTGCTCTTGCTGGAGCTTGCTAAAAACTCTCCCAGCTTTTGCCTGATGGTTTCTAAGCTTTCCTGGAGCCCCTGGAAATGCTGTGAGCCCATCCTCCAAGATTACATTTTGGTATAGTTCTGTTTCTATGACAACCAAAATGAGAAGGCACTGGGGAGACATAGGCAAGGGAGAGGTCACTACAGCTCTCCTGGAAGTTGGCACAGCTTTCTGGGGTCATTCCCAAGGGGAGAAGCCAGTGGGTGCCCTGCACTGTGCAGAAAGAGAGCCATCTCTGGAATATTCCCCCAGATCCTCACTGGCTCATGAAAAGCTCAGGGTTTCTGGTCTGGATGGAACCTCCTCCTAGGTGTGGTGCTTCCCCAGTGGGCCAGTGCCATTGGCTAACTGAGCATGTGGTCATGATGTCAGACCCAGGCATCTGCCTGGCCCCCCAGACACTGTGGGCACAACCTGATGCATAGTGAAGACTCCTCTGTTCAAGCTGAGCCTTTCATCAATTAGCTCCCTAGGGATGCTTTTGCTTTTATGGATGTTCATCCATCAGCCGTCACCTCTGGTTTACATTTTCACTATTGCTGTAATCAGCAAAATGGCATTTAGAAGAAAGATGCTTGTTTGCTCCCCAAAGGCAGTCTTGACTTTTAGCACATGGCTCAGAGAAAAATGGAACTGCCAATTTCTCAAGAGGAGGAGATGGCCTCTCCCAGAAATGCTAGCAAAAATGTGTATTCTCCCCACAGCAGGATGGAGCCGCATGCTATCTTCTTGAATCTTCCCAGAGGCCTGTGGTTCACCTGGCTCCCTCCTCCCCACCAGGGACTTCAGGGTAGTGAACCAGTGCCTTCCAAATGCCACTCAAGGAAAGGAAACGGGGTGGGGGGGGTGCTCTCCCCATTCTACAGAGAGGTCCCCCACATCTCCTCAAGGCCTGGTGGCTTCTGCCAGGCAGGTTCTTGATACCCTGTCCTCTTTGGACTGCCTGAGGGCTGTTCAGCCAGCCTCTTGGCATCCAGATTTCTTGTGCTTCCTTAATCTTCCTGGCCCAACATCACCTTTTGTCTCCTGAGGCATAGTTAGCTTCTGGGACAGAGCTATCTCACTACTGTACCTGCCTGGTTTGTCTGTTTTGCTTTTCCTGCTGACTGTGCTGGGCCTTCCTTGTAAATCAGGTGGCCCTTGGGGGCTGGCTGCCCAGCAGGAGGACCCATGCAAAGCTCAGAGGTCTTCAAAGGGAAGCGAGCTGATTTCTTAGCAATTATGTACCTCTTTTTAATTTCTTCTCTCTGGGAAGCTCCTCTGGGAAGTTCGCATTTTCCTGACAGTTTACCAATTCTTGGTGCTTCTCTTGTTTTCCTCCAAAGATGACCTGTGGACCCCAGGGCAACAAGAGTGCATGTGAGATTGGCGCAGTGCTGGCAGACACTGGGCAGCATGTATACCAGTGGGTATATGCAGGGAGCATGGTGTCTGTGCTTATGTTTAGTATCATCAAGGGCTTCACCTTCACCAAGACCACACTGGTGGCATCCTCCTCATTACACAACCAAGTGTTTGACAAGGTACTTCTCCCAGGGGATGCAAATGAATCCAGGTATTCAGTCAATAGCATTTATTGAACACCTATGATACATCAGGCACTGGGCTGGGCTTGGGGTCAGACACGATACTCAAGATGCTTACAGTCATGCCTGAGAAGCCTCCTAATATGTACTATCAACTGTGAGGGCAAACTCCAGGGACTGAGGGGATATGTCATGGGCCCTCAGACTAGACTCGGGGTGGAAGTGAAGGTGGTCAGGATGGTTTCTTTAAGAACATTACAATGCAACAGCAGTGTATAGGCCAACAGGCCGTCTCCAGCTCCAAAGAGCCCTGAGTACCTTGAGGGCCTTAAGAAGTCTCTGGCTGCCTTCTCATTCTACTGCTGCAGTAGGCAGCAGCCACTGAATGCCAGGGGTCTGGCCAGAGCCCACAGATGTGGCTCACACTTTGAGGGCAGACAGACACAGGGGCACTTGGCTTTTTATCGCTCCAAAGCACAAAATCCCACCCTCCCCACCCTCCTCCCGAGGTACCCCAGGCTGCATCCCAGGTTTGGAGGGAGGCCCAACCTGCAGGGGCTTTCCCTGGGGCTCCACACAGAGGCTGAATCTTTCCCACAATCCCTCTTATTCATGGGGGCCATAAGAATGGGGAGCCATCCTCTCCTTCCCAGGATGGCCTGGTACCCTGTGTTGGGCCCTTGAAAAATGCTCAGGCTGCTCAACGTATCCCAGCTCCAGGAGAGTGGCCAGGCTTTACTAAACACACACCTCGATGCGGGCTCTCTGATTTTATCCACAGATCTTAAGGAGCCCAATGAGCTTCTTTGACACGACTCCCACTGGCAGGCTAATGAACCATTTTTCCAAGGATATGGATGAGCTGGATGTGAGACTGCCGTTTCACGCGGAGAACTTTCTGCAGCAATTTTTTATGGTGCTGTTTATCCTTGTGATATTGGCTGCTGTGTTTCCTGCTGTCCTTTTAGTCCTGGCTGGCCTTGCTGTTGGCTTCTTCATTCTTTTATGGTAGGTCGATGCACTATTTAAAAAGGAGCACGTGAAATCTTCATATATTTGGTTAACTCTGCACAATGACTGGGTAGTGTCGGGTGATGCTGAGTCCCTGCTATATTTTCTGAATGGGGGAGCACATTGATTTTTAGTGGTGATGAAATGCCAGGTGCTATGCTTAGTGGATTTGCATACATCTGGCATCATTTTTTAATCTCCGAGCAACCCCGAGAAGTGGGCATGAATGGGAGGTTAAGTCAGTGGTCTTAGGCCAGGAAACTAGTAACCATGCTTGCTGTCTGTCTGCTGTTATGTTCTTAACCATGGGGCTCTCTCTGCCATCCTGTGGCTTGAGAAGAGAGGTAAGACCAGTCCTTAGTCACTCTGAGCTTTGGAAACTAGCCCCCCACCCTAACCACTAATATGGTTAGAGAAAGGCCTCAGGCAGCTAAGCAGTGAGGAGTCCTACTGAAGCTATGCCCCATTTCTACTTCCTCACCCACCTTGGAGGGAAGCAGAAGGGTGGATTGAGCCCAGCCCTCCGGGACCCCAGCCTCCTCCCTGTTCCTAGGGAGACGTGGAGTTCTCTGCAGGCAGTGTGGTAGGTATTGTGTAAAGCCAAAGGTTTGGAAATCAGAGAAATTTGCAACAGAACCCCAGCCCTCCTGCAAAACTAGCTGGAAGACTTTAGGGAAGCCTGTGTCCTCATCCCTAAAGGTAATCATTAAAATATACATCTCACTTGTGCCAGGGGAGTCTTGTGAGGATCCAATGAGACTGCAGGGCTATAAGTGGCTTATAAATTAGAAAGGGAATACAGTTGACCCTTACACAACATGGGTTTGAACCATACAGGTCCACTTAGATGTGGATTCTTTTTTTATATATAAATACAGTACCATACTATAAATGTATTTTCTTTTCTCTTCCTGATGATTTTTTTTAAATAACCCCTTTCTCTAGCTTACTTTATAGTAAGAATATAGTATACGATACATATAATATATAAAATATGTATTAATCAACTGTTTATGTTATTGGTAAGGCATCTAGTCAATAGTAGACTATTAGTACTTAAGTTTTGGGGGAGTCAAAATTGTTATAAGCAGATTTTCAATTGCATGGGGGTTTGACATCCCTAACCCTTGCATTGTTCAAGAGTCAACTGCACAGTGTTATAGAAATTTTTCATAAAATGTAGCAATATGTTTTTTCTGCTCCTAGATATGCAAAGTCTTTGGCTGGACACTGAGGGTCTTAAAGAGGGTCCCCTCGTTGTAAGGGATTCAGCCCCCAAATCCTAGACCTGCCTCCACCTGTAAGCAAGGTTGTGTATTTTCATCCAGAACACCAAGCTCAGAGCTGAGTTTTAGAAATACCATTTTGGCCACTGTGGAGGATGGATGGAGTTATGGAAAGATCACTAGAGGACTATAGGATGAGAAACTCCTGAAATGTAGAGTCTGAATGAGAAATGAGACAGGTGGCAGCAGTGAGGACAGAAAAGATTTGTGAATCATTTCTGAAATGGTCTTTGGGGTTGGGGAATGGGAAAAGTCAAGGACAAGTCCAAGATGGGGAACAACATAAAGAGAGATACAGGTGATCTGGGAAGAAAAGTGGTTCGGGTATTCAAGACTGTGGGCTCACTGTTGAATGTTTCAGGTTTGTGGGTCAAGTCTGCAGATGGTGCCAACAGACAGTGAGAAGGGAGGGTATAGGGATGCACTGGGGATGGAGAGGGAGACTCTGCATCCTTGGCTTCAGTGCAGGAGCTGGTGTGACCTTAGGAACTGGTGTGACTTTGGGAGCTGGTGCCCTGGGCTCTCTCTTTGGTCTCCCATTGTCACCTTGGTGACTCCAAGAAAGGTCACATGGCCTCAGTGTCCAGCCTCAAGGATTTATTGTGATGACCCAGTAAAATACTTTCTGTAAGTCCTTTGCAAAGTATAAAGCATGTCTTGGATACCACTTCTTATAATGGTATCCTTGGCCTGGCATTCATTTTTGTAATCCCCATGTTTGTCTGACCATTGTTCCTGCCTATTCTCCTGTTTATGCTGTTGATTTACTTAGCAAAAGGTTTTTCTCTTATTTGTATCCCTACTTCTTGCTGCAAAGATAGGCCAGACCAGGGCTGACTGTGAATGAATCACCCAAATATTTCCAGCTAACTCACTTGAGCTCTGAGCTAATGAGGCTTTCTTTCCTCTCCCCTGGGTGAGTTTTAGCTGAGAGTCTGGAGGGCAGATTAGACTGTCATGGGCCAGCCTGCCAATGTGCATGCCTGAGGGCAGTAGTCTGGCACTCTGCAGGGTCCTGGAGCTCCAATACCCAGGGGAGTTGCACCCTGTGGAGGAGTTTGATACTAGAGTCAGCCCCTGAGGCTATGATTAAAAATGACCTTTGAAAATGCCTTTAGAAGACCATGCATTGGCAGTTGACATACCAGATTTTCCACCAGAATTGGAACAGATCAGTTTTTCTTTGGTTGGGTCCCAGCAAGTGGTTGACTTGTATTAGGAGCTACACTGTATGAAAATTTCTGGTCTTCAAAGACCAGAATCATATCTCCTGCAGGAAGACACTCGTGATACAAGACACACTCAAAACTGAGACCACAACAAGGAATGGCTCACATTTCTTTCTTTTTTTTTTTTTTAATGTTTATTTTTGAGAGAGAGACAGAGCATGAGTGGGGAAGGGGCAGAGAATCCAAAGCAAGCTTCAGGCTCTGAGCTGTCAGCACAGAGCCCGATGTGGGGCTCAAACTCACAAACTGTGAGGTCCTGACCTGAGCCGAAGTCGGATGCTTAACCAACTGAGCCACCCAGGTACCCCGGAATGACTCACGTTTCTGAGACACATTTATCTTTTTCTTTCTTTTTTTTTTTTTTTTGTAGTTTCAAGTTTTATTTAAATTTCAGTTAGCTAACATATAGTGTAATACTAACTTCAGGAGTAGAATTTAGTGATTCATCACTTACATACAATTCCCAGTGCTCATTATGACAAGTACACTTCTTAGCACCCATCACCCATTTAACCAATCCTCCACCTGCCTCCCCTCCAGCAACCCTCAGTTTGTTCTCCATAGTTAACAGTTGGCTTTGTGGTTTGCCTCTCTCTCTCTCTCTCTCTTTTTTTTTTTTTTACCCCTCATGTTCATCTGTCTTGTTTCTTAAATTCCACATATGAGTGAAATCATATGGTATTTGTCTTTTTCTGACTGAATTATTTCACCTAGCATTATACTCTCTAGCTCCATCCATCCCATTGCAAATGGCAAGATTTCATTCTTTTTTTATGGCTGAGTAATTATCCATTGTATATATAGACCACATTTTCTTTATCCATTCATCGGTTGATGGACACTTGAGCTGTTTTCACAATTTGACTATTATAGATAGTGCTACTATAAACATTGAGTGCATATATCCCTTTGAATTAGTGTTTTTGTATTCTTTGGGTAATACCAAGTAGTTTGATTGCTGGATCATAAGATAGTTTTATTTTTAACTTTTTGAGGAATCTCCATACTGTTTTCCAAAGTGGCTGCACCAGTTTACAATGTGAGAGGGTTCCCCTTTCTCTGCATCGTTACCAACATCTGTTGTTCCTGTATTGTTACTTTTAGCCATTCTGACAGGTGGGAGGTGATATCTCATTGTAGTTTTGATTTGTATTTCCCTGTTGATGAGTGATGTTGAGCATCTTTTTATGCATGTGTTGGCCATCTATATGTCTTCTTGGGAAAATTTTCTATTCATGTCTGAGACACATTTTTGAGACATCATCTGTCCCACAATGAAGATGGCGTCTTCTAAGGGAGAGTGGTGGGCCAACTCCTTCTCCTTAGTTAGATGGCACCCGTCTGACTTAAACTTTGTCTTGAGTGCATAGTTGGACCCGCATGTGCTAAGGGTGAGCCCTCAGAGACCCCATTTTGTAGCTTTCTTGATTTTCCTACAGCATTTTCCACAGAGGAGCCCAGGAGCTCAAGAAACTGGAGGATATCAGCCGGTCTCCCTGGTTCTCCCACATCACTTCATCCATGCAGGGCCTGGGCATCATCCACGCCTATGACAAGAAAGAAGACTGCATTAGCAAGTAAGTACTGCACTGGGCCCCTGCCCACTTCACACCTGACCCTGAATGGGAGGTCCCAGGAACAGATGGCTCCTCTGACTCTGAGAAGGGAAGTCTGGGCTCCTGGGGACTCACCATAGTTGAATTTCTGACAGAATTGAGAAGGAGTAATCTAAAGTACAAGGCCTGTCCTCCTAGTATCTGGGGCCCCAAAAGTGGTGAGTTCATTCAATGGCAACCTCAATGTGTGATTTTACATGTTTTATTTTTTGCAGTAGAAGTAAAATGTGTCCAATTCAGGAAAGTAGGAGAAGGCAGAAAAAAAGAAGAAAAAAATCACTCAAAGGTCCCTAACCAAATCCTATTAATATGTTCATCTATTTCCTTCCAGTTTTCTCTTTTTTCTATTTGAGTATTTATAATCATGATTGTCCCATTTTATTTTTAAATGATATTTTTAACATTATATTTTTTATAAAAATAATTTTTTTTTATTTTTTCCCTGTATTTGGGAGAGAGAGAGAGAGAGGAGAGAGAGAGAGAGCAAGCATGGGAGAGAGGCAGAAGGAGAGGGAGACAGATTCCTAAGCAGACTTCACACTTAGTGTGGAGCCCAATATGGGACTCGATCCCATGACTCTGGGATCATATCCTGAGCTGAAATCAAGAGTCAGACACTCAGCTGACTGAGGCATCCAAGCGCCCAGTAAAAATAAATTTTAATGGCCACATTATATTTCATTTAATGGATACACCTCTTTTCTTTAAAGTGTAGGGACTAGATGAGTGAATTTCTCTGGAGTCTTCCAGCTCCAAAGTTCTAAAACACAGTATAAATCATATCAACCATGTAGGCTCACCATGATAGCAAAGACTTGCAAGTTTTAGGGACTTAACACAATACACATTTACTCTTCCTCAAGTCACAATTTAATGAGAGTCAATAGAGCAAGGGAAAGGGATTTTGTTCCCCCTTGGGGTTTTCCATTCTGAGAGCCTTGGGGCGGGGAGAGTCTTCTTTATGATCCTCTGTCTAACTGGAGGGTAAGGTGGGAGAGATGGGTGCAGGATCCCATGGGAAACTTTTACAGGTTAATTCCAATGAAGATACTCATCATTTCTGCACATTTATTGGCCAGATTTCATTCACATGTGCTCACCAAACTGCAAGGGAGGCTGGAAAATATAGTCTAGTTGGGTCCATAGGAGGAAAAAAAAATGGAGTTTGATGAATCTATAACAGTGTCTGTTATAGACACACATAGGTGTTCCATTTGCTTTGTTTTATTTTTTTCCATATTTTTGTGCCTTAAAAATGTAACACAAACTTCAAGTTTGGGTCTAATTCTTTCTCTCTCTCACTCTCTCTCTTGCCACACTTTGCGGTTACCTAGGATCTCAGTGTAGACTTGGCATCCCTGCTTGCCTTTAGTTCAATCAGTGGCTGTGCTGTTTCAAGTTTAACTTAAATGTCATCTGTCAGGAATCCTGCATCACACATTGACACTTCCAGTGTCTTGGCCATGAGGAAAGGCTCCTGTCTGTAGAATCATTCATCAACTTACTCATGACAAACAAAACAGATACCAGCTTTGTCTTCCTGCAGATTTTTGTTCAAGGTTTCCAAGGGAATCCTACGGGCAGCTGAGTCCTACATGATTGATGGTGTCCCCTTCTTTTAATACTTTCTTTCCTATCATGGACTTTCCAGAGGGCTTGGGCTTCTGACATGTATTGTTTTGTTTCACCAGACAAAAATGCTACAGATTTAAACAAATCCTTGGGGTCAAATTCCAATTTGATCCCGTCCTTCTATCTCTTGTTCCTGTGCAGTCTGACCAACCACACAGATCAGACCACAGACGACTTCTAAGTCACCCATCATCTAAATTTGTAGGCATTATAGCTGTAGGATGGAAACAGCATGGCATTTGGAAGAATATTTTAACTAAAATCTGGGGAAAATAAGTTAGAGGGAAACAGAAGGGGTACGATGCTACAGGCCCAGCATGGCTGGTCAGAGATGTTTCCAGACAGAGTCTTTTGAAGAGAGTTGGAACAGGATGGAGAAGCAATGCCCAAGGATGTTCATGACTGTGCCAGTGAGGGGTTTAAGCATTGAAGCCCCTTTCCCAGTAAGTCAGGGGAACCTTCAGTGGCATTTGAATCTGATATCTCTCATGGTTAATTGTTAGTTCAGCCCTCTTACAATTTCAGTCTGGATGTACACTTGACCCTTGTTCTACGCAGGTACAGAGTGTGTCAACCCCTCACACAGTTGAAAATCTTCATATAATTTTTGACTCCCCCCTACATAACTACTAATAGCTTTCTGTACCTATGATATAAACAGTTAATTAACACATATTTTGTATGTTATATGTATTATATACGGTATCCTTACAGTAAAGTAAGCTAGAGAAAAGAATGTGTTATTAATAAAATCACAAGGAAGAGAAAATACATTTACAATTGGCTTTATTGATTTTATTGGAAAAAAGTCCATGTGTAAATGGACCCGTGTAGTTCAAACTCATGTTATTCAAGGGTCAACTGAATTCCCCCCCTACATGCCCAGAAGCCTGAAGTATTAATACTGTGCTGTGTGTATGTGTCAGGTGCACGGAGAGGGCACATGTGCTACTGGGAAGCCTCTGGTCTATTCTTTTAAACATTCTCTCCTTTTTCTCTGAGCCTGGTTCCCTGAGGCTGGTGCAGTGGAATGAAGTGAAGAGGACACATCCTCAGGTCATGGTCTCCTTCCTGCTGCTCATTTCTGCCATTCCAGCAATTGTGCAGATGTGTTGTGGCAAAGTGGAGGCTCCAACAGGACCAAGGTCCTGGCAGTTCTGCTGGGCATTGCTCATGGGCAAGGTCTGCCTGGGTCTTCCAGAGAGCTCTTTCTCAGCAGAGCTGCATTGCCTCATGCTAAGGGATACTGCATTAAGACTGCAGCACCAAAAGTCATCTTCTCTCTACCCTTAATTCTAGGGACTGCAGGATTGGGTAGGATCTGCCTTCCATGCATCTAGGGAATGAGCAACTCCGGGGGTGGGTCTGCCCTCATCCATAGCAGTGTCATCTCTCCATCCCTCTGCCTGGTGTCCTTTTCCTCTTTGGTTCAGTGGATACACAGAAGGTGTTACAAGTTGTCAGTTTTTTCTTCTTGAGGAGATCCCCAGCTTTGTAAGCAATGGCCTTGAATCTTCTGTCTCTGATTTGATGAGAGGAACCAAGTACCCTTCATTCCCTTCTTGACCATCACACACATTGATTCTCCCTAAAGGCAGCCTCCACTACATTCAGTCCTTATCCTTTTTATCAATCAAGGAGCCAGCTGTCAATTCCACACGGCCTTTGAGGGAGTGACTGACTCCAAAATAGGAGTCTTTTGAAGGTAGAGCATGGGATATTGAGTACCTTTTGTTCTCAGATGTGGGTTCTAGTTGCCAATTCTGGGAAAGAGAAAAAGAGCCCACTCAGTACAATACTCTACTGCCACATGGGATTTCTTAAAGTATGTGCATATTAAAGATGCCTATGGCAGCCGATGTTAAAGAGTATGGATATATGCTTAAAAGATTCCTATGTAAGAATGTACTAGTTCTTGATTAAAAATTCCTCTTCATGGAGCCTGGGTGGCTCAGTCAGTTAAGCATCTGACTCTTGATCTTGGCTCAGGTCCTGATCCCAGTGTTGTGGGATTGAACCCCATGTCAGGCTCTGTGCTCAGCATGGATCCCACTTAAGATTCTCTCTCTCTCTCTCTCTCTCTCTCAAATAAGGGGGGGGGGGAGAAAAAAATTCCCCTTGCCTTAATTTTCTAGTAGCCGTAACCTTAACTCTGTGGAAGTACAACTGACTCCTGTTTTGTCTGATTTTTTAATTTTAGGTTTAAGATGCTAAATGATGAGAATTCCAGCCACCTCCTATACTTTAACTGTGCTCTCAGGTGGTTTGCTCTAAGAATGGATATCCTCATGAACATCGTTACCTTCATCGTTGCCTTGTTGGTGATTCTGAGCTTCTCCTCAATTAGTGCTTCATCCAAAGGCTTATCTTTGTCTTACATCATCCAGGTAACATGTAGTGTAAGGTTAAGCTTGGCCTGGAGGCTCTGGAATAGGGTATTATTAGGGAGGAGGGATGTGAGAAAAGATCCAACTCAAATGGGTTCAACGAATAAAGGGAATTTACTGGCTCACATCATTAAAAGGCATGGCAGTTGTGTGGGCTTCAGGAATAGTTGGATCATAGCCCCTGGCTTTGTCCTTATTCTTTGAAGACTTCCTTCATGGTTGTACAATGGTGACTGGTATTCTCTGAGAGCTGCAACAGGAAGGAAGAAGGAGGAAAGCTTTTCCTACCCTAGCCACTGAGAAAAGCCCTGAGCTTTACTTTTACTGGATTAGTTTAGGCATACCAGAATGAATTGGTGCCTGGATAGAATTGGGATGATTGGTGCCAAAGGGTGGAGTCACACATCATCCTACCCCCAAGTCACAAAGCTGTCCCACAAGAGAGAGCAGGAAAAAGGATGCTGGAGAGGCAGTCATGATGTCCATGACAAATAATACTGACTTCTCTTTTTGTTTGCTATGGTGTTTTTCTTTTGAAAAAATAAAAAACAGTAATAGGGAAATAATAGTAATAGAGAATAATCACAATCATAATAATCAGGAAATATATGCCATTTGGGGTACTATTGTAAGTCATGTATGTGAATTAATTCATTTATTCCCACAACAACCTGATGAAATAGATACTGCCATAATCCTCATCTTACAAATGAGAAAACTAAGGCTGAGAAAGATTTGTCCAACATCACACACTTTCCATGTGTTACAGCTCGGCTTTGAACCTAAGTCATCTGGATCTGACACCCATCTGAATGTGAATCTTGAGTGTGTGTGTGTGTGTGTGTGTTGGTCTAGGGATAGTGTCCAACTACCTCTGGTTGGGAGAAAGATGGGGGCAGATAAATAGATGGGTCTATACACAGACTACCGATCAGTCTTTCTGTGGCTCCTTCTTACACCTGGAGTCTGTCTGATAGAAAGCTCTGTAAGCCCTGACAGCACATTCTGCCTCCATTCTATTAAAAGGCTTTTCTTCCCCTTTCCATCTTCCAGGAATCTGTGACTCTTTCGTTTATCTCTCTCTGACCCCCTTGCCCTTAAAGTTCTATTCCTTTTTGAAAATCTCTCTGACATCATTTTAATGGCATTTTAGGAAGGGGGAGGAATAAAAATATATTCTCAGATCTTTATCTCAAGTGGGAAAAAATGAATTTTTCTTGGGTAGCCAGTTTCCCTTATTGATGGATGTTTTTATTTGTTGTTGCCTGGTAAGATTAAAGCAGATGATATCAAATAGATTCCCTTACTTGGTCCAAGGTAAACAGCTTTCCTCAACCAAGAGCATGATTTTTGGGGGATAGCATCAGCTTTCCATGAGATTGTTTTCAAATATTCCTGTAAGACTGAAGACTTTTCACACACTGAGATCTAGGGGAATACTTCTCTAGCTGGTTTTGTGGCTTTGCTGAACATTAGACCCCTTTGGAGAATACAGAATCCAAATGAGAGAGCTTCCATTGAGAACAGAGGAGACTCCCTAGATGGATGAGAAATTGGTGTGAAGTCCCACAGAGCAGAAAGTGAATGTAAATTAACATCACATAACATCATGGAGGAGAATGAGCACTTACTGGGCCAGCACTGTGCTGTTGGGGGAGTTCTAAATTTGTGGAGGGCTTCCCGGGGACTTGAGGGGCTGATACCCTTGAATTTAATAAAACACACATAAGCCCTTTTCAAGGGCAAGTTTCATTCATTAATTCACCATATAGCCACTGAGCACCTACTGTGAGCCAGAAATTCTGCTAGGTACTGTGGATTCAGCAGTGAACAAGCTGGATAGGTCTCTGTCCTCATAGAGTTTATGGGATAAAAAGAGGTATGAACAAGGGATGGAATAAATAAATGCACAAGTAAATAAATGAGAAGGTTTTGGAAATTGTTTAAGTGTTATGAAAATAAAAGCAGGGTAATGTGACTGTTAATGAGGAAGCAACATGAGATTCTATAGTCATGGGAGAACTCTGCCAGGAGGTAATTTCCAAGCTGACAAAGAACCAGCCAACTAAGATGGAAGACAGAAAGCTTCAGGCTGAGAGGTCAGGGCAAGGCTTGGGGTAGGTAGGAGCTAGGTGCATTTGAGGAACTCATAAGGTCATGTAACTTGTGCAGAGTAGAAAATAAGGTCTGAGGCTTTGGCAGGGATAGACCATGTAGGGATTTGTCAGCTATAGCAATATAAGGTTGCTTATATTCTAACAAGGGATTTCTTAACTGCAGCACTATGGACATTTGGGCTGGATGATCCTTCTTGTGAGAGGCTGTCCTTTGTGTTTTAGGATGTTAGCCTCCCTGATCAATAACTAGGAAATCCCAGTAGAATTCCCTCCTCTAAGGTTGTGACAACCAAAGGTATCTTTAGACATTGCTAAATGTCTCCTGAAGGGCATAATCAGTGAGGTCAAGAGCCATTGCTCTAAGAGAAATAGAAAGCCAGTGGTGTGTGTTAAGCAGGGAGGCAACAAGGGAATCATGCAAAGAGTGTGGACCTACCACTCACTGCCATTCACCTGCTTGGGACACACTGCCTCCTTGTTAAGGCCACCTGCTGCTACTCAGAGCTACCCAAATCCTGAGTTTGCCTGGTGGACTTCTTTCTGTAAATGCCTCTGCTCACACAGTTCCTTAACTGCCCTAACAGAGGCAGCCCCACCCCATTCTGGTCATTCTTTCACATTCTTTTTTATTGGCATCTTACCATTTTTTGAAATGACTTGTGTCTTATCCTGCCAGCCTGCTAGAACATAAGCCATGTGAGTGCAGGGATTTTGTCCGTCACATTCAGCCCTGGAAAACTATCCCTTCCCCAGCAGTGCCTGGCCCACAGTTGCTGCTCACCTAATGAAAGAAGACCTGGTCCTGCCTTGAGCCCCCTAGCCCAGTTTGTGACTGAGGCAGGTGCTGTTGGTGCACCAACCTTCCTGGGCAGCCTGGTTGGCTTCCTGCTGCTACAGGAAGATGCTCAGTCCAAGTCCAGGGCAACCTGCAAGTGTGGGGAGTTCCCCAAGCCAGGAGTGGCCCCAGCAGTGGTTGAAGTGAGTCAGTGGAGTTGTAGCCCAGCTTCCTCAGGACGACTCCAGTGTGTTCCATGCAGTGTCCTAGAGCTTCCAGTGGGATCAAGTTTTGGTTACCCCCAGCTGAACCTCTTCAGGACTTACTTTCTCTTCTATGCATAACTTCTCCCAGCTCCCACTGGTTCTTTGGGGGTCCACTTCCTGGATTAATTTCCTAGGGCTGCTGTAATCAATCACCATAAGCTAGTGGCTTAAGACCAGAGAAGTTTATTCACTTACAGTTCTGGAGGTTCGAAATCCCAGATCAAGGTGTAGGCAGGACCTTGTTCCCTCTGCATGCTCCAGGGGACGAGCCATTCCTTGTCTTTTCCAGCTTCTGGTGGCTGTTGGCATTCCTTGGCTTGTAGCTGCATCACTACAATCTTTGCCTATGTCTTTATATCTTCTTACCTTTTGTGTCTTTTCCTCCTCTGTTTCTTATAAGGACACTTGTATTGGATTTAAGGTCTATCCAGGTAATCCAGGATGATCTCAAGATCCTTACTTACACCTAAAGTTCCTTTATTTTCAAATAAGGTAACATTCACAGGTCTCAGGGATTTGGATGCAGACATATTTTTGGGGGGAGGGGAACTCCATTCAGTCTGTTTACACTCAAATTTCAGGGTTGGCTTCTGAGGGATTCTGGCCTAAGGTAGGTGACCTTAGCAAGCCACATTCCCCACTCTGAGCCCAGATATTCTCAAGTCTGAAGCAAACAGATGGGCTAAATGATTTCCTTCCACCCCTGATGATCTGTGGGGATGGGATTTCAGTGGATGCTTGGCTGCCTATGGGGTAAAGCAGGGAGGGCATGGAAGTGAAGGACCATGCCAGTTGGCAGCAAGGGGCAGATACCCAGCAGCTCTGTGGCCCTGGGAGATTCCAGCTTAGACCAAGAGTGATCAAGTGGTACTGTGGTGGGATGGTTCTTGCCATCTGGAGTGCCAGGGAAAATGTCATTGCCCATTTATTTCCAAATGCAGAGGAATGCTTAATGGGAAAACACTGCAGTATCTTTACTTCTGGGCACTTGGCTGGGAATGCAGGCATGCCTTTATGTGGCTCTGAGTGAGGCTGGTGAGGGATAATTCACAAGGGCTACCTTGGAAGGTGGGACAGCAGAACCCAAGGGAGGAAAGGGATCTAACACAGCTGTTTGCTTCTCTTCAATAGCTAAGCGGACTGCTCCAAGTATGCGTGCGAACAGGGACAGAGACCCAGGCCAAATTCACCCCTGTGGAGCTGCTCAGGGAGTATATTTTGGTAAGAAATTAGTGCATGCCAGAGAAAGGCCTAGTTAACTCTGGCAGAATTTATGCAGGCATTGATTTTTTGACCTATGAAACAGGTCTTTTTAAAAACTAAAAATTGTTGGGGGCGCCTGGGTGTCTCAGTCAGTTAAGTGGCAGACTGTTGATTTTGGCTCAGGTCATGAGCTCACAGTTGTGAGACTGAGTCCTGCATCCAGCTTTGAGCTGAGTGTGGAGCCTGCTTGGGGTTCACTCTCTCCCTCTCTCTGCCCCTCCCTGGGTTACACACACACATGCTTTCTCTAATATAAACAAACAAATAAATAAAACAAAACCTAAAATTTAACCACAACCCTCTTCTTAAAACCCATATTTGCCATACAGTATAAAGTCCTTGAAGTTGAGGAAGAGATTCCTTTTTAAAAAAATTTTCCTCAAGGGCAGTTTCTGCACACAAAAATAGAAATCAGTGGCTAACTTTAGTTTCTAAAGATTACTATTTGATTGACTAAAATTGTAAATTGAAAAAAACAATGGTTGAACTCTTCTTTAAAAGCTTTTATTTTCAACTTACAAATCCTGCTATTCTTTGGAAAGTCTAGACAAGTCAAGCAATCACTTTTAAGGGCATTTGAATAGCATTTGGCCCCATTTACAAACTTAATTAAACTCTTTAAAACATTTTAAAGTGCATTTTAGAATTTAGCACATTCCATTTCCTTCTTAAGTATCTAGATTATCTGATTTAACGAACAAACCTTCCAGAGGTTATATAAATCTAATAAATTACACTTATAAATATAGTGAGCTTTAAATTTGCATAACCATCCCAATGCTGTGGATGAACAGTAAGCTTTTGACTTAAAATCATGTCTAAATAAATTATTCAATTATACATTTTAAATTAGAATCACAGGCCCTTATGTTACTAATATTATTATACTTAAAACACCAAATATGCAGATTCCTTAAACTGAAAATACTGTTACAATTTTGCTTCTCTTAAATATTCTTGTTATTAATTCTAGATCTCCTGGGGTTTAAAAATATTCACTATGTAGGAATACAGTTATTTTCTCAGCTAATTGTGGTTGCTTATCACAGATTTGGGCTGGCCAGCCACCCCACAGGACACACAGGGGCCTTCTCATGGTTCACAGGGATTTCATAACTTTAGAGAAGGGGTTGGTCTTCTAACACAGTTAAGTAGAGCAATTTGGCCTAGACTCTTGCAGATATTGAAATTGTATCTGACTGAATTCTGCAAATCTCAGGGTTTGGTCTGGATTTGGTACACAGCTTCACGGTCACAGTACTAACACTTGCCCAGGCTCACAAGTCCCCATATGTGCTGTCCCTTATAGTTGTCCACCTCTCAATTCACTAAGCTCCAGCCACCTGACTTTTTTTCTATTCCTCAAAGTGCCCAAGCTTGTTCTGGTGTCAGGGCCTTTGCACTGTCTACTCTACCTGAAAGGCTCTGGACTCAAATTTTCTTATATCAGTATTCCAGGTCTCAGCTTGAATGGCACATCCTCATAGATGCCTTCTTCAACCCTTAAGTTAGTTACTTTTACTCTGCCTATCCCCTTTCACTATACATATTGTCTTCATTTTTATTTATTTTTTATTTAAAAAAATTTTTTAACATTTATTTCCGAGAGACTGAGAGAGACAGAGTACAAGCTGGGGAGGGGCAGAGAGAGAGGGAGACACAGAATCTGAAGCAGTCTCTAGGCTCTGAGCTGTCAGCACAAAGCCCAACATGGGGCTTGAGTTCACAAGTGGTGAAATCAGGATCTGAGCCAAAGTTGGACACTTATTGGACTGAGCCACCCAGAGGCCCCAATGTTTTTTTTTAAATGTTTTGTTTATGTTATTTTATGTTTTATTGTCTTTATTTCTGATTTCATTTCTTGTTTCTTATCTGACTTCCCCATTGGAGTGCGACTTCTTGAGTGGATTTCTTGATCTAGCTCACCACCATGAACACCAGGGCCTCGAACTGTGGGAATGAATGAATTAATCAAATGAATGAAAAGGTGAATGATTATTAACCTGTCATTGGTTATTCTGCTTTCCAGACCTGTGTTCCTGAATCCACTCACCCCCTCAAAGTGGAGACTTGTCCCCATGACTGGCCCAGCCGTGGGGAGATAACATTCAGAAACTATCAGATGAGATACAGAGACGACACTCCCCTTGTTCTTGATGGGCTGAACTTGAACATTCAAAGTGGGCAGACAGTTGGAATTGTTGGAAGAACAGGTTCTGGTGAGGACAGTGTTGTTTTCTTTGTATTTCCCTGGGGATGCTGGTTGAGCCATACCAGAGTGTATGTGTGGTGGGTTGGCTGTTTTTTTCCCCCCTCAAATCTCTTTACTGTAAATTAGGATTTCAGGTTGAATGGATGTGTGGAGTTGGAAACAAACACACACCAGTTTTTGAATTAATTAAATGAGAATCATTCTGGTGAAACGAGGCCCAGAGGATGAGTCGTGTGTTAACAGCCCCTGCAGGAATGGGCAGGTTAACTGTGTCAGGGCAGCTGATTGCCTCCACAGAGTGAGGCCTTTCTGTCTGCATAGTCATCTGCACAGAGCCATTTAACCACATTACAAATTCCCCTGATTAGATACTTGGATATGATGGAAGTACAAACTGATGTTTGATTTGCTGTTCTTACTTTTATTATTCCCAGGAAAGTCGTCCTTGGGAATGGCCTTGTTTCGTCTGGTGGAGCCAGCTGGCGGTACCATCTTCATTGATGAGGTGGATATCTGCACTATAGGTTTGGAAGACCTCAGAACCAAGCTGACTGTGATCCCCCAGGATCCTGTCCTGTTTGTAGGTACAGTAAGGTAGCTGTTTTTGATCGTTGTGCATTCCTATTTTGGGGGTAGTAAAATCAGACCAGCCAGGAACTTCGTTAATTGCCCACAGTGGGGCTAAGGGAAGCAGCCATCCTGAGGTACTCACAAGCACTTCTAGTACCTGTTCCTGACTGAAGCCTTAGGAGGAACCAAGGACTAGGGCCTTGAACATTATCTGTATTTCATGTGTTATATCACCAATAAGCAAGATGCTCACACATAGGGTGAACAGATATCCCCGTTGACCTTGAAGAGCCCTGGTTTATGCCTGTGTCTTAAGCATCCTATAAAGTTAGCATTGGCCACCCTCAAAAGTACCCAGTTAGTGAAATAAAATAAGTGGTTACCCCATATATGTAGCCATCCATAGGGAAGTGTACCAATTTATTCTCACTGAGAAATGAACAGAAGTTGTTCAAGTACAGAAACAAGAGAGTTGCAGCTTCTATGGGGCTCAAGATCTGATGTCAAGGGACAAGGGAAAAACCAGTTTTCTCATTTAGTCCAGGGCAATGGCTGCATCCCTGATGAGAGAGACATTTCTCCCCCTGAGCACCATTTAGAATTGTAAGAAAAATACATTCCATGCCTTGAGATACTAGACCTATACCCCCAAATGGGACACCCTGGGTAAAGTCCTGGGAGCCACTGCTGTACCTCTTGCTTCTGAAGGCAAAGTGAATCCTCCCCGCTGCACCTTCTTTGCCAAGAATTTGCATAGAGTCAAAGGTCTGCTGTCTATGGCCACTGTGAGGACCAAATGTGTCTTCCTGAGTGCCTGACCCAGTGCTGTCTCTCCTGCCTTGGTAGTCTCTGCCCCAGCATGGGGCTTTGCCCTCTTGGCCTGAGATTCGTTATTTTATGGACCCTTGTCCTGGGCTAAGCATTGCTTTTGGGGGCATGGAGGTCATCATACACATCACCCCTCGTTCTCTCCCACATGCTGCAGAAAACATGTTCCCCATCCTGTCTTTCTCAGAAATCCAGCTCCCTGCTCTTTCCTCTATTGTAGGTACAACTTGGATCCATTTGAGAGCCACTCAGATGAGATGCTCTGGCAGGTTCTGGAAAGGACATTCATGAGAGACACAGTAGGTCTTTGGCACTGGCCAGGATAAGTCTGTTTCCCAGCACCAGGGCCCAGGTTTGGATTTGACAAGCCCTAAGCCAGCATTTGGCCAGGCTTATTTGCTGGTATCACACCAGAGGAATACGATCCTTATTTACTCTTTGTTGTTAAAAGCAACAATAGATAATATTTTTAGGCCTCTGCAATGATCTGGACAAGAGCTCTGCATGTATGATCTCACCTCACTTGGTCCTGTCTTGACAGCAACCCTCTGAGGTTGGGACTCCTACCCCGATTTTTAGAGGTGCAACAGTTAAGACTCAGAGAAGAAACATGTGCAAGCTAGTAATTGGCAGAATGGAGACTGGAACCCAAGTGCATCAGTCTCTAGAGCAGATGGGGCATCCTGCTGCTCTGCCAATAGCCTCCTTTGCTTATGGGAACACATAAACCACAGGAAGTTGAGAGGGTATGGCAGGCTCCAGGAATGGCCAGTATGACCAGTTTCTGTGAGACGGTGTCCTGCCCTAGAAGAGATGCAGGTGAGTATGGCCATCTCTGCAACAAGGAGGGGATTTTCTCCCCCAAGACGGGGTACCAAGGTGAGCATGTTCCAATGCCACTGTGACTGGATAAATCAGATGCTGTAGTACTTTTCCTTGGTGACTAGAAAACTCCCATCCCATGTGTATTTTGTCCATGGAAATAGGGACCCTGAAAGCCATTTACACTTCATTTGTGTTTCTCTGGACCCACATGTGTACCATTTGTCCTATTTTCTCGAGGTGTCTACAGGGTTCTATGAATCATACTGTGATTTTAAATTATTAATGTCTGCCTACTCCCTGGTCCTTCCCTGGTGACTGTTTACAATGCTGAAATGATTGTTTTGTACTTTCTATTCCTCAGTAAAATAAAGCCAGCTGATGAATGCATGAGTGGGGCAATCAATAGAGACGATGCAGGACAATTTTATAGATCATCAGCATAAATGTGGCATTTTCTGTGTTTTATAGATAATGAAACTCCCAGAAAAATTACAGGCAGAAGTCACAGAAAATGGAGAAAACTTCTCAGTAGGGGAACGTCAGCTGCTTTGTATGGCCCGAGCACTTCTCCGTAATTCAAAAGTAAGGAAACAGCATGGAAAAATGAATTGGTCAAATTTTGGATATTTCCCCCAGCGCCACTCAATCCAGGAGGTAGAGCTACGTGTTTGTCTTTTGGCAAAGAGAGAACAATTGAGCCATTTAAAAACCGATCAGTTTCTTTTAAGACAAAGTTGTAAGGGGTAAAAAATTGAAAAATAACAGCCATTTAGAGCAATAGCACCTGCCTCTGCTGGGCCTCCCCCTGGGAAGCCTTACTTAGGTATTCTCTCTTTCTCCTAAGTGCTCTGAGTATGAGAAATCTGCCTCTCGACTCTTTTTTGCCTTGTCCCTGAACAATTCTGAAGCCTGATAAACAATACCCAGAATGCCAAAGAAGGCCTTCAGAATGCTAAGATATGAGAATTGTAATGTTTATACTCATTTTTCTTAGTGACATAGTCATCCTTGGTTACTGATTTCAAGGAAGGGATTGCTATTGCTTTGGGAATCCCATTCTCTGAACCCTGATCAAAGTGTAACCCAGCCTGTGTGCTGTGTAGACGTGCTAATGGCCGGAGCTGGGAGCTGGCATCACCATGCATTCCAGGCTGACTGAGGCACTATACACTGCTAAGTGGTTTGTGGGTTATCTTTGCATTTCATGCTCAGAAGAAGGTATAAACCCCTTTTATAGAGGAGGACACAGAAACTTTGGTGATGGTGGGGAGGTCTCAAGTATTTTAGTCAAGATGAAGCAGAGTTAGAGCTTAGCTCAAGCCCTCTGACTTCCAAACCAGCACTGTGGTAGGCAGAATAATGCTCTCCCCCTCCAAAGATGTCTGAGTCCTGATAGCCCGAACTAGTGAATATACCCCCATACCTGGGAAAAAAGGGGCTTTGGAGACGTGATTAAATCAAGGATTTTAAGCTGGGGAGACTATCCTGGATTACCTGAGTGGGCCTAGGGTAACCATGCAAGTCTGTATAAGAGGGAGGCAAGCGAGTCAGAAAGAGAAGCAATGTGACAGTGGGGGTAGTCATTAGAGAATACCAGGAAGAGGGCACGAGCCAAGGGACACAGGCAGCCCCGAGCATGTGCAACAGGCAAGGGAACAGTTTCTCCCTCGAGCTAGCAAAAGGGATATGACCCTGAAAATACCTTGACTTTAGGGCTTCTGGCTTCCAGAAAAGCAAGGCAATAAATTTGTGTTGTTTTAAGCCTCTGAGTTTGTGCTCATTTGTTATAGCAGTGATAGGAAACTAGTACAAATGCTGTTATTATAGCTCACACTGACTCCTGTTAGCATGGTAGAGAAAGCCTCCTACCACTTTGCAAGTCTAGAATAAAACACTTAAAAAAGATAAGTAAAGAACATACCACCTTATTCTTTTAGCCAGTCCCTCTGAAGGAGATGGAGGTGCTATGAACTGACTTTTATTTTGCTGCTGTTGTTCTAGTCTTTTGAGATGGGCTCTTAGCTCATGACTTTTCAGCTCTTCCTTCTCCTCCTCCTCCTCTTCCTTCTCCTCCTTTTTAAAAGATAAATAGAGCTGAGGCTGTGAGTTTCCCTCAGGTGCAGCTTTGGTTTAGTGTGACTTTTACCATGTGCCTTCCTCAACAGATCATTCTCCTTGATGAAGCCACCGCCTCCATGGACTCCAAGACTGACACCCTTGTTCAGAGCACCGTCAAAGATGCCTTCAAAGGCTGCACGGTACTGACCATTGCCCATCGCCTCAACACGGTTCTCAACTGCGACCTTGTCCTGGTCATGGAAAATGGGAAGGTGCGGAAAGTTATTGGCTTCACCTCCTCAGAGGCTTTAATGGTTTGGGCTCTAGGTGAGCAGATATTTTCTGCCAATTTCAGCTCTTTTTCTCTGACTTTCAGGTGGTCGAGTTTGACAAGCCAGAAGTCCTTGCCGAGAAGCCAGATTCTGCTTTTGCAATGTTACTAGCGGCAGAAAATAAAGTCCGGCTGTGAATGTCCCTGGGGGGGCCACATTAGCTGATTTTAGAGGAGGAGGAGGAGGCTTCAGATGAGTCAGTGAGCCTGCAGGAGGAAGGCCTGCCATCTCTGCAGGCAGCCTCCACCCATCGTCCTTCCCCCCCCCCCCCCCCCCCCCCCCCCCCCCCCCCCCCGCCCCACACCAACCAAGAGGGTGGTTTCCCGCCTTACCCAGCCCATGCTTCCCAGCCTCACCGGGTGGGTTTGGAGCTCGTTCTTGGTGGTGAACAGAGAAAGAAGAAGCTAATGGATTAAAAAACCTGCCCCCACCTCCTAAAACACCAAGGTCCCCGTCAATGAAGTTGTCCCCATCAACACCACCTCAGTGCCTGAGAATGGCGACAGTGTTAACTTTTAGTTAAATCTGATCAAACTGTAGGGAAAATGCCTACAGATGAAATTTGTAAAAGATTTTCTGCCTTGTTATCAGAAAGGAAAAGAGCAGAGTTTTCTCCTCGTTGAACTCTTCTATTTTGAGTGTGTGACAAGCTGTAACTGCAAGATCAGTAGCATGCAAGATTGATTACAGTGTTTGGCAAAAAAAAAATTTCTTTTTAAATCATATTATATGTTCCATTTGATCTATTAGAATAACGAGGAAAACAAAAGGTTGGAGTTTCTCTATAAATGACATTTTTATAACTTCTATATTGGTTATTAAAATGCAGTAGGAAATTAAACTGCCCTGAAATGTTGCCTTGCAATTATTATGCTGAAGATCTTCCATTTTTGTACTGTTTCCTCTCACAGACTCTCATTGCTTTCTCCATTGACTCAGTGATAAACCCTCACAGCATCTTCCAAATAAAAGGCTTGCTTACCAACCTCAAGGTTTGCTATGTCAGAGGCAGGAAAGATATGTTCCCAGTAGCCCAGGAGAGTGAGTGCTGTTAATTCATGGTAAGAGCAAAAGAAAAAAAAGAAAAAGAAATTCCAAAGGGCTCTTGCTTGCCAAAGGCACACCCACAGTCTGACTGTTTATCTTCCTTTGGGACTGAAGGCCCCAATGATGTTTTCGTGAAATTTTCTGGACTCACTTTCCAGCTCCCAGATTGAGCTCTAGATGTGGTATAGGGCAGTGGTGGCCAGCAAAGCTCCTATTTGACATCTCCCACTTGCCTCTCCTTCTTAGTCTTGATCACATACTTTTCCCCATTTTTCCAAACATGGAAGAAGGCAGTGCCTGACATATATGAATACTCAAGAATCAGTGGCATGAGTGCATTAAGTTAATCACTTAGCAACAAAAAAGAGGGACAGAGATTATATTTGAACACTAACCAGGCTGACCCTGGAGGCACTGCTCCTAACCCCCCTGAAAGAGGGGCCTATAGCAGAGGCAGTGATGATTGTCAGTATTACACACAGAAGAGAGTGACTTCTGGAAAATGACTGTTATTTGCATGTGTAATGACAAGGAACAGTCTTAGTGAGCCCACCACCACCCACACCTCACCATCGCTGAACTGTCATCAGGGAAAGACTGTGTTGAATCGTAGTAACCAACATTTAGCCAGTAGTCCTCAAAACACAGGCTTAGTTACTGAATCCTTGCTGTGTCCCTGTGGGTCAGATACTAGTATTATATTACTGATGAGGAAACTGAGACTGTGAGAGAGTAGCATGACCAACTCAACCCAAGAAGGTTGCCTTTAAAATGTGGGTTCTTCAGTTCTACATAATACTGCTAGAAACCGGAGATCCACTAGGTGAGGAGCCCAGAATTTAGTGTTGTAAAACCTGGGTATTGGTCAGCATAGACTCAGTTACGCTGTGTAACACACAGCCCCTGATCTCAGTGGTTACTTCCTATTCATGTGACGTCACAGGTTAGCTCTTTATTTGCTTTTTGTCTTCTTTACTCTGTGGCCCTGGCTGACAGAGCAGTCTCTGCCTAGCACATCACCAGTCTTGCAGTGGAGTGCAGATACATGACAATCATATGTAACATATGCCACTTCAACCATGTTCCATAAGCAAGTCACATGGCCACTCTTGAGTTCAGTAGTGAGGGGGTGTATATACTCTGCCTGCAGAGAAGGGCACCATGAAGATATGGTGGAACTTGTCCCTGCAGGAAGTTGTATCATCCATCTCTTGGGAGGATTAGCAGATATTTAGTAACACTACAACCTACTGCAGCCTGAGTTTGAGTCTTGGTTTTGCTGCTGAGCTGCTATGTGATCTGGGGAAAGTAGCTTGCCCTTTCTGAGCCTCCATTCTCTCATCAATTTGGTGTTTAGACTGAGTGCTAAGGTTCATTTCAGTCCTGACTTTAACTACAGGAGGGAAAAAAGGTGGATATAAAAACACTGCCTAAACAGTAGAATTTAGACTTTTAGGGGAATTATAGTGAACCCTAGCTGTAAATAAACATATTTTGTAAAGGTTATATTTGTAAGTTGAGCAAAGTTTAACCAAGTTCTGAGTCTTCCTTAGTGCCTCCTTTGATGCTCTTTGGACATAAGAACTTCTTTGAAATTTTATTCTCATTTTATTTTGGTGGTCCAGTTCTATCTGCCTGCCTATTGAGTGATCTATGAATTAGAACCTCTTGAATATTTTTCTTAGAAGACAGCAGAAAGAAAAACTACTTACAAACATTATTATAAATTAATAACAAATTGCCTGTGACATGTTTCAGAGTCAGTTGTGTCCTGAAGCCAATTGTGAAATGGCTGATCTGGAACAGGGGTGGACAAACAATAGCCCATAGGCCAATCCAGCCTGCCACCTGTCTTTATAAATAAAGTTTTATTGGAATACAGCCATTCTCATTGGTTAATGTATTACCTATGGCTGCTTTCACATTCCAATGGTAAAGCTGAGTATTTGCAACTAAATGCATGTCTCCCAAGCCAAAAACATTTACTAACTTTACAGAAAAATTTTGATCACTCTTGTTGAGGCATTTGTACAGTTATACAATTCAGGTTAATGAGATGTGAAAGGGAAGTCAGCTGGAGGTTGTGAGGAGGGGCAGGTTCTGGAAAGCATTCTCTCCCACTGCCTGGTGTCCATGTGGTATCTGAAGCTGTGGCAGCTGTCTTATGGCCACAGAGGAGGTAGAGAGATGGACAGAATACAGACAGGTCCTTGCTTACTACATTGATCTGCTGGTTTACCAACCCTAACCTCACTCTACCTCTCGTTATACCAGAGAATGCATTTTCCTTATTGTTCAAGCCAACTTGACTTGGCTTGCTGTTACTTGCAACCAAAAACATAAACAAAAACATGCAGAAGACAGTGATGTCTTCCTTCCTGGGACATTGCTGATTCTAACCAGAAAGAGAATCTGGGTCCCTGATTCTCACCTGTCTTCCCCTGCTTTAAGATGTGGCCCAAATGAGCATTAGGTCACGTCCATGCAAGGAAAAGTTTCCAATGCACATCTCCCCCTGAAGATTCTTGCCGTAAATGAATATTTCCCTCAACTTTCCTCCCTGCTGCTTAAGATCAGAAAGACTCTAAAAGAACTCACAGATTTTGTTCTTGCTATTTGAGTGAATGGATCTGAAAATGGCCCAGAATTGTTGGTAAAAATGTGAAATATTCTCTGCTAAGAATTGGAATCGCTTTGGCAAGAACAGCATGATTTAAAATGAATTGAAAAGCTCAGAAGGTCAGTTTAGGGTCAAATGGACGATCAAAGAAATCACTTTTCTTTTGGCCCTGTGTAGAAGGTCACCTCTGGGTGAGGCTAAATCGGACACTAAAGCCTTCAAATAAATGCTAATTTCCATAGAGAAGGTCTGCCTGGCTTTACAATGTGCATGTTCATGGCTCCTGCTGAAAAGCTTTCCCTCTGGTGGGACCAGCATTAAAGGGTCAGGTTGAGTCTGTTTTATGGTTTTTGCATGAAGCATGGTGGCAGACAGGCTGATTTTTACCCTCAGCTCCAGAAGCCCCTGGAACTCTAGGACCCCTTCAACCAGCAAAAACTATATGCAAAAAAAAACCCAATTTTGTTTTTACATTTCTTTAAGACATTTTTTAATGATGTTAAAATACATATAAAATTTACCATTTTAACTAGTTTCAAGTGTAAGACTCAGTGGCATTAAGCACACTCACACTGTTGTGCAGCCTTCAGCACCAACCATCTCCAGGACTTTTTCATCTCCCCAAACTGAAACTCTGTCCATTTAACAATAACTTTGTATTCCATCCTCTCCAAGCCTCTGGCAACCACCATTTTACTTTCTGTCTCTGTGAATTTGACTACTCTAGGTGCGTTATATAAGTGGAATCCTATAGTATTTGTCTTTTTGCCACTGGATGATTTCTTTTAGCATAACGTCCTCAAAGACATATGTCAGATGTTCACTCCTTTTTAAGGCCATCCTAGGAAGTACAAAGTTGTATCTCTTTTATCTCTTTGTGGTTTTGATTGTCCCTAATGTTTAGTGACAAAGAACATCTTTTCATGTGCTCATTATCTATTATCATAGCATGTAAAACTCTTAACGGAAGACATAGTATTCTACCATCTTGCAAAGTTCCTTCTCTAAAACAGCATCTTGAATGGAAATTCTAACTGTGTCAGAATCTGGACAGGAACTTCTAGAATATAATTAAGCACCTGATATATGGCATAACATTACGCCTTTAGGATAATGCATGAGGTAGAAATGGTTCTTCCTGTTTGCTCAGGGAAATCATGCAACCTGCCCAAGCTTACCCAGATGGTAGGTAGAGGAAAGCCCAGAGTTTACTCTTCCAGTCCAGTCCCTTCACAGATTAGGAAACTGAGGCCCACAAAGCCTAAAACTGGTCTAACGTTATCCAGAGAGTGAGGGAGAAGAATTAGTGTACTGAATTCCAACTTAGTGCCGTGTCCATGGCACCACATTGATTGATGCACAGACTGTTCTCAAAAAGGCCAACAGTGGCCCAGTTCTGTGACCCGCATCATAAAAGAAATAGAAAATAACAGTTGTTTTCTCCAGGGAGCTTATAATACTACTGGGGAGATGACTTAAAAATGCCAAAGAGAGTACCATAAAATGTAGCAGGATGGAGTGTAAGGTTAGATGTGAGTCATTCATTCATCATTTCATTCATTCACTCATTCACTTATCTGATTCTTCACTTTTTTGATCCATCCTTCCATCTAAAAAAGTGAAAGGTGAATGAAGGTTGGCAGAAATGAAGATGATTCTGGAAACCACCAATGGCCCTTGTAGGCCAAGTAGGGGCCGTGAAGGTGATGGAGACTGGGAACAGTGTTCCTAGTTGGGGAAGTCATCCAGAGACCTAGAGATAAGGATAAGCCTGATTGAGGGAGACAGTAGGCAACTGTCTAAGTAGGGCTGACAACTGTTTGGAAAATTGTCAGGTACTTCACTGTCTGCATCTCCAAACACAGTTAGAGACCACCAATGGCTTGGATACAATTGGTGATGGGAGAACAGTTTGTTGTAGAAACAATTAGGGCAGCACTGGGAAGAGGCTGTTAGCAATCATGGGAGTCTGGCCAAGGAAAAGCAGGGCTTCCACAATCCCAGTGCAACAGAGCCAATAAGCTATGGAGGACAGAAATGGATTTGTTCCAACACATCATTCCCTTCCTCAGGGCAGGATGGGCAACTCAAGAAGAAATTGCCAGTGGCACACAAGGGTCACATTTGCCAGTTGGTCACATGTACCCTACCCCCATCAGCAGGATGCTTTCTTCCAGGCATGCAGTGAAAGTGACAGGAAAGCCAAGTTCCTTCTGCTGCGTCCATTTCAACTGTGTGCCTCTTTGCTTCTGCAATCAGTAAATCAGAGATCATCTGCATAGCAGGATCATTTAGGAAATGATGAGGCCACTCTGTGCAGAGAGAACATTTGGCTTGGCAACCAAAAGGATTCTTTGGGAAGTGGTCATAATGGTGCTACAAATTCCTCAGTTTTCTCTGACATGGGGATTTTAGAGCCAAGTGTCTTCATTCTAAGCAAAGGGAACATGTTAACATCCAAATTTACAAACTGAGGACAAGGACTCATGGTACAGAGAAATAAGGCTGGGCTTATTTCTAGGCAGGGTTCTAGGAAATGCTGTTAGTAGTCTGCCCAGGTCCCTCTTGTTGCTTGTTTGAGCATGCTTTTGGTCTACTCCTTTAACTCTTCTTCTCAGGACTGCCTTGGGCTGCTGGAGCCACTCATGAGCAAAACCAGAAAAGCCTAGAAGCAAACCCAGCATTTCAAGTCTTCAGAACCTTTGGAGACCACCACCCACTCTAGTCTTAGCCCTAGGACCTAGGCAGTTCAGATGAGGCTGACACCCCAAATTACCTGTAGAGTGAGGCTGGGCCCCAGGCCAGGGTTATACGAATCAGATCTCCATGGTGCTCTGAGAGGTTTGGAGTGGGCACATGACACAAGCTGGGCCAGTCAAGATCAAATCCTGGCACTAAGGGGAAAATGAGGAGTTCTCTTTCTTGGACAACAGACCTTTTTAGCTTCAAGCTTCGTGCCATTTTGATATTGCAAGGTGAATGCCTGCCTGAGAATGAAGCTAACACAGAAGAAAGAGTTGACACATGGAGAAGATGTTACCATGTGCCTTGAGCATTTCTTATCTCCTATGAGGTAACACAGTCTCTCTTGGTGGACTTGTTACTGAAGACCTGCTTGCGGTGCTGACCACAGAGCTTCCTAACCCTCAGAGTACCCAAATGCCCCCACTGTGTCAGAGCCATGCTGTGTTATGCCCTAAATGGGAAGAAGGCCCTCAACAGATGCCCCCACCCAACCTATGGGGCAAGGCTGGGAACTAGATGTTCTTCCAGACCCAGGCCTCACCTGCAAACACCACCTCCTGCAGATCAGTCCCTGAATCATGGCCTCAACCCAGGGAGGTCCTTCTGCTACACTGTCCTATAAGCATCCTGAAGCACATAAATAATAAGACACTTATTTAGCACCTGCCATATATGTGCCAGACACTGTTTCATTAGTTTTGCCTGATGACCTCATTTCTCATAAAAGCTCGATAAACACATGGGCTTGTTATCCACATTTTGCTGAGTCACAGGCTGGCTTAGTTACTTGCCCAAGAATCTTGCATTTTTAAAGTACCATTAAGTTTTTTAAATGATTTTACATCTTTAATCTATTTTTATTATCACAACAGTTTCTTGAATTAGAATTATTATCCCTCATTTAGAATTATTATTATTTTTTATTATTTTTTAAATTATTTTTTAAAAATGTTCTATTTCTGAGAGAGACAGACAGCGTGAGCAGGGGAGGGTCAGAGAGAGAGGGAGACACAGAATCCGAAACAGGCTCCAGGCTCTGAGCTAGGTGTCAGCACAGAGCCTGACGTGGGGCTCGAACCCATGAACCGTGAGATCATGACCTGAGCCAAAGTCAGATGCTTAACCGACTGAGCCACCCAGGCACTCCAATTTTATTATTATCTTGGATGTGGGGTTCAATCCCATGACCCTGGGCTCATGATCTGAGCCAAAATCAAGAGCCATACATTCAACTGACTGAGCCACCCAAGCACCCCTAGAATTTTTTTACAAAGCATAAAAACTTAAGATAAATTGCTGATAGTCAAACTATGAGTCTTAAGTCAGAGTTAATTCACAAAACTCCAAAAGCTCAGGGTTGGCAGAGACTACTAAAGACACCCAATTCTGACTGCTCATCTAATGGAGGGGAGACAGAGGCTCAATGGAGAGAGAAGTTTGCCTAAACCCAAGTTGGCATCTGGAATGTTAATCTCCCAGTTCTGGTATTATATTCTGCTCCTTGGAGAGTGTATGACTTTCTCTCTCTCTCTCTCTCTCTCTCTCTCTCTCTGTGTGTGTGTGTGTGTGTATGTGTGTGTCTTTGTCTCCACATCTCTCTATCTGTCTGTCTGTCTGTGTGTGTCTCTTTCTCACACATACACACAAACAGTACAACAACTCACCCTCTCAGAAAATACTCCTTTCTACCCTCACCATGCCCCATCCCTTACCCAGGATGTCCTCCCTCTAAATTCAGAAGGAGTAAAGTGACTGTGCTAGTCCTGGTCCCTCTGATAAGCCAGCCAGTATTTCAGCTCAAACCCAGATGGCTTTATTTTCCTCAGGAAGTGTCTTCAGTGTCCAAGGGACTTTCAAGTTTCCCTCATTTTTAGGGGAAAATAATGTGATGGAGGAGGTAAGTACATGATGATGGGACAAGCATCGTTTAGGGATGGTCAGGGCCCCTGTGTGACATGGCTGCTAAGAGACTTGTCTTCTTCTTACCTGATAGACTGAGTGTCTGGTCTTGGAGAGCCAAGCAGGAGGAGGGTGGGAGTGGAGCAGCCACAGTCAGCAGGCCCTGTGTGCTATCACAGCACAGAGAAGGCATGAGGGAAATAGCCAAGGGGAGTCCATAGTCAGAAAGAAAAACCCACATGAATGAAAACTATCAACTGCACTTGAGAGATAAAGAAAGCAGATCAGCAGAGGCAAAGCAAACTCCCACTGCTAGTCTAGCCTCTTCCCTTTCCCTTCCAAAAAGCTAACATGTGCAGATTGATGAATATCTCCTAAGTCAAAGTCGGCAGCACAAGTAGAATTAATGAGGGCAACCTCTGGAAAACAGTGTGGAGGTTCCTCAGGAAACTAACAATAGAACTCCCCTATGACCCAGCAATAGCACTGCTAGGAATTTACCCAAGAGATACAGAAATGCTGAGGCATAGGAGCACATGTACCCCAGTGTTCATAGCAGCACTCTCCACAATAGCTAAAACATGGAAAGAGCCTAAGTGTCCATCAACAGATGAATGGATCAAGAAGATGTGGTTTATCTATACCATGGAATACTACATGGCAATGAGAAACAATGAAATCTGGCCATGTGTAGCACCATGGATGGACCTTGAGGGTGTTATGCTGAGCGAAATAAGTCAGGCAGAGAAGGACAAATATCATATGTTTGCACATATAGGAAGATTAGTAGGAACTTGACTGAAGAACAAGGAGGAGAAGAAGGGGGGAAATGGTGGGGGAAAGGGAGAGAGGCAAACCATGAGAGACTCTTGAATGCTGACAAAAACTGAGGACTGATGGATGTGGGGGGGAGGGGGGAGTGGGCATGGAGGAGGACACTTGTGGGGATGAGCACTGAGTGTTATGTGGAAACTAATTTGACAATAAACTATTTGTAAAAAAAAAAAAAAAAGAATTAATGAGGGCAAGAGCATGGAAATCCATTGTATTAATAGACCCCAGCAGAAAACAGATATTCAAATGACTTTCATAAATGAGTCCATGCTAGGAACAGAAAAAAGATGCAGAGAACAATAGATGGTAGGGGAGGAGTCTCAGGGAGTGGTGGGAAGACTTTGGAAATGATTACCAAAAGTTATTTATTTAAAGCCCTTAGTGACAGCAACTCAAGAGATGAACTGTGTGATTAAGCTGCAACATATAAACATGGCCATATTCAAGGTATTTGTACCAGAGAGGAGAAGGAGGATGAGCAGAAGAAAATTTAAAATCAAGAAAATAAAGAGCATGACTCCACAAAAGTACATCTGCAATTGTATGCAAAGCGGGATCCATGGAGGCAGAGTTCCACTGGACATTGATGGATGCAGTAACAGAGAAGCACAGTTCATTGAGACTCTGGCACCTGCATTAGGATGTCTAGTCAGATCTGAGCAGTGGTTAGCATTTTCAAGGAAAAATGGATATAACATGAGCATTTCCTAAGGCCTCAGGCCTCACAATTTCCTGTGAATTAATTAAATCACAGGAGCCAAGACAATGGAATCTCAGGCTAGGCAGTGTGGGTTGGTGACTTTCCCCCAGTGGTGCCTATTTTCTTCATCTAGTGAAGAAAAAAAAGATAGTCTGGATTTTAGCATCTACCTGTAGCAGAGTCAGTGGTCTCACCAAACATTCCATCGTGCCTTCCTACCTGCTCCATTCCTGGCCCCCTTGCTATCTGGGAGAGGTTTTTGCAATTCTCTTACAATTTTGGTTAATAGGCTTAAATGGAAGTGACACATGTCAACATAAACTGATACACGGAAGAGCAAGTGCAAAAACTCTCTAGATATATCTTTCACTGTTCAAAAATGAATGCCACATTCAAGATGGCATTCCAGATGGTGAAGCCTCCAACATCCTGGGTCCCTGAGTAAGTATGTGAAGAAGAATCTCCCCCTTCTCTTCCTTTCCTATCACAGGCTAACCTGAATAGGTCAGGTAGTACAAGTGAGAAATAAATTTCTGCAATGTTAAGTAAAAGATAAACCTTTGTTGGCTTGAGATTTTGTTACAGGATCATGGCCTAGTATACTCTGACTAATATACTACCTAATGGGCACCAACCACTATCCAAATTGATACTTGCCAAAGCACTGTTACATAGCAAGCTGTCTTAAGATTCTATTATTTCAATTTAACAAGCATTCATTGAGTACCTACTAAGTTCCAGGCATTGTGGTAGCCCCTGTGGCTACTGAGATGAGTAAGACCTAGGGTTTTTCCATCTGCTTGGGGAGACAAGTTCATGGGCACATAATTATGATGTAGTGAGAGAAGTTTTACTGCATTGGGTTCAAAAGTACCATGAGGAAACCAGAGTGGAGTCCCAGAAGCTCAGGCGGGGGTCAGGGGTTCAGAAATACCCTAAAGAGGTAGTGTCTGAGCTGGGCTGAGGAGGTATATGGCTGTATCAGGTAAAGAAGACTCATAGAGCACTCAAGTCAGAGACTTCAGGAAGATTAGAACACATTCCTTTTGCTTCTTTATTGGACCAACTTACCTGCTACGTATCTTTTAAAATCTTCTCAGGCATTGCTCCTTCTTGACAGCCTTTCTCACCTCTGCTCCCCCTCCCTCATCACCCACCACCACACACAGAACCTCAACCATAGGCTAGGTTGCATAGCCCTTCTCTCTGCTTCAGTAACACTCCAGTCCCATCAAAACAGCATTTTGTAATTTTCCACCACCTTGTCTGTTTTCCCCAGTGTGTTAGAACCTTGATGTCAGGGTCTGTCACTTGTATTCCTAGAGCCCAGCAGAGGGCTCATTCATTATACTCAAATAAGTTTTTTTTTAAGTAAATAAAAATAGGAAAAGTGAACAATCCAATTAGAAGCAACTCAAGATTTCATCACAGGCCTAAGGGAATCTGGCTTCTCTCTGGCTCCAAGTCTACGTGAAAATAGGAGGAGGAGATTGGAGGGGATGGGCTGCACAAGGCAGGTGTCTAGGGACCTAGAGAAAGAGTGGTCCAGCTGGGAAAAATCAGCTGGGCCAGAAAAGGGCCAACCTTTAAAAGCGAGAGGTGGGGGCAGCGATTCAGTGAGGTGAGGTCATGGAGGTGTCACGAGCTACTGACTTTGTTCAGTCATTAGTGTGCATTGACTATTGACCAGAAAATAGTATCTCTCTTTCCTATGATTTCTAATTTCTCCCGGAGCCTCTCTGGCTTTCTGGAATTTCTGTTAACATATGTAAGCATCTCAATGATAAATTCCAGTGTCACAATTGTTACTGGTAGGCTAAGATCTAAAGATGATCCTGCATCTGAGAATCAACAGATATTTGATAAGCCCTTGCTCTGGATGAGGTACAGGGATAGGAGTGGGGAGGACACCATAATAGATGGGACCTACCTGAGTTCTTGAATAGTTACAGTATGCTGGGGAAATGGGCATGTTCTACTCTATCAATTGACCCCTCAGGGTGAGGGTGGAGTGCAGAACAACCCCAGGCAACATCAGGCATCATAGTGGTCCGGAGACTAGAGCCAGGCTGGGCAGGTGCTCATGATGAAGCCTTAGGATAGGAGAGAGCCAGAAGGGAAAAAAGCTGTTTCCTATGGACAGCAATAAACTTCTTCAGGGAAGTCAACTTCTGTGCTCAAGTTTAAGGAAGAAAGGCAAGGCCAAAAATGGAAGAATTATTGAAAGTCAGAAGTCAAGAAAAAACGAAACAGTAAAAGACTAGAAGAACAGGATAGGAAGAGAAAGAAGATCCAAGACATTTAGCTGTGAAGTAGGCTAGAGGTCCCAATGTCCATTTTTATTGGTCTTTATTCATAAATTTTGTGGGTGGATGGATATATTTGTAGACTCAGTATCTGGATGTACATCTATGCAGTGCTTTAAGCCATAACCCACAAAACCCAGTCCCAGGTAAGTTAGAGGGTGAGAGAAACCACAATCAAGAGTAATTTCAGGGACACTTGCATAGCTCAGTTGATTGGGCATCTGACTCTTGATTTCATATCAGGTCATAGTCCCAGGGTCATGGGATTCAGCTCTACATCAGGCTCTGCTCTGACTGTGGAGCCTGCTTAAGATTATTTTCTCTATCTCTCTCTGTCCTTTGCCCCCCGCTCAGGCTCTCCACCCCCTCCACCCAAAACATTAAAATTAAAGTAAAAAATAGTAATTTCAAAGCAAGTACTCCTATCCTTGATTTATATTTTTCAGATGTAAAGGAGGACTTTGTTGGCCTTTAACACATTTCTATTTTTTCTCTCATCCACTTTGCTCATGTACTATAGCACTCCAAACTTATTTTCCAAACCACCCTGAAAATCTTCAGCCTCTCATTCCTGCCTCCTTAAGACCTCTTGTATTTCCTTTCTTCTTCCTTTCTCCGGATTCTGCACTACTGAGACTAAAGAGCTGGCCTGCCGAGAGGTGCCCTTCTCAGAGAATAGAGAGCAGGCTCAGCCAGAATGCTCATTAGTAAGTAGGGGGTCAGGGAAGACTGGGAATATCCATCTTTTAAATGTTATATCCCTTCACATATATTAACAGACCACCAAATGCCAAATGTGAAGCAATGCCTGGTGGAGGCCTGAGGATCTGTGTGCAGGCTCAGACAACATTCCTGAGTCTGCTGTGTAACATCATGTAGATTTCCTGGTAGAGCACTGTGAAGTGTCCCAGAGAGAACATTCCAGTCCTGCTAGGGCAAAATTAAATCTCCCAGTTCGTGCTAAAATTTAGAGGATGTCTCCCTGTGCCTCTGTGATGGTCCAGATTCTAGATGTAGGTTTGACCCAGCATTTCATGGTTGATTTCCCCCCTCATTGCTTCCACATTCTCAACCAACATTATTAAATACCTGTGCTTTGATGGTAGGGCACACCTTAGATTTTCCAACTATAAAATGATCCTATTTTATAACACTGCAGGCACCGCATTGCTTGAATGCTTCTTAGTCCTGGAATCAATCCTGCTCAAGCCAAGTTGTTGGGAAAAAAAAAAAACCTCCCCAGCCATTTTCCATTCATCTCAAACGTTGAATTTCCTAACATAATTGCCCAATCGTGGGGTGTCTTTGCCTCTTCGTCTCACAGCTGGAGGAGATTGGTACCATTTCCCTACAGATAGAAGTAGAACAGGAGGGTTAGTTCCCTCACAGTAAAAATATAATTTTTTCATGAAGTGTGAATTTTCTAGGAATTAGCCTAATCCAAACACTGTGCTTGAAATATGAGAACAGGAATTCAAAACAGGTCTTGTGACAACAGATGAACCTGTTTAATGACCATGTCACCCACTTTCCAGAAGACTGGACCTTTGAGAGGGCTCTGTCTGTGAGGAGTCCTAATTTCAGGTTTTTCTAGGTGGCCAAATATTATTTCTTAGCCAGAATCTTTCGTGTCTCATGCTTTCTTTCCTTGAGAAGTTTATCTCTACTTCTCTCCTTGCAACAACACTGTGACAAATGTGTGTGCTGCCCAGGAATCAGAACAGGGCTTCCCAAAGAGTGTTCTCTGGAACGCTGTTCTCTAAGATGAACTGTAAGGAAAGGGTTCCTCAATGAGAAAGGCCTCAGACTATGGACATTTACAGTGCAGGTTGACTGTGTCTTAGTCTGAGCTCCCCAAGAACATTTACAGAGATAAAGATTCCTGATTCCTAGAAGATGAAGAACAGGGGAAGTGAGACAGGAAAAGAAAAGCAGCCCTTAAGGGTGAGTTAGAGGACCAGCTACCACTGTGAACTGAAGCTTAATCCCACTGGAGAACTTTGCACCCAGACATAACTCGGATCTATCATCTCATCCAAAGGTGGTGTGGGGGAGCTGGGGTGGCTCTACACCACCTCCATTCCTCTTTGTTTGAGGGCTCCTCCTCAGGAGTGTTCATTCTTGGCATTTCTTACTTGCTTTGGATGAGGAGAGTGGGCTCCAAGGATTAAACAAGGCCCTCAGGAATAGATATGTATGCGCTGACTGTGGAAGTAGGGCTGGTGTGCACTGAAGGAGGGAGAGGGAAGGATATGGGCAGATGCTAATGGTGTCTGCCAAAGATCATCAATTCATACACTGTGACAAATTTTGGATAAACAAGGCTCAAACACTTAGCAGGTAGACATATAAAGCCAGAGCTGAATGTGGTGCTTCTATTATGAGGATAACAGGTTTTTCAACCAGGGAAAAGAAGATACTGGAGAGGTGGGGGTAGGTCAATTATTTTTTTTCTACAAGTGCTTCAGCCTTTTTTTATTATTGATCTTGAATTTTTCTTTCATGTTCTCCATACATCTTTGGAAGCCTTTCTTTTCTGGAAGCCAGTGGACAGATTTGGCCCAGTGAAAGGAAAAACTGTAGTGGCTGGACCAACCACCAAAGGGATAGAGGGACAGTGAGCTTCTCAGTGCTGGACATAGTTTACCAGTATAAGAATTCTGTGTGTGTGTGGTGGGGGACAAGGGATATTAAGTGTGGGGATATTTGTTAGAAGGCCAGACATTCAGGCTTTTGAGTTTGTATTGTTTTAAAGTCTTCATTTTGATTCTTCCTCCAGGATTGGAGGGCAGGAAGAGAAAGAAAAAAAAAGCCAGGGCATTTCTCCCCTGTGTCTTTGCTTACTTTGGCATCTCTGTCTGTGTCAGTGTGGCATCACACTGAGCTGTTTCTCTCAGTGTCCCTTTGGCAACCTCGGCCGTGATTTGGTTTTTACCGGAAGGCTCTACCTTCTGAACTTCAGACAAAGGTGGAAAACTCACTTCTGCTCCCAATTACCAATTTACCCATTGTCTGAGGGGAAATCTACCCTTTTCACAGAACTAGGGTTGAAGGGGAGCCAAGGAGGGTAGTGGCCTAAGGTCCTAAAGTCATGGCCTGCTGTGGCAAAGGCCATTATTTCTCTTCCATTACCACCATGTTAGAAGTACCACAAGTAATCCAGCCTGTGCTGAGATTTTTAACCAAGCCTCAAGCCTCCAGATTGCTGAGGAGGTGGGGAACTTTTTGCACTCTTCACTCAGAAAGTTGTGCTTTTCTGTTGATAAGAAATAATAGTTGTCCTTTGTTCAAAGAGTCAGAAAAATGGATTAGCCCCTTGGGAATGTACAGATTTGGTTTAAATTAATCTTCCAAAGATGTATGGAGAACATGAAAGAAAAATCCAAGATTAATAATAAAAAAGAGCTGAGACACTTGTCAGAAAAAAAAATTAAAGAAAACAAGAAAATCTAATTCCCCAAATCCCAGGAGCGATTGCCTTTCTTCTCTCTGCAGTATTCTGTATTCTAACAGAGCAGCCATCGGTATGCAGTGTTTCCAGGACCCTTCTAATTCTGTTTACTCGGTGCCTTCTGACACTTCTCAGGTAAGAGATGTCCTTTTATATTTTAATTTACTCAATGAGACAAAGTTCTGTGCTGGCTCCAGGGGAAACAACTGCATTAGGAAGTAGGGAAGGAGGCTACGCTTGTCAACTACCTGTTTGCTCCAAGATCCACTTCCTGCATTCTCTATCCCACTTGGTGTCATTGGAAACTACATTTCCCAGACTCCCTTGCTCCGTGGGTGGGGTGATAGAAGAAGAAAAGCCAAGGTATTTCTTCCCATCTCCCTCTGCTTATTTTGGTGTCTCTGGTAGTGGCTGTGTCTCCTCCGTTTCAGCTTCCACCAGATAGTCCTTCCTAGATACTTCCCAGCAGTTTCTGTCAAGGTTTAAACTCCTGCCAGGAGGCCTGGCTTCTGGACTCTGTAGACCTATCTCTTCCCAGTGTCCTTCCAGCCCTCAGGTGATGGTGACTTGCCACTGTTGCTAATGTCTGGCTTACCGTACTGTCTTCTGCTTGGCATCTTGATTCTGGCATTATCTGTCACAGTTTCCCCATATCAAATGCTTCTGCTTTGGAAGACCTGGACTGACTTGCTTTTCTGACTGGACCCTCATTACTATAGTGGTCTGTACTGTGGGTGGGGGACAAAAAAGTCCCTGTTACCCTCCATTGGTCAATGAGATGAGAAGATGATTCTCCTAATTGAGGAGTGTGCTAAATAGAAACCAGGCTACAGAGAACAAGGATGTGGGTCAACATTATTATCACATAATAGTCATAGAGGCTCCTCAATGCTGTAGTTTCCACAAGTCATTCCCTCTACCCTGACTCAGAACATTCTGGTATAGTTTATATTATTTATTATGATCATATTTTACAGCTATGGAAATTGAAGGCTAACATGAAAGGTCAGTGTGGGGTTTGAACACAGGCAGTCTGAATCCAGAGCTTATACTCCTGACCCCTACTCTGATGCTCTGATATAGTCTCCACATGGTTCCCAAAATAAACACTGCCCAAGTTCCTCTATTTCTGATCTTCTCAGACCTGTCCTGTTTTCTTTTGGCTTTAAATGGAAGTTGGGCAAAGAAGAAATAAAAACATGTCTGATTTTTGCATCTTAGCTATCACTTGACTTCTAACCAAGATAAGTCCCTAACAAACTCTGCCATAAAATGGCATAAACAGTCCTTAGGTCCGGATGCTTAAGCTGTAACTGAGGAGACTGCTTCATAGATACCCACTCTCTCTCCAATCCAGTAGTAACCAGCCATCTTTCACACTCTCTTACCATCTATAGGAATGTCTGAGGGCATTTGTAAGATGCTGAGTGAGGTTAAGGGTAGGCTTCACTCACAGAATGGACAAAGCTCATTACTCTATGAGGGAGTTGAGCCATTACACCAGCTTCATTAGCAAATGTCTCTAAACAACTGGTGACCACCACTAATGCAAACTTCTTCCAAGAGTGTTTCAGGCCGTACACTAAAAGGCTGTGCCCCTACCCATTCCCTGGGAGCTAGGCCTCATTAAGAAAAGAACTTAGTTGTGTCCAAAAGTTCCTCAGAATGACAAATTAACTAAGCTTTTTATAACTGTGGCCTTGGGGATGAGGAGGAACTGGGTTATTCCCAGAGTGTCTGCTCCACTGATGCAGGACGCCTGTTGTCTTGCAAAGAGCCCTTGAATGGAGTGACTGAGAAGGAACAAGGTACCTATTAGGGGAGAAAAGAATTTTCAGAGATTGAACTGGGGCTGACCTGGTTTCTTGCTGGGGAGCTGTTTGCCTGGTGCTGCAAGTAGAATGTAAGAGGGAATATGTTTCAGGTTTATATCATCATCACTATCATCATCGTCCCCATCAATGACATTATCATCCTCAACCCCAAATAATACTTATTAAGTCGGTTATTACTATAGCCAAATAAACTTGGGGTAATTATGAAATTTAAGTCCGCATCTAGACTCAGGCCAATCAATCAAATATCCATCAACCATTTTCCTAGTGTCTGTGATGTGCTGGACCACTAATTCCCTAGCCTGGCTGCACATTAGAATCACCTGGACCTGGGCTCACATCAGACCAATTAAATCTAAATGTCTGTTTTAGATGAATGGATCAAGAAGATGTGGTTTATCTATACCATGGAATACTACATGGCAATGAGAAACAATGAAATCTGGCCATGTGTAGCAACATGGATGGACCTTGAGGGTGTTATGCGGAGCGAAATAAGTCAGGCAGAGAAGGACAAATATCATATGTGCACGTATAGGAGGATTAGGAGGAACTTGACGGAGGAACAAGGGGGAGAAGAAGGGCGGAAATGGTGGGGGAAAGGGAGAGAGGCAAACCATGAGAGACTCTTGAATGCTGACAAAAACTGAGGACTGATGGATGTGGGGGGGAGGGGGGGATGCGCATGGAGGAGGACACTTGTGGGGATGAGCACTGAGTGTTATGTGGAAACTAATTTGACAATAAACTATTTGTAAAAAAAAAAAAAAAGAAGAAAAAAAAAGTAAAAAATCTAAATCTCTGTTTTTAGACTTAGCATTTGTATTTTTTTAATGTTTATTTTTTAATTTATTTTGAGAGAGAGAGAGAGAAAATCCCAAAAAGGCTCTGCATTAACAGTGCAGTCCTGAAGTGGAGCTTGAACTCATGAACCATGAGATCGTGACCTGAGCCAAAATTAAGAGTTGGAGACTTAACCAACTGAGCCACCCAGACATCCCTGTATTTTTTAAAAGTGCAACTAGAGACTCTAATGTGCAACTAAAGTTGAGAAGAAATGTGCTAGGAACTATAAAAAGATAAACAAAACAGAACACCTGACCTCTAGTACTTACTGCCTAGTTAGGGAGATGTATGCAGTTAAATAACAATGTATGTGTTAACTGATGAAATAAGACAACAATTCAAAGGGACAAACAAGTTAGGAAAGTGTGGAGGGAAGAATTGTTTTAAGAATTTGTGAGAGCTTTTTGGAAAAATTGGAAATTGAGAAGGGTCTTAAGGACAGTCAGATAGCAGTTGGATTATTTCAAGCTGAAGTGGCCCAATAGTCCTAGAAAAGGAGATTAAACATGTTATATTCTGGAAGCAGTGGCTAGATCAAGAACACATTAAATGGTGAATTACTACAAGAGAAGATTAAAAAGGTAGGTCACCAGTGGGATTGAAGTTGAAGCCATTAATTATTTCCATGACTCTCGTCCCTAGCGTTCTTGCAATAACCAAAATACAAGCCTTTCTGGCTTCTTATCTTCATATCACCACCAGCCTTGACTATGCTGCACAACAGACTTCTAGAACTTCTTCATCATGCATAACTGACATTTTGTATGAATTAAACATAGTGCTTATAGTTAACAGTACTGTATGTTCATTTAAAAATGTTTAGAAGATAGGGGTGCCTGGGTGGCTTAGCCGGTTAAGCGTCCAACTTTCGCTTAGGTCATGATCTCGCGGTTCGTGGGTTCGAGCCCCGCGTCGGGCTCTGTGCTGACTGCCAGCTCAGAGCCTGGAGCCTGTTTCAGAGTCTGTGACTCCCTCTCTCTCTGACCCTCCCCTGCTCATGCTGTCTCTCTCTCTCTCCTAGAAATAAATAAAACATTAAAAAAATAAATAAATAAAAATGTTAAGAAGATACATCTCATGTTAAACATTTTTACCATACATACAAAAAGGGCACAAGGAAATTTAGAAGTGGTGGGTATATCTATTACCTTGATTGTTGTGATGGTTTGTTGTGAGTATGCATATGTTCAAACTCATCAAATTGTACACATTCTGTATGTGCATTTTTAATAGATCAATTATACTACAATAAAGCTTCTTTTTTTTTTTTTAAAGTTTAATGATTTTTGAGAGAGAAAGCATGCAGGAGGGACAGACAGAGAGAAGGGGAGAGAGAATCCCAAGCAGGCTCTGCATTGTCAGCATAGAACTCGATGCAGGGCTTGAACTCATGAACTGTGAGATCATGACCTGAGCCAAAACCAAGAGTCAGATGTTCAAGTCACTAAACAACCCAGAAGTCCCAATAAAGTTGTTTTTGAAAAGAGAAAGGAAAGAAAATGGCCTTGACTTTAAGCTAAGGTGCTTGGGTAATGGAAGAATTATTGATTTCTGAGTAGGGGAGTTCAAGACACAGAGATTTTTAATTTTTGTTCATTGGGGGTTTGCATTAATAATATAATGAAATGTAGTATGGACTGGAGTGGAACAGAAGGACCTTCAAACCTACTGTATTATGTCAGGAATGAGAAATTTGACCACGAGAAAGTCTATATGTAGAGGGAAAGCTAGAGAAGAAGCTCTGGAATAAGAGTCACTGAGTCCTAGTGACTAGTGGGATATCAGAGTTACTGGCTTTGGCAACTGACTGGGTGGTGTGTTCTTAACCAAACAGGAAGGCAGCCAACCTGGTGTAGTAGAGGCTCAAGCTTTTTGGGACAGCTGGACTGAAGTTCAACTGCAGCTCAGCCACTCACTGAACAAATGAGCTTAGACCGTGAGTTTTAGTTTCCTCATTTGTATAGAAGGTTTACGATATCTGCCTTCATGTTAGCTGGGAAGATTAAAAATAATGTATATGTAATGTCTACCATAAGGCCTTGAACAGAATAGTAATACAATTGGTGTTATTATTTTTAGTATAATTACAAAACATAGGGGAAGATGTTAGGATAAGTAGACCTTCCATTGAGTTAAGTTTTAGACATATTATACTTGCAAGGATATCTCAGCAGAAAAGTCCAACAGGCAGTAAGTAATATGGGCTCAGTGCTAAAGGCAGGGCCTGAAATAAAGGTAGGAGGGTCATCCATTTAGAGGTGACAGCAGAAATTCATGGAGGTGGATGAGATTTCCCAGGGAAAGTATACACAGAAAGGGGGTTAAAGAGTGGGTTTGGGCTTTATATCAGTCAGGACTCACCTTGCAAGTGATAGGACCCTAACTCAAGTGGCTCAAGGAAAAAAATGGAGACAAGAGAAATTTATCAACTCTAGTTACTGAAGTTACAGGAGGTTCACACATGGCTGCATGTCTAATGCAGGTGCTTGGAAGATGTCATGGGTGTCATGAGGATTCTCTCTTCTGCTCTCCTGGAAGGCATCATTCTCAAATTTGTTTCTGCTGTGTTTTTGCTGGGGCAAAAATGACCCCAAGGCTTTATTCTATACCTTAGATACCAACAGTAAAAGGGCATATCTTTCCCAGCAGTTCCAGCAAAAAAGCCAAGACTGATTCTCATTAGCTCATTGCTCTTGTGCCCATTCCTTAGACAATCCCCCTAACTTTATCTGAGTCTGGGTCACATGACTCCCTTAGGCCTGAGGAGTGGGCTCAGGGCCACTGAAACAACATGAACTGAGAGTAGAAAAGGTGTGTCTTCACAAAGGAAAATTGGAGGTGCTGTTAGTCCACTAGAACAGCAGTCTACAGGCCAAATCTTCCCTCCTACAGTCCATTTTTATAAATAAAGTTTATTTGGAACACAGCCATATCCACATGTTTATTCTGTGTCTACAGCAGCTTTTGAGCTAAAGCAACAGAGCTGTGTCATTACTACTGAGGCTATCTGTCCTATAAAGCCTAGAATATATACTATCCTACTGTCTTGTCCCCTAACAGACTTACATTTTTCTCCACTATCTAGAGCTTTGAGCTTCTCCCTGTGGGTTTAACATCTTCTGAGTCTTTGTAACAAGCCCTGGGAGAATTGTCCTTTTATATGCTGTTAAAATTTAAAGGATATATTGGTCCTTTACAAAACAGTTTGCCAAGCCCTGCACTAGAACCTACGTCCATAAGAACTGGAACATTGTCTATTAAATGTACTGCTGTATGCCCAGTGTTGGCAGAATGCCTGATAGATGGTAGGTACTTAATGAGTATTTGTGGAATGAAAAGGGAAGTGGATGCTGGGTTCAAATAAAGATTGGATGTCTGCTACCAAACAACAGAGAAGGGGGGGTCAACTTGAGGGACAGGAGGGAGAACAGAGGAGAGGAGAGAACAAGAGCCATATCTCTGGAGCTGCATGAGAACAGCTCAGAGAATCAAGCCAGCTGCAGGAAGGGGAGAGGAACCTCATGGGTCTGAATGGTAAGAGGGCCCTCAGCATGCTGAGCTTTCCCAAAGCCAGGTCAGTGGATGCAGCATGTTAAAGGGTGGGTTGAAGAGTGGAAACAGTTCAGATTTGGGGATTTGAGAGGAACAGATGCTGAGCAATGAAGGGTCATGTGGGAAGGGGACAATCTTTCATGTTTAGGATGATAGGAGGGGGGGCTGGGGTTCTTAAAATGCCTGGATCCCTCGGGAAGGTCGTCTCTCTCTTGATCATGGCTTGGAAGTGAACTTCTGAGAACCCAGCCTGTCTGCTCTAATATCCATCCTTCAAATAGCTGGGAAGCATGCCACACAAGTCCAATATCACACACCATTAAAATGATCTACTGTCCCTTTACTGACTAACTCACATTTTTCCTCCAAGATCCAGAGCTCTAGGCTTTTCCCTGTGGGTTTAACATCTTCTGAGTCTTTGTAATAAACCATGGGAGAATTGCCCTGTACACAGTGTTAAAATTTAAAGCAGGAACTTTCTTCTGAGTTCTTATTCCTGAGACTGGTCTTTCTTCTTTGTTTCTTGAGTTTAATTCAAAGACCCCTCTTGCTAACTTTATTGGAGTCTATTAATCAATGTCAAAATCACCCATCTCAGGGGTAAAAAATTCCAGTTACAAAATAAATAAGTCACAAAGATGAAAAGTACAGCAGAGGAAATATATTCAATAATATTGTAATAATGTTGCACGGTGACAGGTAGTGACCACACTTACCATGGTAAGCAATGAGTAATGTATAGAATTATTGAATCACTCAGTGTCACTTATCATCAGGGAAATAGAAATCAAAACCACACTGAGATACTACCTCATGCTGGTCAGGGTGGATAAAATGAACAAATCAGGAGACTATAGATGTTGGCGAGAATGTGGAGAAACGGGCACCCTACTACAATGTTGGTGGGAAAGCAAACTGGTGCAGCCCCTCTGGAAAACAGTGTGGAGTTTCCTCAAAAAATTAGCAATAGAACTCCCCTATGACCCAGCAATAGCACTGCTAGGAATTTACCCAAGGGGTACAGGAGTGCTGATGCATAGGGGCACATGTACCCCAATGTTCATAGCAGCACTCTCAACAATAGCCAAATCATGGAAAGAGCCTAAGTGTCCATCAACGGACGAATGGATCAAGAAGATGTGGTTTATCTATACGATGGAATACTACATGGCAATGAGAAAGAATGAAATCTGGCCATGTGTAGCAATGTGAATGGAACTTGAGGGTGTTACACTGAGCAAAATAAGTCAGGCAGAGAAGGACAGCTACCATATGTTTGCACATATAGGAGAATTAGGAGAAACTTAACGGAGGACCATGGGGGAGGAGAAGGGGAAGAATAGTTGGGGAGAGGGAGGGAGGCAAACATGGGAGACTCTTGAATGCTGAGAACAAACTGAGGGCTGATGGGGGAGGGGGGGATGGGAAGGAGGGTGATGTGCATGGAGGAGGGCATGGGGTGAGCACTGGGTGTTATATGGAATCCAACTTGACAATAAACTATGAAAGAAAAGAAAAGAAAAAAGAAAAAAAGAATTATTGAATCACTATGTGCACACTTGAAACTAATATAACATCGCATGTCAACTATACTTCAAAAATAAATTTTAAAAAATCACCCAACTCAGTTATAGTTGTATTTAAATCAATTCAAACATTTGCAGAGTCCACTGAGGGCAGGATTCCCTCCTGAGGAATTCTTCACATGCTGGTTTCCTCTGCGTGAGTCTGAAGTGAACTAAGGCTGGTGAAAGAAGCATCCAGCAGTGTCTCAGGACTCAGTAGGCATTCAAAAATCCATTTCCCCTTCCAAAGTGGGCCTGGGATGAGGCTGGTGCTTCCCACTGGCCTTTGATCTTTGGAAGGGGAATTTCAGAGGGCTTTGACTAGCTAGCCTCCCTTCAGGGAAAGTAGTCTTCACATTAATTCATTACCTGGGGTTAGGCATCCAGGGATGCCCTTGGTATGCTGCTTCAAATAAGCTCTTGCATTTAGGTTTTCCTTAAGAAAAGTTGTTTAAGCTGTCATCCAAGCTAGGAGTTTCAGGTTTTGTTAAGTCATTCCCCAGGAAAAGAGAAGACCTTCTGCTGCTAAGGCAGGGTCCTCTCTCAAGGGTGCCATTATACTCTTCTCACTCTGGCTGGTGGCGGATGCTTGTGTGGGTGTGAGGATAAAAGCGAGACTGTGAGCTCCTGGGTAAGGCCTGGGCTGCCTACCCCTCATTCTTTGACATCTGATTCTTCTGGACAAAAATCAAGTCAGAGGTGGGACCAGTCTCCACAAGGCACACTGGGCCAGTGAACATGAGAATTTACTGGAGTCATTCTCTGTCTTCACCAATATCCAGCTATGCACCCGCACTCCAGGGGCTGATTGACCCCAATGCCTCCCACCCCAGTACCTCGGGCCCCACACAGTGTCAGTGTGAACCTAGGACTAACCTAGGCTCTAAGAAATAAAATTAATAAAGGTGAGCTAGGAGAGTGGGGTGAGCATTTTTCAGGCTCCTACTAACGTCTGGAGACGTTGGAACAAATTTGGAACAATCCAAATTCTAAAGCCCTTCTTTATGGGATCCTTTTGCAGTCTTGTGTGTTTCAGCTTGCTGCCACTAGGGGCTGCTGTGGTCAGGGAATAGAAACGAGAGCCGGGAACTGTTTACAAGGGAAAAAGAGAAAAAAGACAAAGCAATGATTATTTCAGTTCGTGAATATTTTTGTGACTGGGGTGGTGTGCGGTGTGCTTGCCCTCTGCCCCCATTTTGCAAGTATGTGACTCCCTTCTTACAGAGTGGCCCTGCCAGGACGGACCCATTAGAAGGTCCCCTCCGTTTGATCTGCAGGCCTTGTGATGACAGGTGCAGGCTGCAATGGCTGATGCAGGCCGGGCTGGACTCCGTGCTTCATCCAACAGAGGACCTAGAGAGGAAAAGCTCTTCTGAAGATACAGAATGGAGCTGAATTTTCCATTACAACTGGGTAATGAATATGGAAGAGAGCAAACTAGATTGGGAGGCAGGGTGTGATCAGCCCATCTCCCAAGATTCTCCACAAGGAGAACACCAAGATAAGGAGCTGTCAGTGCTTCAATTTAATACTGCCTGGCATTTACTGGGCACTTACTATGTTCAGGATACCCTACTATAGTTCAACAGCATTTATTTAAGCCCCCTGGAAGAGACAAGTTAGAAATTTGTAAAGTGGGGTAGGGCAGGAGTTGAGAGGTTTTTGAAGACAACTTACAGGAGCAAAGAAAGGAAAACCTGTGCATTGTATTTATTTAATTTACCAGGAAACAGAAACTGGAAGGGGAAACAGTGAATTAAAAGGTAGAGTGTATGCTTTCTTTATTTCTTATGGCAAAAAATCGTGAAAGCTGGAAAAATGAATCGCTGCAGAAGAATGATGTCTTTCATATTGCTAAAAGGTCATGGTGGCATTGTTTTATTATTGTTGTTGTTGTTGTTGTTGTTGTTGTTATTCTTACCTTGGACATTTTTTTTGCCAGTGTGAGCAATTGTCTGCAAAGGACTTGCATTGTTACTTGTCAATTTAGCTCAAAACCAAACAAAACAAAATAAAAACCCCTTCTTCCCTTATTGGAAATAGACCTGAAATTGGCAGCATTAATAATGGGATCTTCATGCTGCAGCGTTTTGGTCTGGGCTCAAGCACTCTTACAGTTTGGCACTTCAGGCCCCAGAAAAGGATTTTTGTAAGGGCAGAATCCAAGCAGGACTTCCGCATTTCCTCTCTGCAGCCCTCCCCCAGGAGCAGACAGCACTGGAGGGAAACAATGACAGCCTCCAGCCATCTGCATTAGATTCTCCTCTTGCAGCCAGGCAGCCACCATCCAGGCATGCTTTGGTGTTTGCCCTGGCCCTCCAGATACAGTAGGAGATCTCTGGACATAGTCAGAGTCGGGACCTATGTGTAGAGGGACAGGGGAGCAGTCTTGGCAATGTGTGCTCACTCCTGAAACTTCTTTACTCTCTATTGCCTTGTAACAGTATACGATAAGCCTGTGGGGAAAATGTGTGGAATGAGTCTGGTCCATTGTCTTACACGTAGTAGATGCTTGCAAATATCATTCCCTCTTCTCCCTTCCTTGTGGACTTGCTCCCCTGCATCAACCATAAGTTGTCAATCCAGGGATTTCTGGTGAGGAAGAACTGGCCTTTTACCTGGTGTTTCAGGAATGTCCAGTGTGGTCAGCTCAAGGGGGGAGGGCAATTTCCTCAGGCACTCCAGGGCCAAATAGGGGAGCTGCATCCAGGTGGAGACTTGGATGAAAAACTGGTAAGTCAAAAACACACCTAATGGAGAGGATGTTGGAGGGCGAGAGACCTCATTTTGCTGAGAGTAACAGCAAGGGGCTTTAAGTGTCTACGGGTTCTGCATGAGTTATGTATTTTCTGCTTGTAAAACATTTGACAGGTTTTTAAATGCATCAAACTGAGCAGATTTGTTGTGAAATGCAGCACACATATGCTGAGCATTTTAGTAGAATCATAGCCACCAGGAATGCTTTTCTTCTGGTGTAAAAATACAAAGACAAATACCTCCTCTTTCCTTTGATCACAGTTCCCAGCACAGAGATCTCTGGATTTACATAAATAGAAAGATTAATTTGTATGTCTGGAAATCACACCCTAGCAGATTTCTCAACTTTGTCTTTTTTGTTGAAGGCTCAGCATTCAGGGACTCAGAAATGCAAGTGACCTACAAAGACTATTGACACTAACTTGTCTGAGGCATTTCATCTATATCCTCCCTGTCCAAAGGGTGATCCAAGAACAGCAAGCACTGGCATCACCTGGAAGCTCACTGACAATGCAGAATCTCAGCTGCACCTCAGATCTAACAAACCAGAATCTGCATTTTAACAAGACTTCTAGGTGATTCACCAACAAATAGTTTGCAAAGCATTGTTCTTCAGCTCTGACAGTTGCTACCCACTTCCCCTGAAGACCGGAAGAGAGCCAGCTCTTCAAAACTTTTCTACTCATTAGCCATCATGAGCTTTCTGAAGCATGAGCTTTCTGAAGCAGCATGTACTATGTCAGCCCCCTCTTCTCCAAGCAAAGCACTTAATTGACTCACCCAACAAATATTTGTGGTCTGCCGACTCTGTGCTAAGTGTTCGTGGGGGAGGAAATAAATGTATGTGAAGAGAGGGTCTCTGCACCCCACTGTCCTCCCTTATCCAGACTCCTGGTGTATTCAGTTGGTTCTCAGATCCTATGGCTTTCTGACCTTGTTGTTATTCTTCTTCATCTCAGGTGTCAAAGTAATTCTTTTAGCATCAATTCATCCAAAAATGTTTATTGAATCCCTCTTAAAATCTGACACATAAACAAGATCATATATTTATTTTTTATTCTTTTTTCTAACCCTATGATCCAGCAGTCCCACTTCTGGGTATTTATCTAAAATAACTGAAATCAGGATCTTGAAGAGATACCTGCCCTCCCACGTTCATTGCAGCATTATTCACAGTAGTCAAGATGTGGAAACAACCGCAATAACTATCAGTGGATGCATGGATAAAGAAGATGTGGAAACGTTAGAAAATGGAACCTTAGAAAAGAGGGAAGTTCTGCAATATGCAATGACAGAGATGAACCTTGAGGACATTATGCTGAGAGAAATAAAGACAATCACAGAAGGAAAAACACTGCATGATTCCACTTACATGAAGCATCTCAAGTAGTTAAATCCATAGATTCAGAGTGGCATGGTGGTTTCCCAGGGTTGGAGGAAAGGGGAAATGGGAAGTTAACTAATCAACAAGTACAAAGTTTCAGTTAAGGAAGATAAAGAAGTTCTAGCGATCTGCCGTATAACATTGTACTTGTCATTAGTAATACTGTATTTATACCTAAAATTTTGCTAAGAGTGTAGATATCATGTTGGGTGTTCTTTCCACCATAAAATTAAACTTAAAAATCACATATTTCCAGTATAGACTGAAAAATTAATAATTTAAGGGCTTCTGTACTCTGTACAGAATTGTCTGGAGTCTCCAGTGTGAATCCCATACCTACCACTAATTAGCTACCACTGATGTACTTAGGGGCAAATTCTTTTATTTCTTTGGGCATCTTCATCTTCAAATGTGATTATTGGAATACATCACTAAGGTTCCTTCATGTTATACGTTTTCTCCAGACACTATAAAAAAGAAGAAAAAGAGACACTCTGACACATTGCATCACTTGGGGAGCATCACTTCCTATCCACCATATTTGTTGAGCACATCCCTCCCTCAGTTCCAGCACATTCCCAGGCCCTGGATAGGTAGCAGTGACTAGAGCAAACAGTCTCTGCCCTCATGAATCTTCCATCCTAGGAGGGAGAGACCAATGAGAGAGGGCCCATAAATGAGCCTCTTGTCTAGCAGCTCTGGCCACGTACTAAAGCTCAGGCAGGGTGCTGCTGGAAAGGAAATAGGAGAGTCAGGAGAGAAGGGTTTGCTTCTTCTATCACTATAGTCCTCTCAGTTTTTTATCTGTTTTGCAAGCAGACTTCTTAAGACTGAGGGAATGAAGAGTAAAATGGAAGCCTTTGTTTTTTTTGCCAAACTGACTCTTTCATTTAACACTGACTCCCACCATGAGAACTACGTTGCCTTTCCTGTGCAGAAAGAAGAGGGAAAGAAAGAGAGGAGAAGCAGAAACCTGCAGCATTAGGGAAGCAGTAATCTTTCACTTCTTGGGCAGCAGGAAAGAGTCCATGAAGTGGGCTCTTAGGTGTGATTTACAAAGGCTTGCTTGCCAGGCCACTCCACTGGGTGCTCTGGAAACAAAGCTCTGCCATAAAATGGAAAATGCATGTTTACAGGCTGCCCTGGTGCAGGTCTGGGGGTGAGTGCTTAAGAGCTGACTCACTGACATTTCCCAGGAAGGTTCTTTCAAGCATCTCTGCTGCAAACAGTGAGAAACAGAGGATGGCCTTTCTACAGGATGCCTGCCATTTTGCTGGTGTAGAGAATCATTTGCAGGAAGAAATGCAAGTTGAACAAGTTTGGTGATGAAGAGGCATTTCTAGGATGTTCCTGTACAAAGCCTGTGTCCTTTCCCTCAGGCAACTCCAGCTGAATGCAGACATCAGTCCTAGTCTGCCAGAAGCTCCTCTGTTTGGCCAAGACTGTCCCCAAAGGGGAGGAAAGGAAGTCATTTCCCAATGGGAAAGTGGTGACCTTTAAGGAAAGGAATGGATGGCAGGTAGTCAAAACTCGTGGATATCCACGACACAGTTGGTCCAGTGTCCATCTCACAAAAGACAACCAAAAGAAAATCCAGAGGAAGATGTCTAAACCTCTTCCAGTTTTATCCTCTTTGTCTTTTGAATATATCAGAGGCATCACATATGAATCCCCATCTGGATTAGCATGTAGGGACCTGGTCCCAGCCCCACAATGTCCCAGCTTGGTTTCTTTGTCTGTAAAATGGGGCTAATCTTGTCAGCTTTGCAGTGTTGCTGTGAACTGAATGAAGAAATGAGTGTAAATGTTTTTGAAGAGCAGAGCTTATCATGTAATTGAGAGATATTAAGCTTGCTCTGAATAGGCCAGCTGTGCCTGATCACCAGCTTTTCATTCCCTCCTGTCCTCACTGCCCCTTTTAATTTGCGTTTGCTCTGATTTATTTAGTTGGTTAGTTTTACTCTGCTTTATTCCTCAGAGGGTTTGGCTTTCAAGTGGCAGAATCTCCTCCTTCGTTCCCCGGCAGGCTGGTTTTTGCTCACATCTCTGCCTCTGTGATTTCATGAGGGTGTTTGTGCTCCTCTGGGTTTCACTTGCAGCCTAGGAAGTGCTGGAACAAGTGTGGAGCTCACCCTTCGAGGGGCAGCCTTTCCTCAGCACCCAAAAAGGACCAGGGTACCTTTTTCTCATCCAGGCTCCACAGAATTATTCCCAATCTGTTGCCCCAACACATTTACCTCTTCCTCCTCTTCTTCCTCCTTTTTCTTTTTCTTCTAAGTGTTACTGCATTGGGACTACTGGGACCCAACAGGCTGAGTAAGATACTGTCAGGATCCTTGTCAGGTTTTTGGGGTCTTGGTATAATACACCTTCCTAACCTCTTCTACTCCAATAAAATATGTCATTTGGCTATAGCAGTTGTAGGCTGAAACTCTCATAGGAAAGAAAGACAGAAAAACAACACCATGAGTCTTCTTGAAAAGAACACCCAACAAAATACAGCCAATTAAAAGAGAAGTCGAAATAAAGAAGGAGGGGTGGAGAAGCCATGGAAAAGGGCAGGTTCTGAACAACAGAGTCATTTAAATGTGAACCAGAACTAAATAAATTGTGAATTATAATTATAGAATAGACTACAAATGTCATAAACCCTGAAAATTAAGAAAAAAATAACTGACAAAATAGGGGGTAGGCAATACTGATTTCCATATAATCCATAGAATCCAGTAAGTAAATATTATTTGAAATCGATATATATAAACAACACCTAAAATTTGATATAGATAGCTTAAAAAAACTTAGGCATTTTTCAAGTTTTAATTATCATTTTATTGTAATCCAAGGGACTCTTTTAGGAATTAATACCTCTGAAGGTACAGTGCTTATACTTGAAATTTATAAATTCTTTTAGTTCTATGCCATTTTTCCCTCTAAATTCGAGTACAAGGAACGCACTTGTTGGAATGAGCACTGAGTGTTATATGTAAGTGACGAATCACTAAATTCTACTCCTGAAACAATTATTAGACTATATGTTAACTAACTCGTGTTTAAATAAAATTAAAGAAAAAGAAATAGTATGTGTGAGGTAAAAATATCTGTATGCTTAAAACTATAGAAATCTTATGAAATAAATTGAAGAAGACACAAAGAAATGGAAAAACATTCCATGCTTATGGATTGGTAGAACAAATATTGTTAAAATGTCTACACTACCCAAAGGGATCTACAAATTCAATGCAATCTCTATCAAAATAGCATCAGCATTTTTTACAGACCTAGAACAAACAATTCTGAAATTTGTATGAAAACAAAAAAGATCCCAAAGAGTTAAAGTAATGTTGGAAAAAAACCAAAGCTGGAGGCATCACAGTTCCAGACTTCAAGCTGTATTACAAAGTTGTAATCATCAAGACAGTAAGGTACTGGCACAAAAAACAGACACATAAATCAATGGAACAGAATAGAGAACCCAAAAATGGACCCACAATGTAAGGCTAGCTAATCTATGAATATCCCATGGAATAAAGACAGTCTCTTCAACAAATGGTGTTGGGAAAACTGGACAGTGACATGCAGAATAATGAACCTAGACCACTTTTCTTATACCATATACAAAAATAAACTCAAAAGGGATGAAAGACCTAAATGTAAGACAGGAAACCATCAAAACCCTAGAGGAGAAAACAGGCAACAACCTCTTTGACCTTGGCTGCAGCAATTTCTTACTATACATGTCTCTGAAGGCAAGGAAAACAAAAGCAAAAATGAACTATTGGGACCTCATCAAGATAAAATGCTTCTGCACAGCGAAGGAAACAATCAACAAAACTAAAAGGCCACTGATGGAATGAGAGAAAATATTTGCAAATTACATATTGGATAAAGCGTTAGTATCCAAAATCTATAAAGAACATAACAAACTCAACACCCAAAAACCAAATAATCCAGTGAAGGAATGGGCAAAAAACATGAACACACACTTTTCCAAAGAAGACATCTAGGTGGCTAACAGACACATGAAGAGATGCATAACATTACTCATTATCAGGGAAATGAAAATCAAAACCACAATGAGATACTACCTCACAACTGTCAGAATGACTCAAATTAACAACTCAGGAAACAATGAATGTTGGTGAGGATGCAGAGAAAGGGGAACCCTTTTGCCTTGTTGGTAGGAATGCAAGCTGGTGCAACCACTCTGGAGAACAGTATGGAAGTTCCTCAAAAACTTAAAAATAGAACTACCCTATGACCCACAAATTGCACAACTAGGTATTTATCCAAAGGATACAAAAATGCTAATTCAAAGGGGCACATGTACCCCAATGTTTATTATAGAAGCACTATCAACAATAGCCAAAGTATGGAAAGAGCCCAAATGTCCATCAACAATGAATGATTAAAGAAGATATGATATATATATATGTATATATATCAAAAAGAATGAAATTTTGCTATTTGCAACAACATGAATGGAACTAGAATGTATTATGCCAAGCAAAATAAGTCAGTCAGAGAAAGACAAATACCATATGATTTCACTCATATGTGGAATTTAAGAAGCAAGATGAACATAAGGGAAGGGAAGGAAAAATCGTATAAAAACAGAGACGGAGGCAAACCATAAGAGACTCTTAAATACAGAGAACAAACTGAGGGCTGATGGGAGGGTGCTGGGTGGGGGGATGGGCTAGATGGGTGATGAGCATTAAGGAGTGTACTTGTTGGGATAAGCACTGGGTGTTATATGTAAGTGATGAATCAGTAAATTCTATTCCTGGAACCATTATTACACTATATGTTAACTAACTTGGATTTAAATAAAATAAAATAAATTTAAAAAATAGCATGTAAGTTATCATTCATTTCATAGAAATGTATTTTACTTGATTTATCTGTCTTCATATCAGTTTACATGCAAAAGAAAAAGGTATTTGGAATGATAATCTTATAATTTAAAAAATATTTATATTATTTTAATTATATCTATTTCTAGGGGTTAGATTTGGTATAATTCTTTTACTTTCTTCTTTGTAGATTTGGCATTGCTTAAAATCTTTAGAATAAACACAACTATATTTTTTAAGCCAAATGGAATCATTACTCTCAAAAAAAAGCATCTTAAAGGAGAGGACTCTGGGTTCATTGAAAAAAATCTGCTGTATAGATGAAAATTTAAGATTAGATTCTTAGGATAGCATACATGGTTACTCATGTTTACATAGACTCAATGTATTTTTAAATTCTCCTAATTTATAGCTCAGAAGCATATTTATTAAGCTTAAAGTCTTCCAATTTGGACATTATTTCTGTATGTTAACATATGGCTATGCCATTGTTGAAGTGTGATACCCTTGCTTTCTTAATCCATGTTGGGGTGCACAGCTGGAGATAAACTTGGGGCAGAGGGTGAAGAACAAGCTCCTACTTAAAGGCAAATGAGTTTATTAAGATCAGTACTACCAGAGCAAAGCAAAAAATGAATATACAATGAATGAATGGTAAGAGGGAAGTGCTGAAGAGAAAGACTCCTGTAAGAGTGACAGCAAGCTTAACATTGTGACTTAAGGCCCTCTTTTTAGGCCTCCACCACCTCCAGTTTGGGCTTGATATAGAGACAGTCCCATGCTTTAAGACTCTCTCTTGTTCAAGTTATTTTTCCCTGGGTGGCAATTTTCCTGCTCTCAATTCAGGGAGAGTGAGCTAAGAGCAAGTGTGTTGCTGGGAGAAGCCTAGCCAGTGGAAATCAGGGTGAGGATAGGCTGTTTTTCCTAATCTCTAGCCCCTACTAAGGAAAAGCCCTGGGGAGAGTGGATAATAGTGCCCTCTGTAAAAGTGGGTGGATTTAAATTAGAATTGATATGGGCAAATTACATTTCTCCAAATTTATGCCAACATTTTCACCCAAGCTCAAATACTGCTGCCACCCAAAGCATTGATGTTTATCTAGGGCCTTCCAAATTTTACCAAAAAGCAAGGAATAAATGACCCAAGTACCTTTCTATTGAAACTATGGGAAATCATTGAAATTGCTTGTTATAAAAAAAAAATCAGGCAATACACGCATATATTTTTACTCATGGAGAAATATGTGGCTTTCTTTTGTGTATATTTTAATATAAACTGTATCATATTGTATGTATATATATATATGCATCTAAAAAGGTCTGCAAATCTCATCTCAACAATGGTGGCCTTTAGGGGGAAGGGAGGAGGCCAAGTTTGGGCATGGGGAGCAGAGATCTGAGAAACAGGACATCTGTAAGGTTCTCACATTTCCTCTCTTCTCTTTCTGTCTTTTCCTTCCTTTTATTTATCTTTTTGAGAAATACAGTCATACTTTACTTTCACAACTAAAAATTACTTTTAAAGATTTGGGAATAATATTTTCCAGAAAAGTCTAGTTGTACATTTAATAATTGCCTAGTCAAATTGTTTTGCTGTATTAAAAACCAATTTCTGCATAATAGCTATGTTTTATGATGCACCCAATTCCATATGGTCACTGGGATGAATAAATATATCAAAGAAATTTTTTTTATCTTATTTTTTTATTTAAATAAATATTATTATTGGATGGATGGATGGTTGGATGAATGAGGAGCTGGATGGATGGATAGAGAGGTAGATGGTTGGGTAGATCGTTGGTTGGATGAATGAGTGGATGGAAAGATGGATAGATGAATGATAAATATGATATGAGAGATAATTACTTGTTAGATTAAGGATGGCCTTGAGCACAGGTTATAAATTTGAAAAAAAAAGAGTTAAAAATACATTCTTATTTACTTCTGGCCAATAATAAAATTTGACAAAAGCAGTATTTCTTGTCTTTAAAAAATTCAGCAAAATAGGGAGTTGGAAGATGATCTAAGGCTAATACTAAGCTGAAGCTGAGACTTTGTAGAGGTGCAGTAGGGGAGCAATAAACTGTTTCTTCTCTTTCTGTGAAATGAGAGGAAAACATACAAATGAACACCAAAATCATTTAGGAACATAGTATGGTGATTACAGAAGTTACAGGGAGGACAATAGTGCCCAGAAGTGTAGCAAAGCAGTCAGAAAAACTAGATCTGCTACACAAAGGTGGGTTTTATTCCAAAAGGGACAGACAGTCCCTGGCAGCCAAGTTTGCTCTCCACCCCAAATATGATAATGACATCAATAATCTCGTAGAAGGAAGCAAGAGACTCATCCTCTCATGGACATTCAGTGAGAGGAGACTAGAAAAGTCCATTGTTGTTAGACCAGGATGAGAATGATGCTTTTTTCTAAATGATTACCTCCCAGGGCACCTGGGTGGCTCAGTCGGCTAAGCAACCAACTTCAGCTCAGGTCATGATCTCACGGTTCATGAGTTTGAACCCTGCGTCGGGCTCCGTGCTGACAGCCAGCTCAGAGCCTGGAGCCTGCTTCGGATTCTGTATATCTCCGTCTCTCTCTATGATGCTCCCCTGCTCACGCTGTCAATCTCTCTCTCAGAAATAATAAATAAATAAACCTTAAATAAATGATTACCTCCTACTCACTTTCAACTTCCCAGCTCAGGGTCACTGCTCTCTCCCCCCACACCCCTAGCAGGGTCTCTATATTTTTGCAGGTCTGGATGTGGAGAAGAATGAAGACTGAATGTGAAACCTAAAACTTTATGTTTCACATAAAGCTGTGTTTCCCCAGCCTACCAGGGAAAACAAAACCTTTTCTCTAAGTTCTAGAAGGCTGTTGGCAGGCATCTGGCCAGAAAACACCTCCTGGCTTACACAGCAAAGAATCTCCAGGGCCACAGCTTGAAAAGCTCAGTGTTGTAGAATGCCCTGAGGCTCATGGCTTTTCCTGGAGCCATGGGCATTTTCAAAATGGGAATGCCAGGGCAGAGAAATTGACATGAAATTAGAGGGAACAAGAAAGAAATAAGTTTGCCTATTTCGTACAACCATCTCAAGAGGGCAGACTGAGGCTCTGGGTGCAAAGAAGAAGAAAAGAGAGAGAAAAAGTCCCCCTCCCTCCCTACTCCCACCTCACACAAAGGCTGGCAATGATTGACTTTGGAAGTGCCATATACACATCTCTGCTTAAAACACATGCTGTCAAACTTGTTTTTCTGCGCCTTGAAAAATTCTGTCAAATGCCATAAGCCATTCTGTCAAGAAATCTCTTGTTTTTAACTGCCAGGTCCTTTGCCTTGCCTCTTTATTCTTCAAAGCATTAACCTTCTTCTTGGGCTGTTGGCCAAATATGATGGAGGAAATGGATGTTCTAGTTGGTCGCCCCAATGATGGAATGTGCTATTTGGCAATACATAAGCCACAAGTCTCAAACTCAACTGCCTATAGGAGCTGGGCAGGTAACATAAATGAACAAGGCAGGCCTGATGGTAGCTTTGGCAAAGTAGATGATCCTCATCCTACCAAAAAAGGGAACCTTGTCCTGAGCTCTAGCTGACTGTTGACCTGCAAATCTGGTGTTGCCAGATCTGCAGATCCATTTCATCTGTTTTAGGAGCAATTATCTTACCCTTTCTATTTCTCTGATTTTTATGTTTCTTTGGGGCTGCTGTTCAGCTTGCAGTAACGCTCCAGTGGCGAAGCTGTGCTACCTCCTTCCCACACCCCACCTTTAGGGAATTGTTTTGTTTTTCTCTTATTCCATGACTCTAAAATGTGATTTACCAGAAGTTACTTCTGGTAGCTGCACAACAACTGCACAGTAATTACACAGTTATCTTCTCCAAAACTTTTCCAAGAATGGGCACCTAGCCCAGGCTGAAATGATTCTAGTTCCTCACCCTCCTGGCCACAGTGAATGGTCCAGGGCCTGGTCATATGACCCAAGTTGGACAATTAGTATCTTCTCTCTCTCTCTCTCTCTCTCTCTTTCTCTCTCTTATTGGATCTTGGGTGAAAAAGCCTTCTTTTCATTGTGAAGGTAGGAGGGTGTCAGCTAAGAAATCTTTGGTAGCCCTCATCTCAGCTTTGTAGAAGATCCTACCCTTAGGCAATTATGCAAATACCAGAGATCAGTGAGAGAGTCCTGAGGGCAGCCAGGTTCCCAGCCTCTGTTGTCTCAGAGAGCAGCTCCCTTCCTGTTATTTTCAAAGATTGATTCATATGGGGAAATAAACTGTCCACTTTTGCCTAGCCAATTTGAGTTGAGCTTCTGTCACTTGTAAGTCAAAAAAACCCTGACAGTTATGTGGACTCTGGGGCTGGACTGCTTGGGTTCAATCTACATCTGAGACTTGCTCTGTGATCTTGAGAAAGTTTGTTGGCTTTTTGTCTCAGCTTCCACAGCTGTAAAATGGTAACAAAAACAGAACTTACATTGTCATGTTGATGTGAAGATGAAGAGAATCAATACATGTAAAGCCTCCAGAACATAAATGCTGTCAGCAAAGTGTGATCAAATGACAAAAAATTATTCTGAGAGAGAGAGGGATTAGATCAGTCTGTTTGCAACTGGACCCAAATAGTCTGCACTTCTGCTCAAAGAAATATTTGAAACCTAAAAAGGTGATTCCTCTTTTATCAGGTTCTCACCCTTCAAAGAAACTGCCTAAAAAAGATGTTTCTCTTTTCCCTTCCCAAAGAGAAGGAAAAAAAGAGCTTTATAAAATCACATTCATGTTATATCAAGAAATTAGAAGACAAAGTAGACAAGAACTCTAGAACAAGGTAGAACTCATTAATATTCTGAGAGGAACAGAAAGTTGAAGAGAGAGTAGAGTCATTATAACACATTTAAACACCCACTGCAAAGAGAAGTTACTAATGGATGAGTGTAGGTATAATTTAATGCTTGCATTTATGAGAAAATCCAGGAAATGACAGGCCTGTAATTTTGACTTCAGAGAAGAGGTAATGGAAATGCTGCTCAGGCTTAGAGCAGCAGAGTGCTGTACAAGTTATTATTTAATTAGGAATTGTAAGCACAGATTCAAACAAGGGAAGCGCTCTCATTTTGCATGCAGTAGGTTCACTGGCATTCTGAAGAAATAAAGAGGCAGAAGAGAAGGGAGTTACTAACTTCTTCAAGAGGACTTATCTGAAATGCAGCCAAGGGTGAGAATCTGAGGTCATGAGTCCAAGAAAACCTTCTTTTTTTTTTTTTTTTTTTAATTTTTATTTATTTCTAGGAGAAAGAGAGACAGCCTGAGCAGGGGAGGGTCAGAGAGAGAGGGAGATAGAGACTCTGAAATAGGCTCCAGGCTCCGGGCTGGCAGTCAACACAGAGCCCGACGCGGGGCTCCAACCCACGAACCGCGAGATCATGACCTAAGCAAAAGTCGGACGCTTAACCGACTAAGCCACCCAGGCGTCCCCCAAGAAAACCTTCTTTGCAACCCAACCTGCCTTTACCCTCAGAGCCCTTAGTGTTGGTCTCAACAGAAACAATGTCATCTACAAGAACAGAAAGAGAAAAACAAACTTGGGTACTGATTTCCATGTTTTAGGAACTAAACTGAGAAGTGAAGGGATTAAATGTCAAAGTTATTGTAGTTTTGATAGGAGAATCAGCTTTGTGAAATCTAATGATAAAATATTGGGTTGAGGCTATGACGTTAGAGTGTGGCAGCTCTCCTCTTGGAGATCTTCAGGAAGGGATGTCATAGCCATCTGAAGACAAGAAAAGTGAGCGAGACAGGTCCATTTAGGGTGACTTTATAGCTATTTTGCTAACTTCCACTGCCTGCCCAACACAACATATCACTATGAGTTATACCGACATTAACAGACTGTCATGGAAAGTTTCAGCACTAAATCTTTTTTAAAGACAAACAAAGCTTTCATGAAAATTTCATGTTACCTGGGAAGCCCTCACTGTTAAAGTAGTGGGGGAAGGCAGTTAGAGCACTGAAGAAACTCATGGCTCTGTTTGACATCACTGTTTTTTCAAGGATGGATAGCAGCTTTTAAAAAAAATTGGTTATTTCCACATAAATGGCCAACAATGGATAGAAGGATAGAAAAGACGTGGACCACGTACATTGATGTATGATTCAGCCATAAGAAAGAGTATATCCTGACATTTGTGACAACATGGATGACCCTTGAGCACCTTAAGCTAAGTGAGATAAGTGAGACAGAGGAAGGCAAGTATTGTATGATATCACTTATAAGTGGCACTCAAAAAGTCATGAAGAAAACCGAGAGTAAAATGGTAGTTACCAAGGGATGGAGAGGAGGATAAGAGTGATGTTGCTTAAGGGCACAAACTTGCAATGAGTAGTAAACAAGCATAGTAGAATGAATATAGGCAGTACTGTATTATAATTATGGAATGTGATTGATATTGCTACAATGGCAATCCCATCACAATATATAAATATATCAAAGTAACACACAATGTTATATGTCAAAATTATCCAATAATTTTATTCACTATGTCAAATTTTTCCAATGAAAAATAGTTATTTCTAGGTCAGACATTTTTCCTCTTGGAGGATCAGAAAAAGGGTGGGTTGTCAGTCCAACATTTATTTCATTCAGTCTTATTTTTAAAAGGTTGAAAAAAAAGTAAATCAGAGACTTACCTGGAGAATCCATGGAGAATGCATTTTATGGGTCAGTCTAATTGGTCTTAAAACAACTTAGCCTGGTCACAAAGCCAAGGGCCCCATTACTAAAAGTATTTTTAAATTGTCTCAGAGGACAGCAATCTCTAATTCAGAGAATAGTTGTGTGTCTCTTAGGGTCTGAAGGCTCATCCCATTGCATAGTTGTCAGTTTAATCTCTAGGCTATACCCATAAAAGGTGGCCAAATGCAGAGAAGCGATATTATTTCAGCCAGATGACACAGATTCTTTTCTCAGCTCTGGTTCTGATTCTGGTAAAGTTAGACAAGTCACTTTTCCTATTAAAGTCAGTTTCCTTTACTATAAAGTTGAAGAAATAAAGAGTGGTTGACTTCTAATTTCCTTTTCAGCATTAAAGATCTATAGAATAAGCCCTTTCTAGAAAAAGAAGCTATAGTGTGAATTCTATGAAAATGTACTTTGGGAGAAGCAAATTTAATAATGAATAAAATGTTGACTGAGAAGGCTGGACAGAGCAAAGCCAGCACCAGGATTGATTCAGACCAGGAAACAGTAGAATATGTTATGGAGGAACATGATGTCAGGGAAAGGAAGTTACAAGCCTTGAAAGGCAAAGGCAGGAAGGAATTAAGGAAAATGAGGAGCAAAGCCAACGCAAATAGCATTGGGTTCTACCCCAAGTTCTTCTCCTTGAAGCCTTCCCAGGCCAGTCCCATCTATGGTACTTTGGACAGTTCAGACTTCTCTCAAAAACCATCAAGTAGCTCCTCATGGCCTGGAGAATAAAGTCTAAAATCCATATCCTGTCTCTAAAATTCATCTTCTATCTATCTTTCTAGACCTCTCTTTCAAGAGGTCTTTCAAGATCTTTGATACTATTCTTCATTTCAGGAGTATTTTATCCATCAGGTCCTACAGAGTTTTCAGGAGCCTGTGACAATGTTTGAAACCTGCAGTGAAGGTGGAAAAAATAATGAGCCTCAAAATATGAAAAACAAAAAATAAAAATATTTTAAAAACAAATGTTGACAACAAAATATTACATTTAATCTGAGAACTGGATGCATTTTAATATGATTACCATGTCTTGGGGTGGAGTTTTCAAAGGAAAAAGTGCTTGGGGGCTTACAGATGTTTTACAAGAGAAGATTTCTGTTTAAACCAACATCTAGAGGGCTCTCTCCCCCTCCTTCCTGCTTCTCTAGTACTTTGGAGATGCATCCATCACACCACTAATTCACTCTGCTCTATGTCAAAGTCACCTGTGTTCAGCTGATGCTTTTTGAAGGCAGAAATCTCTACCTGGGGGCTCTATGGGCCCATAGGTCAATAGACAAGTTTTTTAGATCAGGAGATTTCACCAAACGCTTGATTTTTGTCTTTTTTTAAAAATTTAGATGACATAGCCACAGCAGCCTCACCTTTGTGCCAAGTTATAGGTGACCAGAGCAGAGTAGGCAGGGCATGCTGTCTCTTGTTTGCCAAGCTGTGCTGTGCCCAATTCAGCAACTTATTTCAGCAGCCTGGCAACTGTAGGCACTGAGTTTGGGACCCCTTGTCTTCTTTTTTTTTTTTTTTTTTTAATATTTTATTTTATTTCTAGGAGAGAGAGAGACAGCGTGAGCAGGGGAGGGTCAGAGAGAGAGGGAGTCACAGGCTGAAACAGGCTCCAGGCTCTGAGCTGGCAGTCAGCACAGAGCCCGACGCGGGGCTCGAACCCACGAACCGCGAGATCATGACCCAAGCGAAAGTCGGACGCTTAACCGACTAAGCCACCCAGGCGCCCCTGGGACCCCTTGTCTTATTCCTTTCTGTTTAACCCATCTTACCCCTCTTCATACCCAGCACAATGTTTTGCATAGTTCAGGGAGTTAACATGTATTTGTTGCATGAATAAGTGATTACAAGGTTTGGGGCTTGATGTCCTCAGATTTCACTGTCAGAATCAGACTTTGAGTTGGACAAAGCAAACTTTAGCCCATTTACTAATAACATGAAACTATTTTCCCTTTTCCAGCTGGTTGAGGGAGGGAAACTAATAACAAGCTATGTGGAGTATAATTGGATCATTTTACTGAAAATGATCACAGCAGTAACAAATTATATCTGTATGATGGATCTCCAGCATTACTGATTTTTTTTTGTCAAATTTGCAGGCAAATTATTGTCTTAATTCCAAAGTGATGTATCCAAAGATTTGTTAATGCAAGAGTGTCAGATGCAATGGAAATTTGTAATGAAATATCAACTGAAAGCAAGATAAATGCATACCATCTAGTGCTTCTATTTTTCTTTTATTAAACAAAATTACCTTCTCTCCTAAATTGAAAAATACCCTTTAAGAGATGAGAAACTCAGCTGAAAATAATGTCAGAGAAGTTTAAGCATTGCTGATCAGAGATTTAAAGCCATCATTTCAGAAAACTGAAATTTTTTCAAAATTTCAAGTTTGCTTCTGAGATTCAAACTACAGATGTCAGGTTTTAGAAATATGTTTAAAAACAGACTATTCCATAGTCTCAGCTGAGGAATTTAAAGTGGTATTTTCAGTGATGGTTTGACCTGAACCATATGTATACTGTAGTACTGACAAAATTGGTCTATGTCAGTATGAGAGAGCATCTCAACGTTCCAAACAGACATTAAGCTCCTTGAGGGTAGGGACTGTCTCTCACCACTTGGTCTGTCTTCACTTCCCTGCTGCAATGCTCTGTGCCTAACTGGTGCCTGAATATTTATGATTACTTGGCTAATAAACACAGCCAACCCACTTTCCATAAAATGCAACAAACCTTTATTCTACTCTTTTGGAAAAGTAGCAAGTTCTAAAACATGGGAGGTCTATGGAAAATGAGCAGATATATAAGGAGAGTCTTTGTATTAATAACTCATGTATGGAGAAAACTGCAATTGGAGAACAGAACACTGCCAGTGCATTGGTTGAGTTTCTATATCCCTGTAGAAATATTACCACCTTGGTAATGGGAAATGGGATTTATTTTTTAAATAGTTTATTGTCAAGTTGGTTTCCATATAACACCCAGTGCTCAATCCCACAAGTGTCCACCTCCATGCCCATCACCCCCTTCACCTCCCCCCACCCCATCTGCCCTCAGTTTGTTCTCGGCATTCAAGAGCCTCTCATGATTTGCCTCCCTCCCTCTCGCCCACTATTTTTCCCCTTCTTCTCTCCCATGGTCCTTCGTTAAGTTCCTCCTAATCCTCCTATATGTGCAAACATATAGTATTTGTCCTTCTCTGCTTGACTTACTTCGCTCAGCATAACACCCTCAAGGTCCATCCATGATGCTACACATGGCCAGATTTCATTCTTTCTCATTGCCATGTAGTATTCCATTGTATAGGTAAACCACATCTTCTTGATCCATTCATCAGTTGATGGGCACTTAGGCTCTTTTCATGGCTATTGTTGAGAGTGCTGCTATGAACATTGGGGTACATGTGCCCCTATGCATCAGAACTCCTGCATCCCTTGGGTAAATTCCTAGCAGTGTTATTGCTGGGTCATAGGGGAGTTTTATTGTTAATTTTTTGAGGAATCTCCACACTGTTTTCCAGAGGGGCTGCACCAGTTTACATTCCCACCAATAGTGTAGGAGGGTGTCCATTTCTCCACACCATCGCCAGCATCTAGAGTCCTCTGATTTGCTCGTTTTAGCCACTCTGACTGGTGTGAGGTGGTATCTCAGTGTGGTTTTGATTTGTGGGAAATGGGATTTATATGTGGGCCAATTGCACCAAGTCAGATGTAGTTGTTCAGTTTCAGATAGAACATGACCAGCAAAATACTCCAGTCAAGGAAATAATGAGCTATTCAAGTAGTAGAAATCTATTGTAGAATTATTTCACATATCAAGAATATACCTGGTATTATCCTTTAAACATGATATGTATTTCTATTTCTTGACCAAATGGTCATTGAAACCAGGAGTAAGTGAGGCCCAGATAGACAAAAGGACATGATAGTTTCTATAATTCTTTAAAAAAATATTTTCTCCCACACACCTCATCCAATCTCCATGGTGGGAGTAAAATCCTCGGCCTCTTTTCTTATTTAAGGTTTATTTATTTTTGAGAGAGAAAGCATGCACATGAGAGGGGGAGGAGTATAGAGCGAGCAGAAGAAAGAGTCCCAAGCCTGCTGTAAGCTGTCAGCATCAGCCCGACATGGGGCTTGAACTCACAAACCACGAGATCATGCCCTGAGCTGAAATCAGGAGTCAGATGCTTAGCCAACTGAGCCACCAAGGCACCTCCTGCCTCTTGACTTTGAGCTAGGCCATGTGACTTGCTTTGGCCAATGAGATGTTAGTAGATGGGACTGCAAGCAGAGGCTTGAGGTATGCTTGAGTGATTGGTATACCTGCTTGCACTTCTGCTATTGACTTGAGAAGATCATGCCTGTGTGGCTAATGCCTCCTTAGTTTAGGCTTTAAGCTGAGATCTGTGAAGCAGAAGCACCTTATAGGTCTGTGAACATATAAGTGAGGGGCCATTTGAGTAAAGCAATAACTGTGCTGTGGTGCAGCAATAACTGACTGATACAGGTATCCTACCTGTCCAAGGTCAAATAGCTAGTGGGTGGTATTTTATGTAATTGTACCAGGAAACTTGAAGATACACAGCATCTCAGTTCTCCATCTTAAAGAAAAAGAGAAGGAGAACATGTTGCTGGGAAATATCATCCTTGAGGACTCAGAAAGCCAGTGGTAGCACAGAGTTAGAGGCGAGTATGGGTGTTGATTCTAGAATTCTAGATCTGTGCTCCTTTAACACAGATGTGCTCTGAAGGAGAGTGTACATGTACTGTTTGAAAAATTCTATCATCAAAGGGTCACATGAGCAAAACAATGAATTACAGACCCCAAAACTCTGTCTTCCCTATTCCACCTCTTTCTCTCTTTCCCTTTCTTTTCTCCTACTCTCTCTCTTTCTTTCAGCTTGGGGATGGAGTATGGTACAGGTGACAGTACACTAGATAAAGAGTCAAGAAAATTATGTTCTGGGGCTATCTTTGCCACTTTATCTCTGAGACTCTGGCTAAGTTACTTCAACTCTTGGAGTTTTGTTTTCCTCATCAGTAAAGCACAGTTGGTAATACTACCTTCTCAGAGGCATGGATGGGATTTATGAAATAACAATTCTAAAGTGCTCACAACAGTGTTTGGCTCAAGTTCTGCCTCTAGAGAAAGGCAGATATCGTTTCCTTTTATAAGCTCCTGCAGCAAAAAAGGTTACATACTTCCCCCTTCTGTCAGGTAAAAATGTGCAGAGCCAGCAGATGCTAGCATCTTCCTGTCAAGAAAATCGGCACAGAACAACTTCCCTGACTGAGTTAAGCAGGTCACCAGGGTCCTGTGCTTCTTCTATAAGAGTCCTATGTTCTTCTAAAACCCTCAAGTAAGTTATTCTTCATAGAAAGGTGATGCCACTCATTCTCCAGTCCTAAAACCCTCAAGTAAGTTATTCTTCATAGAAAGGTGATGCCACTCATTCTCCAGTCTGGTGTTTTGACTTTACTTCCTGACACACACATCAGGCCCTACTGGGTTTCATTCCTATAGTCTTAGCTAGATTTGGACCTCCCTACTCACTTTTATTCAGCAAACATGTCAGAGGCAACACTCACCTGTGAGGCAGCCAGAAAAATCCTTTCCTTATCCTCTAGTAGCTCATAATCCTTCTGAGGAAAGGACTTCAAGTAGAAAGTGTTCATTTATTCAGCAGGTATTTACTGAACATGTACTATATGCCAGGCTCTGGGCCAGGCCCTGGGAATGCCGTAGCGAATAGAACAATGCTCCTGGAGACATGTAGAATGGAACAGCTTTGTCCAACAGAAGTAGAATGTGAGCCATATATATAATTTTAAGTTTTCAAGTTGCTGTATTTAAAAAGTAAAAACAACCAGGTGAACTTAATTTTAATAATATATTTTATTTAAACTAGTACACCCAAAATGTTACCATTTTGACACTTGATCAAGATTTTTACCTTCTTATTGGATTGTATGGTAAGTCTATTTTTAATTTTATGAGAAACTCCCATACTGTTTTCTACCCAAAGGAAATGAAAACACTAATTGTAAAAGATATATGCACCCCTGTGTTTATTATTAGCATTATTTACAACAGCCAAGATATGGAAATAACACAAGTACCCATCCATAGATGAATGGATAAAGAATATGTGGTACATGCACACACACACACACACACACACACACACACACACACTGGAATATTACTCAACCATAAAAAGAATGAAATCTTGCCATTTGCATCTACATGGATAGACCAGGAGGGTATTATGCTAAGTGGAATAAGTCAGTTAGCGAAAAATAAATGCTATATGATTTCACTCATATGTGGAATTTAAGAAACAAAACACATGAACAAATGATGAAAAAAAAGACAAAATCCACTGTTAAATACATAAAGCAAACTGGTGGTTATCAGAGGGGAGGTCAGGGAGGTGGATGAGATAGATAAAGGGGATCAAGAATACACTTATCTTAATGAGCACTGAGTAATATTCAGAAAAGTTGAATCATTATATTGTTACCTGAAACTAATATAGCACTGGATGTTTATGACACATCAATAAAAAAGATTTTTACATTTTTTTAGTCATACTTACTCTTGAAATCTGGCGTATGCTTTATACTTAAGCACATCTGCATTTGGACTGCCACATATCAAGCACTGGGTGGCCTTATGTGGCTATTAGCTATTATATGTAGGACAGTGAGGGTATAAAGAAATAGGTGAGCAATGGGAGGCCATGGGCACTGGTCTGGGAAGAGGAATGAGGAGGGCAGGAAGGGCACAGACAGCACAGGTGCTTTCTGAGGAGGCAGGTGGAGTCAGGCCTCTGGGATGAGAAGCAGAGAGAGATGGTTAAAGCAGCAGCAAATGAGACATCACTGCTGTGCCAGGAGTCAGCTCAACCAGGCTGATGGGGGAATATGGGAGAAGAGAGTGAATGAGAAGTGCTGGAGGAATTCCAACTCTGGAGTGGCACAAATCATCCCAACCACAAGAAGCATTCTGAAGAGAAAAAACCTAGCTGGGGGCACAAAGAGCCCAAAACATGCCTTTGGTCTCTGAACATTGATTCATTTTTTTCATTGATGAACAAATATTTATTGAACACCTACTACATGCCAGCATCTATGAATGAGTGCTGAATAAGATGGTCCCTTCTCCATGGAAATCACGCTTTGTTAGAGAGGTAAACAAAAAAGTGATAAATACATGATACAGTTTCAGGTAATGGTAAATTCATGATGGGGTGGGGAAGGAGCACATGAAATACATGGTGGTTACTTGGTGGTGAGTTGGATATTCTCCATTTGCCCTGCAGACCCATTCACCACCTTCTCTGCCTAGCCCTGTGTCCTAGGAGGCTGACCTCTGTGGAGCGCAGCAGCAGACTTGTCCTCTGGCTCCTTGCTGGGTCTGGCCAGTGAGGAACAATTGACAGGAGATCCAAGAAGGGGAAGGAAAGGTTAGTGTCTCCCAGGGCCCATCTCTGTCACAGCTGGGACCACAGTTTGGGCAGTGGTTGAATGCCTTTACCTATGACCCCACCTCTTGTCAGAACTGTTTACACCATTTTCTCCTCACACCCATCCCAGCAAGGGATTGGTAATGGCCCCCATCTGGCTCATTCTTGGGCGCTTCACTCTTCCATCTTGATTGCCATAACCCATCTGCATCTCTGTAAAACCCACGTTAGTTAAACTGTCTTCAATGCCCACTCTGAGTGCTGCCACTTCATGCTTGACCAGGGAAGGTTTCTTTGAGTTTTGGCTTGAAGGACAAAGGCCAGTCAAGGTGATATCTATTTAAGAGTGTTCCAGGCATAGTGGGTGCAGGAGCAAAGGGCTTGCAGAGAACAAACTAGGCATGTCATAGGAACAGGAAGAAAGCCGGAAGGACTGGAGCTCAGCAAGAGGCAAGAGAGGTAGGAGTGGGGGTGGAGAGTTAGGTCAGAGGTGCACAAGGTCTTTTGTGTGGGACAGGAGAGTGGGGAGGAACTCGCGCTTATTCTCTCACTCTTTTTTTTTTAATGTTTTATTTTTGAGAGAGAGATAGAGACAGCATGAGTAGGGGAGGATCAGAGAGAGAGACACACACACAGAATCCGAAACAGGCTCCAAGCTCTGAGCTGGCTGTCAGCACAGAGCCCGACGTGGGGCTAGAACCCACCGAGTCGTGAGATCATGACCTGAGCCAAAGTAGGACGCTTAACCGACTGAGCCACCCAGGCGCCCCACTTTGGGGCTTATTCAAAGTACAGTGGAAATGTGAGGGAGGGTATTGAGCTGGAGAGTAACATGATCTGATTGAGGCTTTTAAAAGACATGGCCTGTGCCAAGGAAGAGAAACCAAACCAAATAAAAATTAAACCCCAAAAAGGATAGGGACACATCAAAAAGTTACAGAAGCCAACCTGAAAAATCTTCCAATGGCCAAATTCGAACAAAATAAATAATAATAGTGTTGGATTATCATATATTATATATATGTGAATATATATATATACATAAATCCACACTGACATAAATAAATAATTGAATAAGTAAATAAATGGAGAAAAGCTGACTTTTCCTTACAGAAGAATTCTAATTAATAAATGGAAAGGAATGAGAGAAATAGAAAATCACCATTAGAGCATCACAGTAATCACTGCTGCAGGCAAGATCCACCAATGAATGCTAAAATTAATGAGGAAAAGTTTAAGGAGAAACGGGATATTTGCGTAGCCTCAAAGTATCTCCCTTCAGATACATATTAATTACTGTGGTGGCTTTAATATATATCTACAAGTTCTTTGACATTCCTTTCTCCACCAGGCAGAGCTTAATTCCCTTCCCCTTGAATGTGAGTTGATTCTCTGACTCACTTCTACTGTATAGAGTACAGAAAGGAAAAATAGTAACTTTACAATGGACATCACTGTGTGTGTGCTAGTGATGCAAGGTGGCATCACCAGCAAAAAGACATGTTGCTCTCCCCTAGCCTTTGTTGTGTGGGCTCCTTGCCTTTGTGGTATACTTTCCCAAATCTACAACCTCAAAGTCTAATCACTAGAAATCATCAGCCAAGTTCAAATTGAGGGACAGTCTGCAAACCACCTGACCAACTTTTCAAAAGTTCCAAGGTCATACAGGACAAGAAAAGACTGAGGAACTAATCACAGATCAGAGGAGATTAAGGAGACATACTGACTGAGTGTCATGTGGTGTCCCAGATTGGATCCAGGAACAGAAAAGGGAAATCTGAATCAAGTCTGTGTTTAGTCACTATTATTGCATCAACATTAATTTCTTAGTTTTGATAATTGTACTGTGTTCGTGAAAGACATTAACATTTGGGGAAAGCTGGATTAAAGATATATGAAATTCTGTTCTCCTTGCAACTTTTATATAGAAAAAAGTCTAAGCTTACTTACAAATAAGCAGTTAAAAAATACGTGGTTGTATTAGTTGTGGTTCTCCAGAGAAACAGAACTATTAGGATCTATAGCTATATGATCTATAACTATATCTATACCTATTTCACCTATATTATCTTTATCTCCATCATCTGTATTTATATCTGTCATTTATATCTTCTGTATCTATATCTATATAGACAGAAGTTTATGGGGCACTGGCTCACACAATAATGGAGGCTAAGCCATCCCACGATCTGCTGTCTGTATGGTGGAAAACCAAGGAAAGCTATTGGTATAACTCAGTCTGAGTCTGGAAGTCCCACAACCATGGAAGCTGATGGTTTAATTCTTAGTCCAAAGGCAAAAGAGAGCTGTATCAGCTCAAGCAGCCAGGCAGAGGGACAAATTCTCCTTTCCTTCTCTTTTTGTTGTGTTCAGGCCCAGGACATCAGAGGATGCCCACCCCCATTGTGGAGGGCAATCTACTTTACTGAACCCACTGATTCAAATGCTAATCTCATCTGGAAAGTGCTCTCAAAGACACACCCAGAAATAATGGTTAGCCAAATATCTAGATACTCTGTAATCCACTCAAGTTGGCACATAAAATTAACTGTGACAATGGTCCAAGATGAAAATTCATGTATCAGCAAGGAATTTATATTTAGTCATATCCACCAGAGGATCACCTGAGAAATTTTAGTAGCAGCATTTTTACCCTGCAGACCCAACTGCCCCAGCAAGTCTGCTTCAATTAAGAGATCATCTTCAGAGGTCTTTAACACAGGGGCCGAGGGATGAATCCTTCCCCATGCACCTTCCTCATTCTCCATCACCCCATTGAGTTGCAGGAGCTCAGGTTGTGACCCTCTGGGCCTTGGTGGTTCCATCTATAAAATGGAGTTTGGGCTGTAGGATCTCTAAGGCCTTCTGGGTTGTGTTCAACTTTGAGAGCAGATTTACTGGGTGTCAATCACATCACAAGTCACTGCAGCCAGGTAAAGAGTCAGAAAACATGTTCTACTTCTTGCATGGTAGGCTCACCATGGTAGAAGGCAGCTGTAACAACAACTCTTAAAATAAACTAACACTTGAGGCACCTGGGTGGCTTAGTTAGTTTGGCTCAGGTCATGGTCTCATAGTTTGTGAATACAAGCCCCACGTTGGGCTCTGAGGTGACTGTGCGGAGACTGCTTGGAATTCTCTCTCCCTATCTCTCTGCTTCCCTGTCTCTGTCTCTCTCTGTCTCTGTCTCAAAATAAATGAATAAACTAAAAAAAAAAACATTTAAAATTAACTAACAGTTGCTAAACTTTTACTGTGTGCTGGGTACTTATTCTAAGCACTTTGCATATATTTACATACTAAATCCTCAGCATACCACCACCACCACCACCACCACCACCACCACCATCATCATCATCTCCACTTTATAAGTGGGAAAGCTGTGGCACAGGGAGGTGAAAGGAGTTGCCTGGGGTTACACTACTCATAAGCCAAATAGCTAGACTTGAACTCCATAAGGGCATGAACTTGTTCTGTGTTACACAGAGCAGGGATGAGGGCCCTCGGGGAGATGATGAAGTCCTGGTAAAGGCAGGGACAGAGCCTATCTCCTATCCCAAAATGCGGATGGCACCTGCCAGCTGGTGTCCACCTCCACTCTCTACCCAGTACGCTGAGGAGCCACGTTCATAGGCCTGGCCTGGGTCCTGGCACAGAAACACTCAAGGGAATGAGCATGTTAGCAACTCGCTTTCTCCAGAAGCAGCTTCCTTTCAGCTGTCTCCCCAGGCACTTGGAGAGTATCTGTATCTCACATACTCTGCCCCTGCCTCCTCCTTATCTCCTCCAACCTGGCTCTTTATGGATGGTGTGTGCTCATGCGTGCACACTCTTCATTTATTTTGTTTCCTCTGTTGGTTTTATAAAAATTACAACGTGATAAATACTCATTGTGAAATATTCAAATAGCACAGACATACATAATGGAAGAAGTTAAATCACGGTCCTCCTTCCCCAATGCCTCTGTGCCCATCCCTGAACCCCACTCTCTGGGGATAGCTGGGTAGTTGCTATAAGCAGGCATTTTTCTTAGGCACATTTTTTTCTTTGGCCAAAATAGGGCCCACGAGAACCAGGATTGCTTGTCTTGCTCACTGTTGCAATCCCAGGAGAGGGCCCAGGTAGGTGGCTAATCATGTTTGCTGAATTCTGGATGAATGAAAGATTTGTTCTGCAACTTACCTGATTTTCTTTCCAAGAAACAGGGCTATCTCCCTACATCACTTTTCAGGGACTGCCGAGAATTCCATAATCCAGATGTACCTTACTGTATTTATCCATTTTCTTTTTGATAAACACTTGGGCATTTTGCAGGGTTTCTACTACAAACAAGGTGCAGTGATCCCCTTTTTACAGGTTTCTTAGAATGCTTCAGTAAGGGAGAATCTCTGTAATGTAACTGCTTGGTCAAAGGGAATATAGGGTTCAAATTGTGCCCCAGAGATATGGCAGCGGGGCAGAGGGCCTCTGAGGGCTGTAGGCTCTGTGAGGCCATAGCTGCTTCCTTACAAAGGGTTAAATCAACATCTCTCTGCTCAGGTGTGAACTGCAGCTTAGAAGAAGAGCAAATTCCTCTTGCAGGGCCCTAGCCAAGGAAAGTGTCAACCTGCAGGTAGCTGTGGGGGCAGACAAGAGCCTCCCTACCTGGACAGTTAGGATTCTTTCTTATAACTCACAAGTTTTACAAGTGCTTGTGATTTTCTTTTTTTTTTTTTTAATGTTTCCTTTTTTTTTTTTTTTTCTTAGAGAGAGAGACAGCATGAGCAGGAGAGAGTCAGAGAGAGAGATTCTGTTTCAGAATCTGAAACAGGCTCCAGGCTCTGAGCTGTCAGCACAGAGCCCGACGCGGGGCTCAAACCCACGAACCATGAGATCATGACCTGAGCCGAAGTCTGACGCTCAACCAACTGAGCCACCCAGGCGCCCCAAGTGCTTGTGATTTTCAAAATACCTCACTCGATTAGCTTCTTTGGAACTTATAATTCCCGTGATTCTGGCTGGAAGAGGTGAATGATAGCCCAAGGTCACACACAGGTCAGCAGGAGTGAAACCAGCTGTACGCGGGGACTAGCAGGGCATTTGGAACATATGCTTTTCCTTTTTTTTTTTTTTTACAAATAGTTTATTGTCACGTTGGTTTCCATATAACACCCAGTGCTCATCCCCACAAGTGTGGTGGGGAGGGGGGGTGATGGACATGGAGGAGGAACATATTCTTTTCCTAAAGCAATTTTTTAAAGGTGAAAATGTCCTCAGATTACTTGATAATGACCTTGTCTTAGGAGGAAAAGAGAGTGAAGCCTATCTGATATCAAATATGCAATAAGTTCTGTTGGCCCCTGAATGAGGGTCTACAAACAGCTCCTCTGAAGGGACTTCACAGTTGGAGAAAAGTCTTCACAAAATAGAAACAAGGTCACAGGGACATCAATAAGAAATGAATGTCCTTTTGATTTTCTCAGCTTGAGTCTTAGGGAAGTTAAAGTATTGCTTCATATAAAGATACCACTGATGGCTTAAAAATTATTTAATTTTGTCGGGGTTGACTCTCAATTCAGTTAAATTAATTTATTTAATTTCCTCATCAGACAGTTTAAGAACAAGATCAACAACAACAACAACAGCAACAACAAAACATGGCCTACAATGGACACCATTTCTGACTGAAATCTCTGGGACAACTTCCCTTATTCTTCATCCAAGAGAACCCCCAGAGTCAACCCCAGGGCTTCTGTAGGAGTAATTAGCCAAAAGACCAGCCAGCCCCCCTAAATTCAAGGTGTTCCTATTGGTAGTTGGTAAATCTGGAGCTATTGAAGCCCTTTCAAGGACAGGCTCCCTGAGAATGACGCTGGTATATGAGAGAAGAGACATAGTCCTTGAATCCAGCTGCTCCTGAAGCCAAACTGTTCCTAGACTTTGCAGCCAAGACAGTCAATAAATCCCATTTTTGTTTAATCTAATTTTATCCCCATCACTAAAGGACTCCTCATTAATATTTACAAAATGTTAAGTATAAGTAGAATAATAATTATAATTTTTACCAATAATTTTTAAATGAGGGTATAATTTATACACAGTAAAATCCAGATCTTAAGCATTCAGTTCAGTGGGTATTGACAAATGCATGCACACCCCTCTCAGACATGGAACAATGTCATCACTCTTGGAAAATAAATCCCTTGTGGCCCTTCTCTCTGTCCCCAACCCTCACATTAGGGGAAACTACTCAGTGAAATCATACAGCATGTGCCCTTTTGTCTGGCTTCTTTCATGCAACAAAATAATTTAAAGTTCATCTACAGTCTTGCAAATAACATCCAATATTTTCAAACACTTCTGGTTTGTCAGGCACTGTGTACGGCACTTTGTATTCTTACAATCCTTGTAATAATCCCATAGTGTGTTATTATCTCCATTTTGCAGCTGAGGAAACTAAGCTTAGAGAGGTTAAATAATGTTCTCAGAGCACATTGCTGTTCAATGGAACAGTCAATTTAAGCTGCTATGTCTGACTCTAAAGCCTGAGGTCTGAAGCCACTGTCCCCCATGCTGGGCAGGTCAAAGGCCTAGACTCTGTCCCCAGTACTGGGGAGGACAAAGGCTCTGTCCCCTGTGGTGGGGCAGGTCAAATGCCAGGGTTCTGTCCCCCATGCTGGGCAGGTCAAAGGCCTGGACTCTGTCCCCAGTACTGGGCAAGTCAAAGATCAAGGCTCTGTTTCCCCTGTAGAGCAAGTCAAAGGCCCAGGCTCTGTCCTCCCATGCTGCACAGGTCACAACGGGTCATTAATCACCTTACACGTGCCCTGTTAGGCCTCAGGACTGCTGATTCTGTCCTGTTTTCAGTCTCCTTGCTGCTGGGCTGGAGTATCATCTTTATTCCAGTCCGGAGGGAGTCACCTTCACCAACCCTCCATGGGAGCAAGCTTAGGGCAGAGAGAACTGGGTGAGTGAAGGTGGCACGGCTTTTCCGGTGAGTTAATTCTCCAGCTCCATCCTCTGAGTGATGATCGTGTGCAAAGCCTGACCCATAAATACAGCTACATTTTTGGGCCTGTCTACGAAAAGAAAGATTATCTATAGCTATAAAAAGGGTAAGGTGCAATTAAAAAAAAACAAGTGCCACCCAGATAACCCAAATTAAACACAAGCCTTTTCTGTCTAAGGTGACACCTGATCAAAATGGAATTTGGGAGCAGGTGGGGAATGATTAGTCATGACTCACAGATAAATTCTAATGTGAGCCCGTAAGACCCAGGGGGCACACCCCAGCACAGTGGCCAGGAGGTGACTGGGCGGCTAGACTCAGAGTGATGAGGAAGGGGAGCAGCCAAGCTGTTAGGGAAACTCTCTGTTCAGAAGAGAACAGAGACCTGCTCCAGATCCTGTGGACTTCCTTCCCCACCTCTTCTAGACTCTTCAGCCTAAGTTCCTTGAGATCAGGGCCAGGAAAAGATCATTTGGGTTCTCAGGGAAGGGACTGGGGTAAAGAGAAGAGCAAGCAGCTGTGGACACATGAAATTGGGAGGAATCTGGACCAATTAAATTGAGAAAATGAAATAAGATGGGCAACAACCCTTTTTCCAGGTCTTGAAGGACATAGAGTATTTCCTTTCTGTGTGATCTTGAGCATGTTGCTTAATCTCTCTATGTCACTGTTTCCTTAGCTGTGGCTTGGGGATAATAGTAGTACATACCCTATCAAGTTGTTGTGAGGCATAACTGAGTTAATACATATAACATACTAGCATAGTTTTTGATGGAACTATGTAGGCACTCGATACATGTGCATGGTATTGCTATTACTTCTGTTACTGGGACTGTGAAAAGAAGATTCTGGACTGGGAGTCTGCCAGTGTAGTTTCTCTCATAACTTGCTGTGTAGTCTTAGCAAGTCACTTCCTCTTTCTGGGTCTCAGTTTCACTATCTGTAAAGCCAAAGATCCATTCCAGCTTACATATTTTAGAGTCTACATTCCTTGGACAGACAAATTTCAAGCAAAGCCCTCCAGTTCTCCTTCTTGCCCCCCCACTCCTACTCATCCCCAATTTCTGAACCTGTCTAGAGATGTCAGCAGGTGTCTCAAGGGAAAGCCAGGACAAATACAAACCTAGTTTGGAAGACTACATTTTCCCAGAGGGCAAATGCATCTGTTGGCTGCTTCCCTGAGGATGATGCTTTAAGTCAAATGCCCAAGTCCTTGCTTGGATACTGACCAACTGCTTGACATTCCTGATCCCCAGATTCCCCTTCTGTAAAGTGGGAGTAATAGTAACGCAGTCTCACACACCTATTGTGAAGAGTAAATGTAACTTTACAATTGAAGAGTTTAGTACCATGCCTGTTGCAAAATAAGTGTTCAACAAATAACAGCCACTTTTCTAATACCATGCTCATCTCCTACTCCTCCTTTCCAATCCCAGTTCTCGAGTGCAAGGAGCAAAGAGACTCCTCCTTCACTGCTTTTGGGAGCCATCTGTTTTGGCACCCTTCACGTGGACACATGCTCACATGTGTTCACACAGGCACACTCACATGCACACCCACCCACCCATTCCTCCCTTGATTACCTGGCTCTAGGGGCACTTGGACTTGGCTGTCCTGTGGGGTGAGGGCAAAGGCAAGGAGCTGGCGTGCAGCTTCTGGCCTGAACACAATGATTTGTAGGCCAAACTGGGCTATTTCTGCAGATTCACCAGCAATGTTGACTGCTTAATAAATACAGCCTGCAAATCAGGAGTCGGGTAAACTGTGTGCTCAGACCTATATTTAAGATCATCCTTGGACAGCAGTTGGCAGTCAGAAAGCCAAGTATATAATTTTCGATTAGCACAGTGCAAGCTTCCAGGTTTTCCCAGGCTACAACCATCTCTTCTGGAATGTGCTTTGTGACTGGCTGTAGCCTAAAAACAAATGAGCCCTGGACTTTTGCAAGAAAAGAAAAATATTTTGTATGTGAGGATTTCTGAGAACCCCACTCTGTGCTCTTGACATACACAGCCTCGTTGTGGGAATAATGCCCTGGTCCAATCCACTCTGGGGGTTCCTCACCCTGTTCCTCTTTGACTAGGGTGCTGCCTCTTGCTTCACTAGGGCACATCCTCCTCTTCCTTTGGACCTGGTTTTATTTCCAGCTCTGCTTTATCTTGCTTTGAACTCCCAAATGACCATCCTTTTGTGCACATACTGATTTCTACATTCTTTAAAAGCAACAAACTCCACAATAGCAACAGTAATAATAATGATACTTATCAGTAAGGGGCCACTTTCTATATACCAAGTACTGTACTAGATGCCTTATGAGCATTTAATTCATGAGCAGTCCTTCTGGGCCAGGTACTACAAACAGTTCCACCTTGTTACTGAAGAAATGAGGATTAGAGAAATGAACCAACATGGCTGAAATCTCCCCAGAAGTGACTGGTGAACTTGAACTTTGAACCATGTGAGTCTGATGCCAGAATCCACGTTCTTAACTTCCATGTATCATTGTCTTAAAGAGTAATATGTGGTCTTCAGCGGTAATTTTCAAATCATGGCTCATTACCCATGAAGTCATTTTAGTGAATCATGTACCCTTTAAAACAGACCAAACTAGGCCACACCAAGGAATATCAAAGTGTATCATTCACAATATGGACATGTATTACTTCAAGACATTTTTATTTTAGTTTGATGTGCACAGTTGTACTTGTACTTGTTTGCTATGTGAAGTGTATGTCCAAAGTTAAGTCACAACCAAAACCAGTTTGAAGGTCTGTGGTAGATGGAGTCCCTCTGGGAAAATGCTGGATGTTTTGAGTTGAGGTCCTGCCCTCTCTCTTCCCTACCTTTCCTTTTTTTTTTTTTTTTTAAATGTTTTATTTATTTCTAGCAGAGAGAGAGACAGCGTGAGCAGGGGAGGGTCAGAGAGAGAGGGAGTCACAGACTGAAACAGGCTCCAGGCTCTGAGCTGGCAGTCAGCACAGAGCCCGACGCGGGGCTCGAACCCACAAACCGCGAGATCATGACCTAAGCGAAAGTAGGACGCTTAACCGACTAAGCCACCCAGGCGCCCCTCTTCCCTACCTTTCCTAATTATAATAATATTAACAGCCATGATTTCTCATGGCTCTGATGGACGTGAAATTGCTCAGCAAATCATAAAATCATAAGAAAGTTCCAGGTTGATTTTTATTTTTGCTGAGTGATTTTGTTCACATCTCTGGCAGTGGATGGAGATGGATAGGTTTTCCAGGACCATCTTCATGGGCTCCAGAGAATCTCCCATTTCACTGCCCTGTGGCTGCTGCAGCCTGCCAGCCTTATGGGTACCACTCCTTTCAGTTAGAAACTCAATGCCCAGAGGTTAGCTGTTTAGGTGGCAGGGATGGAAAAGCTTCCAGTCCTTTGGGAAGTGTTTCCATGAGGATTTAGTCTTTCAGCCTTTTCCCAGATGTTGGAGGGCTAGCCAGGGCCTCAGTTCATCCACCCACAGCTGGGAGAGCTTCGGCAGGAATCTGCTGGTCCCAACCTCAAGGCCTTTGCTGGCTGTCCATTCACAGGTTAATTGATTCCTAAGGAATCTCAGGCTTCACCATCAGAGCCAAGAATCACACCAGCCCTCTGGGTTTATGCAGAGCCTTTCTTCTAACAAGTTCAAAGTACTTTCTTGGATGTTTGGCTTATTTTTTTCAATGTCAGTGTGGAAGGTGTGGTTTTGCTAAGAGTTCTTGATACTGAGGTGGGGAAAAAGACCTTGATTACCTGTTTAGAGTGTAGGTTGGGGTCAGATTTGCCTGCAGCATAGATTTCCAAATCTTCCCATCTGATTTTTGCCTTCTTAATCCAGTTTTTATTAGCACAACCCTAAAGAGCCTTTTTAGACAGTTTCTCCTACTTGTCTTCCACTTTCCCTAACACATACCACAGATACACTGAGCATCTATTTACACTTGCTGTCTGGATCTCTGTGCCCCTCGAGGGTAATTTTGCCCTGTTAAGAATGAGTGCTCTAGAGAAATAGTGTTGCTAGGACCTAGCCTCTTTAGATCTCAGCTTCATGTCTGTATTCTAATACAGGATAACAAGAATACCTCCTTGTGGAGTTACTATAAGGATTGAAGGCCATACTGCAAATAAAGTACTTAGCACTATACTTGGCACCAAGTAAGCGCTCATAAGTGCTATTTCATAATTACTAGTAATAATCATAAGAGTTAAGGTGTATTGGGGAATTATTGTCTGGTGGACTTTAGAGTTTTTCATAAATTCAGTGACTTAGTTCTCATAGCAACCCTGTGAAGTAGGGACTATTATTGTCATTTTACAGATAAGAAAATTGAGGTCCAGACAAGTTGACTTACCCAAAGTCACAGAGCCAGTAAGTGACAAAGACAACATTTGATTACAGGAAGTCTGGCCCCTAAATTTACACTCCTAATCATGATGCTGTGTATATCAATCATGTAAGCATATGTTGGTAGAAACATTAGGATTAATCCTTTAACCTTTTCAACAGTGGCAAGTGGCCTCATTAGTACAATGGCTTCAAATAGGTTCTGACCCATATGGTCATCTTAGAACTTTGAGGTAAACTTTTTTGATTCTTTCATTCCAGGCAGAGCTGCCTGGCCACTTCCCAGCCTAGGAAAACTATGCAGGAATCCCATACGATGGTTACTCTGTCTTTGGAATCAAGATGGCACCAAGTGTGGGCTGCTGCTGTGGAGATGCATGTTGCTATGGCAGCAGCTCATGCCTCCTTCCTACCCTCTCAGAGGTGCTCTGACACAAGCAGCAGTTTCTATGGTAACAAGCCGAATGGAGGGTCCATGAAGAAAGGACTGTGTGTGCTCAGACATGGGGGGAATTGAAAATGAATCCTGGGTACCTGGAGGGCTACTCTGCCACATGTCAAAGGCAAATGGCATCATCAATTCAGAATGGTCCCAACAAGTGGAGTATTAGAGATATCAGGGTTTCTTAGCTTATTCTCCTTGAAAGTTCACCTTTTGCCTTTCTATATAAGAACAATTTAAGACTTCAGAAAATAAGATGAAGAGGAGGAAATTGTAGCTGAGAGCGAATTCTCAGGGGTGCATAATTCAATTACTATGCAGGCAACAGACCTACAAATAAACTTTTAAACATGGTTCTAAACCTGTCAGTGAAGTTTCAAAGGATGAAGGGATCACTGCTCTGTCCTATTTTAAGCTGTTCAATGCTCAGCTACAGAAAACCCTTCCTACTGATTGACAGCCTCCACCCTGCAGGCTGCCGAGCCCCTTCAGAGCCCACATCTTTCCTACTGCCAATAAAGCAGGGCTACTCCACTCTCCTCCTGGGCCATGGCTAGCTCACCCTGAGATCAGGGCACATATCAACACTCTGTCCTTTGCATGCTTTCAAGGTAACAGGAGGTGCAGGAAGAAAGCCAAATTTGTATCAGCCCAGTATTCTAAAAGCATGCCCAGCAAGGAGAGACCATTTGGCAATGACAACTGTTTTGCATTTCTTCTTGGGTCAGCTTATGAGATATGTGATGGAACAAGCTCCCTGATACTTATTAAGACCTTGCTATGTGGTAGGCACAATTAGAAGGAATTGACATCTATTGATTCATTTAATTTTCCCCCACAACCTGATGAGATAAGTAGTATTGTTATCCTAATTTTAAAGATGAGGAAATAAGCACAGAGAGTTTGAGGAACTTACTCAAGTTCTGACACTTAGCAAATAGCAGAGCAAGGATTCAAACCACATATTAGGACCTTGAATTTAAGTGGTAGCCATAGGAAGAAGCCAAATTAGTATACTGATAGAAAACTGAGCAGAAAGTAAGCTTGCTGACAGAAGAGGTGGGAACCAGAGTTGGGACCTTTCAGTGACAGAAATCCATCTTAGGCAGTCTTAAGGAATAAAAGAATTTTTAGATGGTCAAAACACAAAGATGCCTAAAGATGCACAAACTGCAAGCACAATGAATCCAGCAGGTGCTCAGTCCCTCAGCCTAGCCCACCCTCCTCTCCATTGGCTCATTCTCAGACTCTCCCTAGGTGGTGGCAAGGATGGCTGTTGGCAGCTTCAGACTGCTGTACTGCCAGCTTTCTAGTCCCTGGATGAAAAAGCTACCTATCCCCCATCATTTCAACCAAGTTTTAGAGTTGACACTGTTAATATGATTGGTCACATATCAACTCCCAAACCAATCATTTGATTGATGCTATGTTCACATTGATCAAACCTGGGTCATATGTCCAACTCTGTCACAATGTAAAGGTGGAAGGAAGTGACATGTTCATAAGGAGAGATCCCAGTTGAAAATCAGGCTGCTGTGAGTGGCAGAGGGGATGGATGTATGACTGGCAAAGATAGTGTCTGTCTTTAACCCTTGCTCTCTATTATATACATAGACATGGTGACAAGACACCCAGCAACCAAATCCTGCATCCGTTGCTTCTGCACACTCTAACTCCCTAGCTTTATAAGGTGCATATATGAACCAATCTCCCCCAGGAAGACTGGCCAGCCAGGGGCAGCTATCCCTAGCTGGTCTCTGCCATGCATTCCTCCTTTGCACTGAGAAGACACCCTGCTCTTCTGATATTCTCCCCCATCTGCACTTGTACTATCTCATTATCTTTGCTTTCTGGGTCTCTCATCTCCCTCTTTTTATGTTCACCTCACTTGAGCTGTTTCATCAGAAATGCTTCAAATATTTCAGCTTCCCCTCTCTGCCTATCCTTCTTCTGGCATTTTCCCACTGTCATTAAAAACCAAAGCCTCAGCTTCTCTACCACCTTCTGAGTTCTCCTTGTGGTCCCAGTCCAGACACAGAAGAGCCAAGAACTTTTCTGGATGGCTTTCTGAGAATTTGGATCATGAGCTTCAAGGAACTGAGATTCTAGCAACCAGAGCATCTCTTGCTGGGGTTTCTGTTCCTGAGGGAGGGCAGTAGCTGTGAAGTCAAGTTTTTCCTCTTATACACAGGCACTTCCTCTAGGTTCAGGCCAAGCCATCCTTCGGTGCATATTTACCTCATCCCTTGTTGATCCTCTGTTTCTCCAGTTTCCCCTGCAATCTGATGATTACTTTGGCTTCTAGGACCTATCTCCTACTGTGGCTCCTAGGGTCCCAAGGTTATGGAAATTAAGACATATTTGTTTGCCTGCAGAATCTTTGGCAATTTCATTGTCTATAGTGTCCTTCATTTTAGGGGAGTAAGTGTTCAGAAATAAAGCTAGCTCTGAAAGACCACATGACAGGAGGGAACTATGATTGACTAAATGTTTGGCAACATCTTGCCTCCCAAAGTGATGAGTATTTAGAGTGGGTCCTTTGGAAGGCCATTAGGTTTAAATGAGGTTGTGAGGGTGGTGCTTTAGTGATGGTATTAGTGCCTCTTACAAGAAGAAGAAGAGACAAGAGCTCTTTCTCGCTCCATAAGTGTGCTCTGAGGAAAGGTCATATGAGCAAGCAGAAGGCAGCCATCTACAGATTCTTGAACTTCACAGCCTCCAGACTGGGAGAAATAATTTTCTGTTGTTTAACCCATCTAGGGTATTATATTTTGTTATGGCAGCCTGAGTAAACTAAGATAAGAGTGTTAGCAACAGAAGCTAGCCTCGGCTCCTTTGTTCAGAGGGCTTGCATAGACTATGACCAAACTTCTTGCAGCTCAGTAACAAACTTCCACAGCTTAAATTTTTGAGTTTATGTACCAGATAAGGGAGAAATGCAAATTCATTACCTTGCCCATATAAGGTAGCCATTAGTCCTTATTTACTAGAAATTTTTCATTCTCTTGATACAATATAGGATTATATTGCACTACCCCCTTGGAGTTAGGTGTGCATACGTGACACCACTTGTTCAATAAAATGTGTATGGTCTCTTCCAGGTAAACGCTGTAAGAGCCAGTGTGTGATTGATCATGTTCTCTCTTTCTTTCTTTCTCTCTACCACAAGAACCAGCATTAAGATGCAGGCTACTCCATCAGCATGGGTCCTGGGATGAGGACCCATGAGGCAGATTGCCCTCCCCTCCAATCTGCCATAGACATGTGCCATGACTGCCATGTAAGCTATGTCAATATACATCACTGAGGTTGGGAGTTGCTTACTATTGTAACATAACTCAATCTGTCTTGACTGATGGTCATGTCCTATTACAAGAGGCTATAAGTGGATCAAGGCCTGAAGGCACAGTTGTTTAATGGATATTTCCCAACTCCATTAGCCTAAAATATCTTCTCTCTTCCCATAAACTCTTCATATGGCTCTGCTTTTATCTTTCGAGTCTTAGTTCAAATGCCACCCTTTAAGGGCAACTTCCCTGACTAGAATGTGCTAAGAGACTCCTTTTAGTGACTTCATACCTTCATCCTTCATGGGACTTATTAAAAACTGATATAATCTTGCTTATTTGCCTCCCCTCCAGAATAAAAACTCCTTGAAGGCGGGACTTTATCGTTCGCACCACTGCATCCTCAGTCCTTAGAATCATGTCAGGCACCTAGGAACTCCATAAAGTTTGTTGAATAAATAAATAAATAAATAAATAGGAAAGAAAGTGACCAATAAAAATCTTCATGTATGTATGTGTATTATATATGTGTGTGTGTGCATGTATATATATGTGTATATATGTATATATGTGTATATATATATGTATATGTGTGTGTTTGTATATATATGTATGTATGTATATGTATATAAAATGTCCTTAAAAGTTATTTTGGTTTGGGGGGTCTTGGGGGCACATTTGGTTAAGCATCTGACTTCAGCTCAGGTCATGATCTTGCAGTTTATGAGTTTGAGCCCTGTGTTGGGTTCTGTGCTAAAAGCTCAGAGCCTAGAGCCTGCTTCGGATTCTTTCTCCCTCTTTCTCTGCCCCTCCCTCACTTGTGCTCTGTCTCTGTCTCTCTCAAAAATAAATAAACATTAAAAAATGTTTTTAAAAAGCTATTTTGGCTTAAGATGCATCTCAACAAATGGGGGCTTGACAATGTTTCAAACATTTCTTTTTCCTTCAACCTCATTGTTAATAGTATTTTTATATCAGACCTCAATAGAATTGGAATACATCATGAAAATGTTTGAATAGCAGTTAATCCCCAGTGAACTCACCTCTCCTATGCTATCCTTTCTGAAAGGCTGCCCTGGCCTCCAGTGGGTTCATTATCTGCATCATTGGGCAACCACAAATCTCCACAGCTACAGCTTAGCACACCTTGTTGTTGTATGTTATGTGTATATGGACCTTGATCATGAACCCCTTGAGTACAGGGACTGAATCTTTATACCTGCATTCTGGGGGCTCCCACAGCACTGGTCCTGTACAAGGGACTGAGGGGATACTTGTTGAAGAAATAAACTGTTTTCTATTGCCTGCAATTTTTCCCCACATAGGACTTGAGTAAGGTTGATGGAGGACAGTATTTTGCTTTCTCCTTGGGTCTTCTTTGTGTCAAGCATGTAGCAAATGTTCAATAAATATTGTCTGATTTTATTCCCCCTTTGTCAGGCCCCCCCTTTATTTATTTATTTATTTATTTATTTATTTATTTATTACTTTTCCCATTGCATGCAGAAATAGGTGTTCACAGAAGGAGCTGCTGGTCAGCTTCCTGTAAACCCCATGAGAAGGGTTTCTGGGCTTCTTAGAAGAGAGATTAAGTTAAGGAAGGGACGTAGCTACCATAGATGGAAAATACAGTGACTTTATTTAAAAAATTTCTAAATCCCACATTACAACACTGAATAAAAATTTTTATGTCATGTTTAGGTGCATGAGGTAATTTTAAAGTTAAATGCCCAATAAGCATTAACCAAATGAGTAAGTTAACAAACAGCAAATCCTAAAATGGCATGCAAAATTAAAACTTTTTGTCTCATACACAAATGACATCAAGAAAATCAATTATCCTAGAAAGGAATATCTTAATTTTCTAAAATTCTTCTGTAACATCAAAATATTCTTCAAACAAAATCTGAAACAGATTGATTCTATCCTTTGGTTTGAGATCTTGTTGTGAAATCCTTAGAAGTTCTTATAAGATGCTAAAATGATCCTGGTCACTTCTGTCATCATGTAATAGTCAGCCACTCAGTGCACACAAATGGTGCCCCACAGATGGTACCTCAGTCAGTAGCCACCCAGTATTAGTATTTTCCTCACAGATAAGTACCTTCATGCTCTGCACATTGCAGACTTGTGGCCATAGGAGCATCTTTTGTCTGATATAATCCCTGCTCTAACTGAGCCAGTGGGGGAGAGAATCATATAAATGAATACTGATAACCAAAACATCAAGCTTCTGCCCATTTCTTCACTGGATTCATTGTTTTTTGGGTGTTGAGTTTGGTAAGTTCTTGGTTAGATTTTTGGATACTAACCATTTATTTAATATGTCATTTGCAAATATCTTCTCCCATTCTGTCAGTTGCCTTTTAGTTTTGTTGATGGTTTCCTTTGCAGTGCAGAAGTTTTTTATTTTGATGAGGTCCCAATAGTTCATTTTTGCTTTTATTTCCCTTTCGTTTGGAGATGTATCAAGTAAGAAGCTAATGCTGCGGCTGAGGTCAAAGAGTTCGTTGTCTGTTTTCTCATCTAGGGTTTTGATGGTTTCCTGTCTAACATTTAGGTCCTTCATCCATTTTGAGTTTATTTTTGTGTATGGTGTAAGAAAGTGGTCCAGTTTCTTTTCTTTTAATGTTTTATTTTATTTTTTGAGAGACAGACAGGGATAGAGTATGAGTGCGGGAGGCGCAGAGAGAGAAGGAGACACAGAATCTGAAGCAGTCTCCAGTCTCTGAGCCATCAGCATAGAGCCTGACGTGGGGCTCAAATCCACAAACATGAGATCATGACTTGAGCCGAAGTCAGATGCTTAGCGAACTGAGCCACCCAGATGCCCCAAAAGTGATCCATTTTCATTCTTCTGCATGCTGTCCAGTTCTCCCAGCACCATTTGCTTTTTCTCCCAGCACCAGACTGTCTTTTTTCCACTGGATAAACTTTTCTTCTTTGTCAAAAATTAGTTGGCCACACATTTGTGGGTCCAATTCTGGGTTCTCTAGTCTATTCTTTTGGTCTATGTGTCTGTTTTGTGCCACTACCATACTGTTTTGCTGATTACAGCTTTGTAATAGAGGCTACAGTGCTGGATTGTGACAGCTCCTGCTTTGGTTTTCTTTTTCAACATTAATTTGGCTACTCAGGGTCTTTTGTGATACCATACAAATTTTAAGATAGTTTGTTCTGGCTTTGAGAAGAATGCTGGTGCAATTTTGATTGGATTGCATTGAATGTGTAGATTGCTTTGACACTTTAACAATATTTGTTTTTCCAATACATAAGCATGGAATGTTTTTTCATTTCTTTGTGTCTTCTTCAATTTTCTTCATAAGTTTTCCATAGTTTTCAGCATACAGATCTTTTACATCTTTAGTTAGGTTTATTCCTAGGTATTTTATGGGTTTTAGTGCAATTGTAAATGGGATCAATTTCTTGATTTCTCTTTCTGTTGCTTCATTATTGGTATATAGGAATGCAACTGATTTCTGTACATTGATTTTGTATCCTGCAACTTTGTTGAATTCATGTATCAGTTCTAGTAGCTTTTTGGTGGAGTTTTTCAGCAGAAGACATGAATAGACACTTTTCCAAAGAAGACATCCAGATGGCCAACAGACACATGAAAAGATGCTCAATATCATTCATCATCAAGAAAATACAAATCAAAACCACACTGAGATACCACCCCACACCCGTCACAGTGGCTAAAATGAACAACTCAGGAAACAAGAGATGTTGGCAAGGCTGTGGAGAAACAGAAACCCTCTTGCACTCTTGGTGGGAATAGAAACTGGTGCAGCTGCTCTGGAAAACAGTGTGGAGGTTCCTCAAAAAATTAAAAATAGGATTACCCTACAACTCAGCAATAGCACTACTAGAAATTTACCCAAAGGATACAGGAGTACTGATTCATAGGGGCACATGTACCCCGATGTTTATAGCAGTGCTTTCAACAATAGCCAAATTATGGATAGAGCTCAAATGTCCATCAACTAATGAATGAATGAAGAAGATGTGGTTTATATATACAATGGAATGCTACTTGGCAATGAGAAAGAATGAAATCCTTCCACTTGCAACAACATGGATGGAACTGGAGGGTATTATGCTAAGTGAAATAAGTCAGTCAGAGAAATACACATACCATATGTTTTCACTCATATGTGGATCTTGAGAAACTTAACAGAAGACCATGGGGGCAGGGAATGGAAAAAAATGTTTCAAACAGAGAGGGAGGCAAACCATAAGAAACTCTTAAATACAGAGAACAAATTGAGGGTTGATGGGAGGGTGGGTGAGAGGAAAAATAGATGATGGGCATTGAGGAGGGCACTTGTTGGGATGAGCACTTGGTGTCATATGTCAGTGATGAATCACAGGAATCTACTCCTGAAGCCAAGAGCACACTATATACACTGTACATTAGCTAACTTGGCAATAAATTATATTAAAAAACCAACAACATCAAGCTTGATGTTCTCTTCCAACCAGAGGAGGCTGCAAGTTTCAGGGGGCACCAGTGAAAAAATGATTAATTGCCTTCTTATAGTCCAGGAAGGTTTTGAGAGATGATTAAGCTGAACCTAGAATGACCAATAGGAGAAGATATTCTAGCTCATGAAGATGATTGCAAAAACAGAAGTGTATGGAAGAGCATGATGCCTTGGAACCTTTCTGAGAATAGTAGGTGGTTCAGCATTGCTGGGGAGTAGGGTATTTCCATGCTGCCTTCAATATGCTTTTCTTCAAGTTTTTATAGTCTTGCCAGCATATGGCATCAAGTTCACACACTCATATGTGTGCATACACACACAATCAGGCACACACAAGCACATTTAATGGCATTGACCTAAAGTACACGTTGTGTGCTTCTTGTGGTCATTAAGTCTGTTTCAAAGGCTTAAGACTCACAATTAAGTGTGCACACACACACAAGCCTAGCATGTGCTCCTCTCAAGTGCCTAAATTGACACCTACATTCATTCTGTCTGTATAACTAAAAGAAAAAAAATAGACCTGCATCTTGGTCCAGAGAAATATAGGGAATTACCTCAACAAATATAGCAGTTATGGAATTCCCTGAATAATCTTTTTGGTTTTGTTGTTGTTGTCCTTAAATTAACACTCTGCTCTCCTCCACATCTTTTTGTTCAATCAAGTAATACAGCAATGTCAGTTGCCAGTATCAGAACTTCCCATCTACCTGAAGACTAGAAAAGAGCTAACTCCATCAGCCTCTTCTTGGAAATAATGATTGCAAGAGCCATCACAGTACACACTTCACCTGACCAATGATCAGGTGTCAATTTGAATGACAGTTTTATGGTTTTTCATATAAACTCATACCCTTTAAAAAGATAACAACTGTCAGGGCCAGTGATACAGATCTGTATGTCATCTCAACATCCAAACAACAGGTTCTGAACTCCTTCTTCTTAGCTTTGTTCTGGTAGGCTAGTGCCACAGAAATCTAGATATGTAAAATGGGAATATGGCAGTGAAGCCCCACATGTTGAAAGCCATCTCGGTTGATGAGCACAATGTCCCTGCTACAGTAGTATCATTTTGGTTAGAGGTAATAATGCTTGCTTTATTTAAATACCAGGCACTTAATTTTGTTTTCAGCAAACTCATGACCAGAAAGTTCTGGAGAGAAGGAAATTTGTCAAATACCAAGATTTAAAACTTGTAGAAAAAGGTCAAAAAGAGTGCCTTGACATGAACAGCTCCCCAATATCTCTATCTCACTGGATACATGCTGTGTTTTAAATACCTCCAATATGACCAACTGGACCAAAAGGACTTTTCAGAAATGTATGCTCTAACTAGGGTCACCTGGGTGGCTCAGTTGTTTGAGCATCCTACTTTGGCTCAGATCATGATCTTGCCATTCATGAGTTCAAGCCCAGCATCAGGCTCTGTGCTGACAGCTCAGAGCCTGGAGCCTGCTTAGGGTTCTGTGCCTCCCTCTCTCTCTGTCCTTCTCCCTCCATCTCTCTCTCAAAAGTAAATAAACATTAAAAACAAAGTATGCCTTAATTAAATTACAGTTTTCTTTCCCTGAAAGTTAACCAAGTAGGGTTCATAATCTGGTGATTAAACCATGTCATCAGTTATTCCCTAGAAAAGACAAGGATCTGAGGAATGGAATGCATTTTTAGGGGAACATCCAGAAGTCAAAGGGTGCCAGAATGGGCTTTAGGAAAACACCAAGGTGGTTATAGGAGGGCAATGCCAAAGAGACTTATGGACTCATGAATGAGACATACTTCATCTATTTCATAACTGTCCAAGTCCATTTTTAGGATTTTGTAAAAAGGAGAATATATATTTCTAACATTTTTTCCCAAGCCTTAAAAACCTTCTTCCAGAGCAATTGGCCCTCTTGAAAAGGTGAATCACATTTTCCTAGAAGTGCTTACAGATAAAATCCAGTGTACATACATGTTCTTTGAAACAGGAAAAAGAGAAAAGAAAAATGTAAAGAAAAAGAAAGGAATGCAAGACCAGGGTAAGTGTTCATCCAGACCTGTACAGACCTGAGTTGAATGCTCAGCAAGTTGACATCAGTGGCGCAGTTCCTTCCAGCAGAGAGAGCTGGTGGTTTTACTACAGCACCCAGTCAGAACACTTTGTTTTTCATGCTGTACAGTCTCACGAATCTTGCCTTCCCTCAAAGTCCAGCAGCTAGCATCCACACGATGGTGATTTATTTCAATTCTGCTTTTATTAATAGCTTCTCATATTTCATAAAATCAAATCATTTTGCTGCCATCCAGAATGTTAATACACTGCACAGGCAGCACAGCTAGCTTGTCAGGACATTCTCATGGATACACACACGCACCTATTTAAAGCCAAAGGATTTCATAAAATTTCACTTTGCACTTTTAGCTCTGAAAAATAAATGTGTTTCCATAGGTAGGTCTATTACTCCCCTGCCTTTGCTTCTTTTGCATCTTTCAAAGCTCAAAATTACCTTCCCCACAATATTTTACATATTCTTTTTTCTATTTTCACCTCTTTGGGGGGATTTTCATATCAACAAGTCAATTCCCTTTAAATGGGTTTTGAAGATTTTTATATTTTAATAGCATATTTTGAAAAGAAAGAGATTTCTCAGTTTGTGGATAAGAACATTAGACACACAAATACAAAATATTTGGGGATCTGAAGGACAAAGCTATGCATTTGTGCTTCATAGGTATTTTTCTACATGGCAAAGAGAAATAGGCTCTTGAGTTTTCGTTATTGAAATCCTGTCTTTGTTGATTACTTTGCCTCTGCCTGAGCCCTTGATGAAAAGCTCCCCAAAGCAGGAAAATGCACAGCCACATCTCCGTTATCATCCTCCTTCAGCTGACTTGTTCAAGAGTCTCCTGCTAGGAGAGAGTGTGTTGCATGGATTGGGGACCACACTGTGTCCCTTAGAAACCATGTCCCCCAATTTCAGGCACACAAAGGGATTTTAATATTGAGCTGTGATCAAAGCCTTTTTCTCTTGTTCTTCATGAGACTCACATTTGAGAGAAGACCCCCCTCTCACACTTGTGCATCTGCTCAGGCTGCTGTCAGTTATCTGTTCTGATGGAGGGTGGCAGGAAGGCTCAGGGTCCTACATCATTTCTACAAGTCTTTGGAAGAAATTTAATGAGCTTGGCTTAGAGGACGCCAGTGTGTTTTCTGGATAACTTGGCCTAATAGACTTCATGTTATTAAATTAAGGTCACACAAAGCAGGAGTGGCCAGTGATGGGATCTAGAAGGGGCAGGGAGGAGTCAGCTTGGGGTTAAAAGAGTTTCAAGTTCAGTTGCAAAGCTGATATCAAGAAAATAATTGGTGGTCTGAATCTACAGCAGGGCCGATCCTTGACTCTGAGATTTCGGGGGAGTTGTTTTTGCTTTGTACTTCTCAAGACTATTTTAAAAAATTGTGATAAGATATACATAACAAAATTTACTTTTCTAAAGTTTTTTAAGTGTAGAGTTTAGTAGTGTTAAGTACATTCATAATGTTGTGCAACCAATCTCTAGAATTCTTTTCATCTTCCAAAAGTGAAACTATGCACATTGAACAACTACCTATTCTGCCTTCCCCAATCCCTGGCAACCGCCCTTTTAACTTCTGTCTTCATAAGTGCCTATGCTGTTAGAACCCTTTTAGCCATAAGTAACAGAAGCCACTGGAAACTGCTAAAGAAATAAAGGAAATTTACAAACTCAAGAGAGTCCAAGGAAGTGTTGGGCAGTCAGTCACAAAAATGTAGGCATGAGCCTCAGGAGCAGATGGAGTGCAGCCCTCAAATGCCACCAAACTCCTGCATCCCTGCTTCCTTCTACACATCAGCTCCATCACCCCTTCCTTGCAGAAGGGCTTTCTATACATGTTAGAGAACATGATTGCATGTTAACTACAGCTACTAGAGACACATAGGATTGACAACTTCTGTGTTGCCAATATAAATTCCTAGGAAAGAGGCTCATTGAATCAAGTGGATCAGAGACCCATTCTTGGATTAATCAGCCATGGCCAGGATGATTGGCCCAGTTTAGGTCAGGTGCCCACCTCTGACCAATCAACTATCACTAGGGGAGGGGCACATAAGATCATGACAGAACCCATGGGTAAAAGGAGGCACTGAAGGAACTCCCAACAGAAAATGCCAGTGGTGCTGGTCAGATTATCCACTAACATGCCCTTTACTTCTTCTTTCTCTATCAGATGTCCATGTATTTCAAAGCCATTTATGCAATGATTTCTCCCTCATACTAAGTATGACAAGCTTTTCCTAGGATGTACCCCCTTCTCTACATCTTCCTTTCTTACTAGCAATAAGAGATAATGGGGTTATCATCTGCATCCCTGGCACATATGCAGAAATATTCTCTCTGTCTTTTGTCCACAAAAAATTACAGTTAGGGTCTTAAAGTGTGATTCTTCCCAATATATTCTTGTACTTAAAAAAAAAATCTAAAGATCAAAATCTTCTAATGGCCCATTGACTCAGATTCACACCTTATGGTGTAACCAAGACATCTGGTCACCTAATCTCCCTTCCCTGAGCCCACCCAGTACAACTCCCTAGTTGGAACAGTCTCAAAGCTATTGGCAGGAAGACAGAGGGGTTTTCCCCTCATTCTTGTTATTATCCTAATTTCTTTGTTTTGTGACATTTCACCAGGCAGTCTCCATCTGTGTTTTATATTGGTCAGATAATCTTTGCCTGTAAAGAATTGTCTCTGCATTTGTGTTGAGCAGACTTACAGGCAGGCAAAAACTTCCTCTTCATAGCATATTAGCTAAAAAGCAATATTTAGCTTAAAGGCCCTCATGCTCAGCTGATCAGGGCCATAAATTTGCCACATCAGTGTCCCCACAGGGATCCCTAGAGAAACTGCTTACTGGCCTCTCAAGGGACACCACAGACCATGCACAGCATCCATATGAAGGCCTATATAAAGTAACACCACTGAGCCTGGTCAGTGTATTTAAAAGACTATTAGCCCCATCTGAGGGTCTTCAGAGACACTTTTGAGGTCTGATGCTCAGTCCAAGGCTGTTGACACCATTCACAAATTTGAACAAAATCAGAGAAACGTTTTAAAAGTGTTTATGCTATATTTCTGGCCACAAGTATTGCCCCAGGACTTTCTGCCTAAAAAGCAAGGTGGAGTCATAGTATTAAGAGTCAGGAGTTTTCAATATGAGTCATACTTGATGATAGCCATGAGTAAAGAGTCATCAAGTATGACCTGGGTAAAGAAGAAATTATTTATTGAACACATGCAACATACTCACAGTGACTGAGATTGTGCTCAGAAAGGCATTAGGTGTGATCTCTGCCCTCAGAAGTCTTGCAGTCCATTTCCTTTATGCCACTCAAGGAAATCTGATTTCCTTTGAGGAACCATCCCTATTCCACTCTCAGATTACATGGTTTTTTATTATCCTTCTCAAATTTCATAGATAGTCACATGACCTAGGGTTACCAATAAGGCTTTTCCATCCCTCTGATTGGTACATAATGGGGCATATTACTCAAAGCTGGCTCATCAGACTCATTTCTGAGACTTCTACCGGAATTATTGGGAAAGAGCCTTGGACTTTCTGTTTTTTCTTAGGATAATAAGATAGTGGTCTGAAGTGTCTGCTGGTTATATCCTTCCTCATTTTATGGATGAGAGAACTACAACACAGAAAAAGCAAGTAATTTATCTACGATTATAGAATCAACTTGAGGAAAAACTGGAATTCAAATCAAGATAGAATGGTTCTAGAATCCATACTCAGATAGGGTGCCTCTCATGCAATCCATGTACTTCTCATTACCAGCCAACAAGAAACTCTTCACACTTTCCATAACCCTTTCTTACAGGAAGATACCCTTTACAGAAAATTACAAAGCCAGTGATGATCTCTGGCTTTGGGGCACATCGTGGGTAAGTAGGGCTCATATCTTGATGAAGAAATCAAGGAATACAAATGTAGGATACAGAAACAAATTCTTCACTAGAGAACCTAGGATAAAGATTCCTTATCTGTTATGGGTCCTTGACCTCACTGAGACTTTGATTTCCCAAAAGAGTTTGTATGCACTTGAAAAGTTGATTATGACAAGGTCCTTTCTCTTGCAAGTAACAGAAACCCAATTTGAATCAGCGTGGCTAAAAAGGCTCACATAACTGTGGTAAAAGCAAAGATCAGACAGGCTCTCCTCCATGTTCAACTCTAGCCTCTGTGGTTGCTAATCTCTGGGCTATCTCACTTTGTTTGTTTTCTCATATCTTCCAAGCACCTTTATATCTTGATAATGAGTCCTCCGTATTAAATTCTCTTTATTTTGATACATGGAGTAGATTCATTTTTCCTGACTAGACTTTTTTTTCAAACAGAAGATCACCTCATAATCTCTCTCTTCTCTGCTTTCCCATAAAAGGCACTGTCATATTGCTTGTTCAGTAATGTTACTTAACTTTTAAAAAGTAGTGTAGTTTGAACTACTTAATATTTTAAGTAGTAAGTAAATACTTAAGTATTTAGACAATAAAGAGCTTCTCATCCTAGATGCCCGGTCTTCTGTTTAAGTATACACTAGTTAGAGCATGATGACAAACTAGGAAGCTCCTGGTCCTCTGTCTTCCACAGAAACAGTAAATTAACAACAATATATGAACCATAATACCCCTGTGAAAACTCTGGAGACAGTTGAGAAGCTATGGTACTCAAGTCAAAGTAAATCAAGAAAGAATTCCAGAGAAAGATTTATCAGATTTTGCAAAACCATAACCCCCCTCTACCCAGCATAGCAAGTCACAGCACTCACCCCATACCCAATACCATAGATCTTTCCTAAGGCCTGAAACAAAAGGGTGGACTGTGCATCTAACATTCTGGGTTGTCTGAGGGCTGCCCAAGGGATTGGCTTCTGTATTGCCTGACTTACAGCACTGATTGGACTGGTGCCAGAGTTTGGAAGCTGCTGAAAACAAAGGCAAGCATTTCAGGACATTACAGGCACAGTTCTGTAGGCATACATAAAGGGTTACTAGACATCAGAAAAGGTTTGAAAGATCCTAGAACTTCTACTCAAGTTAATTTTGAAGTTCTTCCCCTGCACAAAGCCAGTACTTAAAGACTGGGAGAGGTGGCTGTTTATTCAAACGCACAAATCTCAAGAAAAAAAAAAAACCCACAAGGCATACAAAGAAATGGAAACAAGGGCCAATCAAAGGAACAAAACTTTGGAAACAGACCTTAAAGAAATGCATATCTATAAGCTGCCTGACAAAGAACTTAATTGTCATAAAGTTATTCATTGAGCTAAAAGACAGCACTGATAGAAGACTAAATGAAATCAGGAAAACAATGCATTAACAAAATGAGAATATCAACAAAGAGAAACTATCAAGAAGAACCAAACAAATTATGTAGCTAAAAATTGCAATAACCAAACTGAAAAATTTCTAGTGAGGTTCAGTATCAAACTTGATCATGCAGAAGAGATAGGTCACTGGAAATCAGCTAGAGAAGCAAAAAGAAAAAAAGAATAGAGGAAAGTGAAGAGAGCCTAAAGGACTTATAGGCTGATTGATAAATGTATTATGGGAATCTCAGAAGAAGAAGAAAAAGAAAAAGAGAGAAAGAGACAGGGCAGAAAGTTTACTTGAAGAAATAATGGCTGAAAACTCTCAAATGTTGGGGAAAATGTTCATTCATATTCATAAGCTCATACATATTCAAGAAGCTAAAAAACTCCAATTAGGATAAAACCAAAGAAACCCATTTAATGAGTCACATTATAATCAAATTGTCAGAGGTCAACAACAAAGAGTGAATCTTGAAAGCAGGAAGACAAAATTGACTCTCATGTACAAGGGAGCCTCTATAAGATTATCAGCAGACAACTTATAGGCAAGAAGGGATAATATATTCAGAGTGCTGAAAGGGAAAAAAAAAAATCCTGTCAATCAAGGATGCTGTATCTGGCAAAACTGTCTTTCAAAATGGAGAAATTAAGCTTTTCCCAGAAAAACAAAAGCTGAGAGAATTCATTACCACTAAACCTGACCTATCCTATAAGAAATGCTAAAAGGAGACCTTCAAGTTGAATCAAAAAGATGGTAGAAAGCAACATGAAGCTGTATGAAAATATAAGGTTCTCCAGTAAAGGTAAATACATGGACAAATATAATAAACTGTACTGTTGTGATTTTGGTGCATAGAATTAGAGGTGAAAATCTAGGGAAAATATAAATTGATGTTAATATGTATACAACAAATAAAGACATAATTTTTGACATTAGTAACATGAAGTGTGTGTGGGGGGGGACAGAGCTATAGAGGATAGAGTTTTTGTACATAATAGAAATTATCAGTTTACAATAGAATGTTACCACTTTAAGATGTTCTATGTGAATGCAATAATAATCACAGTGAAAATATCTACAGAAAATATCTACAGAATAAAAGGAAATGAGAAGGAAATCAAATCATATCACTACAAAAAAATAAAACACAAAGGAAGGCAGTAAGAGAGGAAAGGAGGGACAAAAAAGTTAAAAGATATACAAAGAAAACCCAATTAACAAAGTGGCAATAGTCTTTCCCTATTAGTAATTACTTTAAATGTAAATGGATTCAACTTACCAATGAAAAGACGTAGATTGGCTGAATGAATTAAAAAAATATATCCAACAATATGCTGCCTGCAGGAGATTCATTTTAGATCTAAGTTCACATAGGCTGAAAATCAAAGCATGAAAAAAGATATTCCAGGCAAATACTTACCAAAAGACAGTATGATACTAATATCAGACAAAATACATTTTAAGTAAAAAATTGTTATATGAGACAAAGAAGGATATTATATGATGATAAAGGAGTTAATTCATCAGGAAGATATGGCAATTATAAAAATTTATGCACTAAACCTCAGAGCTCTTGCAATAGAAAGCAAACTTTGAAAGAATTGAAAGGAGAACTAGACATTGACACAATAAAAGTATGAGCCTTGAATACCACACTTTCAATAATGGATTGAAAACAAGACAGAAATATCAATAAAGAAAAGAGGTTGTGTACAACACTATAAACCAATTGGGTATAATAGACATATGCAGAACACTCCACCATACAAGAGCAGAATATACATTCTTTTCAATCCACATGGAATATTCTCCAAGATCAATCACCTGTTAGACCACACAACCATTCAAGAAGTTTAAAATCATACAAAGTATCTTTTCTGATCCCAATGGAATAAAATTAGAAATCAATGACAAAAAGAAAACTTAAAAATCCACAAATATGCAAGGGCACCTAAGTGGCTCAGTCAGTTAACTATCTGACTTCAGTTTAGGTCATGATCTCATGGTTCATGGGTTCAAGTCCTGCATCAGGCTATGTGCTGACAGCTCAGAGACTGGAGGCTGCTTCTAATTCTGTGTCTCCCTATCTCTGCCCTTACCCCACTAACACTCTGTGTCTCTCTCTCTCTTTCTAAAAAATAAACAGTAAAAAAGTTTTTTAATAAAAAAATCCACAAATATGTGGAAAATACAACACAATCCTAAATAATCAAAGAGTGAAAAAAAGAATTAACAAGGGAAATTAGAAAATATTCTGAGACAAATAATAATAACAAAATAACATACCAAAACTTATGGAATAAAATGAAAACATAAATAAATTTATATTATTTATACCCTTTTTGTGTTTTGTTTAACCTGTCAAATTCCAAAAGATCTTGATCAAAGCCTCCCAATACTAATATAGTCTTATCAAATTCTTCACTACATTCCTAAATATATCCATTATACATATTTCCCTGTTCAGTTGTTTGTTGTATAAAATGCACATCTCTTATTTTTTTCTTTGTGCAATATAATAATTACTAATAAAATTATTGTTCCTTTTAATACTTTTGGCCCTCTTCATTCTCTGTAATGACTATGTATTTATAGCATGGGCTACCATATTTGTTTTAAGGAATATTTTATAGATAGATATTTGAATTGTTTTGAATAGTTGCTGTCTTCAGTAATGCTCTTCCTCCTAAACCTGTTTAGGCATGTTACTTTTAACTATGTTCTGTTGAAAGAGATTAAGAAAAATATAATGTATTTTAAGACATTATGAGATGTTTTCACTGGTCAGGATCTTACGGATGTGTGTGATGCTTTTTAAAATCAAGATTTCTCCCTTGTTGATCTACCTCTATAGTTTTTAACACTTGGGAATCAATTTTACTACCATATTATAAAAACTAGAGGCATCAAAATAAATTATGTTGAAGAGCTTCCTTTAAGTTAGAAATTTAATACTAGTGATAAATGTACAGAATGATTCACCAGATAACTGAGAGCAAACTAAGAGTATTCAAAATAGAAGAAATCTTGCAGATGGTACAAAGACAACTTTGACATTTAATTCAATAGCATAAAACTGAATGAGATCAGAGGGACTTTGAAATTACAGTTCCATATGGCTGCTGTTATAGAAAATCACGAGGGAATGTTACCGAGTTTGTTGAACACTACTATAATAAAAAATTATTATCATCCCAGGAAGGAGTAAAAATCATTGATTACAAAGGTAGACACTCCATTGCTGTAATTCAAATGATATCACTGGCATATTTGTCACACTGCAGAGAACATCACCTCCAGCCTTTTCCTATCGAATTATTAATGGAGGATTGGAAATTATTTGATAAAAGGCTGAAAGGGAGCTACACTAGCAAAACAAGTAGCAGTGACGCTCAGAGAAGCAGGTGTTGATGAATAAAACATCGAGGTCATGGAATATGAGGTGTGTAGATGATTTGGACATACAGCTTGTGTGGGCTGATTTGAGTGACACAGAGCATTCTGGGTGAAGAAAAGCAAAATAATAATAGGCTTCACAAAGGATATTTCCTGCCAGGGAATCTATAAATGATTTTTTAAAATATGGCATTTCTTTTATAGTGATTCCTGTCTTTGAGATGCAGCTTGGGTCAAAAAAGAATTCAAAACATGAATAGAAATAATCCTGGAGGAAGTGACTCCCATTCTTCTATTCTGGAATAAAATTCAATTAGATCTTCCCCTTGAATCAGAGATCCCCATGGGTCTCCATACCGAGAAGCTATCATGCCTGTAACACATCTATCAGGTGGGAGGAACAGGCTTAAAGAGCTATTAGAACAACACATTAAAACTCTCCTGCCTATCCCAATCAAAATTGCACCAGCATACTTCTCAAAACTAGAACAAACTATCCTAAAATTTGTATGGAACCACAAAAGACCCCATATAGCCAAAGTAATACTGAAAAATAAAACCAAAATGGGAGGTATCACCATCCCAGACTTTAGCCTCTACTACAAAGCTGTCATCATCAAGACAGTATGGTATTGGCACAAAAACAGACACATTGACCAATGGAACAGAATTGAGAACTCAGAAGTGGACCCAAAAGTGTACAGCCAACTAATCTTTGACAAAGCAGGAAAGAGTATCCAATGGAAAAAAGACAGCCTCTTTAACAGATGGTTTTGGGAGAACTGGACAGCAACATGCAGAAAAATGAAAATAGATCATTTTCTCACACCATACACAAAAATAAACTCAAAATGGATAAAGGATCTGAATGTGACACAGGAAACCATTAAAACCCTAGAGAAGAAAGCAGGAAACAACCTCCTTGACCTCTACCGCAGCAACTTCTTACTTGACACATCACGCAAAGCAAAAGAATTAAGAGCAAAAATAAACTGTTGGGATCTCATCAAGATTAAAAGCTTCTGCACTGCAAAGGAAACGACCCATAAAACTAATAGGCAACCAACAGAATGGGAAAAGATAGTTGCAAATGACATATCAGATAAAGGGTTAATATCCAAAATCTATATGGAACTCACCAAACTCCACACCCGAAAAACAAACAACACAATGAAGAAATGGGCAGAAGATATGAACAGACAATTCTCCAAAGAGGACATCCAGATGGCCAACAGACACATGAAACGATGCTCAGCATCCCTTCTCATCAGGGAAATACAAATCAAAACCACACTGAGATACCACCTCACGCCAGTCAGAGTGGCTAAAATAAGCAAATCAGAGAACCCTAGATGCTGGCGAGGATGTGGAGAAACGGGCACCCTACTACACTGTTGGTGGGAATGTAAACTGGTACAGCCCCTCTGGAAAACAGTATGGAGCTTCCTCAAAAAGTTAACAATAGAACTCCCCTATGACCCAGCAATAGCACTGCTAGGAATTTACCCAAGGGATACAGGAGTGCTGATGTATAGGAGCACATGTACCCCAATGTTCATAGCAGCACTCTCAACAATAGCCAAAACATGGAAAGAGACTAAGTGTCCATCAACAGAGGAATGGATCAAGAAGATGTGATTTATCTATACCATGGAATACTACATGGCAAAGAGAAAGAATGAAATCTGGCCATGTGTAGCAACATGGATGGACCTTGAGGGTGTTATGCTGAGTGAAATAAGTCAGGCAGAGAAAGACAAATACCATATCATTGCACATATAGGAGGATTAGGAGGAACTTAATGGAGGACCAAGGGGGAGAAGAAGAGGAGAAACAGTGGGGGAGAGGGAGAGAGGCAAACAATGAAAGACTCTTGAATACTGAGAACAAACTGAGGACTGATGGGTGAGGGGGGAAGGGGGAGATGTTCATGGAGGAGGGCACTTGTGGGGATGAGCACTGGGTGTTATATGGAAACCAACTTGACAATAAACTATTTGTAAAAAAAGAACAAGAACAAAAACAAAAAACTCTCTTGCCTGCCAAATTATTCAATGGTCAATGCCTTTCGTGGAAAGACATCTCTGACTTAGTCAAATCCATGTCATTTTCTCTTTAATGTCTCTTTTTCTTGCATAGTTGTGTTACTGGTAGTTTATTTACAAGGCCTATGGAGTTGTGGTACACCTTTAAATTGTGACTATCATAGTGTAGGTACCAGCTCAATACTAAGGCAGTCCCACCATCCCCTGAGGCCAAAGTACAAAGACTGGGTGAGCTGGATGGACTGTAAGGGCTCTTATGGATTTCACAGTCAACATAAGTAAGAGGCTCCACTCTGTATAAACATCCAATTCCTATTAAACTGAACATATGAATAATAAGCTCTTTCTCTTCTGTCCATTACCAATGTTGAAAAATATTGAGATGCTTTGGCCAAAGGCTTTAGATTTAGGACAAATGTTCACCTAACTAGTTCTTTTCAGCAATGTTAGCATTGCTGCATTTCTGAGCAAAAATGAAAACAGTGTGGACAGTAGTTGACCACTCACTTTCCTGTAGGTAGTATCTCATTTAATCCTTATCAACTCCCATTACCCCCACTTTTTTTTTTGCACTGACAATGTAAACACTTATTGATTGGTTGAATGATTGTGATATAAGAACTTAACATAAGATCTACTCTTTTAGAATATTTTTAAGGGTATAATACAGTATTTTAACTTATGGGCACAAGGTCAGAGATCCCCAGTAGAGATGCAGTAGAAATTTAGAACATTTATCTTATATCACTGAAATTTTTTATCCATTGATTAGCAATTCTCCTTTTCTCTCCCCACAGCCCCTGACAACCACCATTCAATTCTTTGCTTCCAGGAGTTTACCCCTATTTTATATATGAAGAAACCAAGGTTCTAAGTTGTCAGTAATTGTCCAGAACATATAACCAACAGGTGGAGAAAACACATTGACTCCAAAAACCAATATTTCCAGGACACCTCACTACTAATGAAGGGAGGTGGACTGTTTCTATGTGCCAGAAACTGTATTAAGAGCTGTAATGCATCACTTCCTTACCATAAACTTGTTAAGAAAGTAGTGTCACTGGCTAGAGTTTACAGAGGACGAAGCACACTTGGGGAGCCAGAAACCCAGAGGTAGGGATCAAATCAAGACAAGCTGTTCAGTCATGAAATCACTGCGCATTCTGTCTCCTTCCCAAGGTGAAGAGAAAGAGACAGTGTACCTGTTCCCAAAGCCTCTGCGGGCATAGTGTTTCCATATTATCCCCCAAAGAAAATTAATGTTGTTCTCTCTGACAGTGTCCTAAAGCAATGCTACTTTGGTACTGACCCTGAGGATACATGGCTCCACTGAGGCTGAAATGCCCATCTTAATTTTTTTTTTAACATTTATTTATTTTTGAGAGAGAGAGACAGAGTACAAGTGGAAAGGGGCAGAAAGAGAGGGAGACACAGAATTCAAAGCAGGCTCCAGGTTCTGAGCTGTCAGCCCAGAGCCTGACACGGGGCTCAAACTCATAAACTGTGAGATCATGACCTGAGCCAAAGTTGGACACTTAACCAACTGAGCCACCCAGGTGCCCCTGAAATGCTCACCTTAGATCACTATGCCTATAGCTTTCCCTTCTGAATATCACAAATAGTCTATCATACCTCAAGGAGGAAAAACACAACAGAGTTTGAGAGCTTGTAGGGAACAGTAGAAATGGAAACACAAATGATCAAGGCTTATTGAAGAAGCCTGGTATGTAAGAGGACTGTTCAGTCAAAAACAATGAAGACTGAGCTGGATGGTAGAGGTTGCCCTGGTAAACAAATCCTGCGACAATATTTAGGGGATCTCCCAAAGCCTTGAAAGAAAGTATCATTGTATAGTCTCTCCACTTTCGAGGCACGTGCCTTCCAGTTGCAACACACCACATCACTTTGCCACACTTTCTATTTCTCAGTCATTTCCAGCCTCATTCATTGATGACTCTCGTATTTGGCTCAAATCAGCTATCCTTTTCCCATAGTCCACCTTGTCAGATCAAAGCTACTAATAGCTCTTTCTATCTATGAAATTTTATCATTTAAGTAGGTTCACTGAATAACCCCCCACCAGACCTATTTTCCAACCTCATAGAAACCTCCAATCATTGACTTTTACTTTCTTTCTCTCTCCCCAATCATTCTCCTCCTCTTCTCCCTATGCCAGCTAGACCCTAAGCACCATAACTAGTACCTAAATTTCCCTATCTTTTATCCTTTTAAAGCATTTAACTTGACTCTAGCCCCCAATGAATTTGACTATGGCTTTCTCCATGGCTGCATCTAGACTGCTGGGCACCAGGAGAAAATTATACAAGTGGGCTCATTCATAACACTAAAAACTCATAGTCACAAATCCCAACTGTCCAGAAAGTCTACTATGTTTTCCCGGTAAGTTCATACTCTGATTAGTTTCAATCTCCTCACTTACTGGTATCCTCAAAACCAAATATGCAAATATTCCTGCACTAGCAATATAGTATCTGTCCCTGCGGCCCTACTAAAATTTCCTTTACAGATAAGCACACCCATTCCCCAGCTGCTGTGGAAGGTGGCAAACTAATGGCTTGTGTCTCCACGCTTCTCTGAAAGATTGCCCTTGGACTATGGAAGCTGCCTCACCCAGAGGTACATGGGAGGTTATGCACTCCACTCCACATAGCCAAGGCTAATGACTGACTGATGCAGTCCTCAAAGACAAACTCGGTGGAAACGTTCACATGCCAGAGCTCCCTGAGGGATCAGGCTGAAGCTGGGTTTCTGAATCCATACCTCTGTCTAGCTTTTGCCCTGCAAAATCCTGTTTCTCATACTCCCTTACACATTTTTCTTGAGAAAACTCCTTCAGCAAATCACTCACACAGAAACCCCCATATTGGGGTCTGCTTCTAAGAAACTTCACCTAAGATACCCATCAACTTTTTTCTCCTTTCCTCCTACTGGAACTGAGTGATCCCCGTTCCTATTCAAGGACAATGCCTCCTCCTATGTTCTGGACCCCATGCTGTTCTGTCTTCCCAGGGAATTTGCACAATCAATAATCATTTTTCTTTTGCTTGGCTTCTTTCCATTAGGACTGAAACAAGCTCAAGCCTCTCCCGTTTTAAAAAATAAAACATCCCTCAACCCCATCTTCTTTCCAGCTACTGCCTCCCTCTCTTTTCTCTTTCATAGCCAAACTACAGAATTAGGTTGTTGGAGTTTTTAAATAATTTTTTCATAGTTACATTTCTTCCTCATATATAGAAGATAAAAGGTTCACATTATGGAAAGATTAGAGATTTTGAAGGACTCAAGATATGGCCGGAAGGAAGCCCTTTAAGGATGCACTTGCCACTCTAATTGTTATTTTGAGATTTTCTGGCATATGAGCTGGTGAATGCCCGGTGGTGCTGTGTTTACATGTATCTCCTCCATTCCCTCACCTCCTACTCTTTTTGCAACCCACTCCAATCTGGTTTCTTCCCCCTGACACTTTCCTTCTGACCTCCTTGTTGCTAACTCTAATGGACACCTTTCAGTTTCCTTCTTACTTGATTTCTGTCCCTCGTTCTTTTTCTCTCTTTGTATTGCTGCTGCCTGTCTAGTTGCTCCTTTGGTTCCTTTTCCAGGTCCTCTTTCTTTCAACACCCATTCAGGGATGGCATCTCTCAGAAATCTATCTGGAACTTTTTATTTTTTCACTCTTCATGAGACCTAGGCAACATTATACAGTCCCAAAGTTTTAATCACCATCTCCATGCAATGCATATCCAAATATCCAGCCCAGGTCATTTCTCTGAGCTCCAGACTTATATATTCAACAGACTTTGCCATTTCTCTGTGTGAATACTTGAAATATGCCTTAAACAGAATATGTACAGAATTAAATGCACAATTTTTCTACCCAAACTTCTCCACTGTAATCTTGGTAGCCTTAAGAAATGGCACTACTACCCACATAATTTCTCAAGTCAAGAATTTATGAGTCAGTTGTTAGTCTTCCCTAACCTCATTTCAATCAATGAAATGAGTCTTATTAATTCAATCTCTTCAGTATCTCTCAAATGTATCCCCTACTATGCATTGCCCCTTGACAGTGTGCTACTTTAGCTATCATTTATTGTCTGAAGTATTGCAATAATCTTTATATCAATATCTAGAATCTCTACATCAGTTGGAGGTTAGTTGGAGGAAGTAGAAATCATTTTAGTTTCTAAGTATAAAGGGATTTAATTTAGAATACAAGGAGCTTGCACAATCCTCGATGGACTGGAAGACTCTGGGTAAGACTTCCAGAAATAGCATTCATAACAACACAATAGAATGAACCTGTTAGGAAGCTACTTCCCTATCAGTCAGGAAGTTAGAGAATTAGGGAGCCATCACTGACACTATTGACCTTAGATGTGACCCAGGGATCACAAAGCCAGTGAAGCTGCCTCTTGTCACCATTTAGTTGGGTTCTGACTCTGGACTGTTGCTTCAGAGAAAGCCAGTGACCACAACCAATCTTGCTAGATGAGAGCATCTTCTGATATATGTACATACAAGATGTATGTAATTGATGGAATCTTATTTGCTCCAGAACCTGAGCTATAACCTGGTCTTCTGCAATACAGGAAACCATGTTTGATGGAAGTTGAATTGGATGCTAAGCGAGACAACTCCCATATAGCAGCCACAATCTTCCCATTGCACTATTCATATCTTATCTTCCATTCCAGTCCCTTTTTCTCTCTGCTGCCATAACAATACTTTAAAGGCAATAGAGAGATCATGAAATCCTTTTGAAAACTCATTGATGGAAGGGGAGGGCACCTGGTGGCTCAGTCGATTAAATATCTGACTCTTGATTTAAGCCCAGGTCATGATCTCACTGTTTCTGAGATTGAACCCCACATCAGGCTCTGTGCTGTCAGCGCAGATTCTCTCCCTCTCTCTATGCTCCACTCTTGCTCTCTCTCTCTCTCTCTCTCTTTTTCTCAATAAATAAATAAACTTTAAAAACCTCATTGATGGTTTCTCATTGCTTGCAAAGTATAATCCAAATTCCTCATTATGGCCTACAAGGCCATACATGGTGTTTATCCTGTGCTTACTATGTGCCAGGCTTAGCACTTATGAGCTAAGTGATTTTGTGGATTATTTCATTTAATACTCTAAGTCTATGACTCAGATGCATTAACCTTAGAAAGGTTAAGTAAATCCTCAAGGCCATACGTTTGGAAGGCAAGGCAATCAGACTTTCTGTGTAGTATTGTCTCCATCAACACAGGCTCTGGAAAAGTCTATAGCCTCATTGCTTACCACTTGTGGGAAATGAAATAGCTATGTTCTGAATTAGGAGATTATAGGGAACATACTGCAAAGCAGAATACTGCTTTCTGGACTTGCTGAAAAAGCTGAGAAGAAATCACCATTTTTAGCCCATGGAAAACACTGGAAAATTTTTACAAGGAAGAATTACCCAATTTTGTAATTTAGGTCTTTGATAGAGGACATCGATAGAAAACAGTAAAGACAGAAATCTATCATGATCTAAGCAACATTCCAACACATATAGTCTTTACAGACAACTTCTTGGGAAATGATCACCAGTTGTGTTTTAATTCATTTGGGTACTGGTTTCAGCTGACTCCCGGTGGAGGTCCTGTAGCCAGAAGTGGCTAGACCAGGGATGTAGAGGGGATCACATTAGGCCAGTGAGGAGGAAATCTAACACAGGAGTCTTAAGATTGGCAGCCATGCTAGTCACTTAGGTGGCTGACCTATGCCCAAGACAGACAGCTTTGTTTAAGGACAGGAGTAAAGAAAAGGCACCAAGTTTCTGGGTCTTATTACCATTCCAGCCAGAGTACTGATGTCCAGCCAAAAGGCAGACTTTCTCCTCCCTGTAGAGTAGCCACAGGATAGAGAATTGCAGTCTGAGCAATCAACATGAAAGTGTTCCAATAAGACCATACTTCTTGAAAGGCCCCTGAAATGAGAGTAAAGGAAGAAAAAAGAAAGTATGCACTGGGTCAGAGTCCAGATGAAAATGACTTGAAGGCTGTAGCATTTTTACTCCTATCAGAATACCCAAATCTAGATTACAAATTGCCTGTGTAGTACAACTCTCCTGATTTCTAAAATCCACACAGCACGATGAGCAGGGGAAAGTATGGTTTTTGTTAATGCCTTCCAATCCCAAGGGGTCATTTCATAGCCATTTCCTATTGCTTCAATTATCCCTTAGTAAAGGAGCTTTGGATACCATTCTCAGCAACACTTTGTTTCAATTCCTTAAAGATAATAAAAGGGAAGGACTCGTGCATAGGTTGATGTCCAGCAGTGGTAATGATGGGGAATATATGAAACTCCTCTGTAGCATATCCCTCTTGTAACCATTGCTGCGTAACCGATGGTTTATGTCCCTCCAATATAGGTATTGGCTTTAAGCAGTTGGGAGGAATAGGGAGAGGAGGAGGTGGTGGAGGAAAGTCATCTTCCACTGTAGGAGGTGCTGTAGGAGAAGCGGGTGTTAGGCTTTCTTTTTCAATTTGATCCTTCTCTGGATATACATGTAATGGGCATAATGCCATACAGACTAAACTCCAAGTCACTAAAATGGAAGCAGGAACATTCTCTCCCTTTTCATGCCCATAGATCTAAATTAACTGTACCATGGTCAGGGAGCCAGTGGCCAATGTCTTGTATTATTTGTAACAATTTACTTAATTGATCTTTTGTAACAGTACAATGAGCTGCCTTTAAAAGCTGCTGTAAAGTTTTTAAATATAATAGCTGTTCCTTTGTCATTTGTTGGCCTGAAACGCCCAGAGTTCGAGAAACCCCAAAAACAGACCACCAGAGACCAGAGTCAAAGCCAATCGGCAAGGGTTGTTTATTTGCAGGTTGGAACCCGGACCTCCACGCACTCGTCGCCGGTGACGCTGAGAGGCCCCGAACAAAGCCTTCACAGCCTTTTTATAGACAGGAGTAAACAAGTCGAGGGGAGGGACAGGGGCTCTCTATGGTTACAGGTTTGTCATTGGTTGATATTTAAATGTGAACATATACCATATTTGATTGGTTCCCGCCATCAGGTTTTTGGCGGGATCCAATTACAACATTTAGGATACCTTTGAATTCAGCCAATCATAGAGCGAGTCTAGGGTCTTGTTCGGCGACTAACAGGTTAACTTCTCCCTCCCTAGGCCCTTCCTTGAGTAAGCCGGAGGGTGGCCGCTGGCCTTTCCTGATTGGGCGCCGCCAGGGTAGTGTGGTGGAGTGATGTGGTGGCCAGTTTCTTCGGCCTTGGGCAGTGTGTAGCCGCCCGGTACTTCTGGGGAGGCTGAAACGCAAGCCTTAAGCAATGGTACAGAAGCGGAAGGAGCTAGTTAAGTTTTAGTTTCCCGTAGTGCAAGCACTTGTACAGAAGCAGAAAAGCTGGTTGAGTTTTTGGTTTAGTTTACCTAGGCCTCTCAGGCCCATAGTAACAAAAGAGAAAAGAAGTACTCTCACTGAAAACTAGACACATTGGCAGCTATTCCAAGTGGGTACTGCTGTCCCTTACCAGGGTGAGTTCTGTTTGAAGTCCCGATGGTTTCACTTTTTTCTCCTGAATATGTTGATTCTGCCACCTAAAAATCGACATATGGAAGCGATCACTATCATATTGGAGTCACCAATCGTGGGTTTGGCTTTTGGCTTTGTCCAGCAAAGCCAAGAGCGGCAGAAAGGATTACTCAAAAAACTTGACTCAATGCACGTCAAGAAAGGTGAGACGAAGGCTAAGGGAAGTCTCATATTTATTAAGCATACATTTAGGGAAACAATGGGCAGTTCGTCAGAGGGCTATGTACCAGGAAGAAGGTATTGAAAGCATGCAGAAAAACAAGGTAAGGCATTCCCAAGACTACAAAAGAGCAGATGTAGAAAACAGAGTGGAAAACAAGAGAAGATAGTCCATATGATAACATGGACTTAGAATTTATGAACACAGGCAGTACACAATCCCTAGATATACATTAACTAGATAAACAAACTGAGACCCACTGTTTTCAGCAAGGACAGAAAACAGTGTTCTGCTTTGCAATGCATTCCCTATAATCTTCTAACCCAGGACATAGCTAATTTGATTTCCCACAACCACTGACCCTCTCACTCTCTAAGATCAGCCCGAGCTGGTCATTCCCAGTCCTAGATGTTGCCCCCCAAAATTTGAACTTCTTGGTCCTCTTTCTGCTGAGCACTTCACACACATGGAATTATTCACTAAACTAATATTCCTTTATTTAATGTTTGCCTTCCTCACAAAACTGCATTTTGTGCCATATGCCTGTTATGTTCATCACTCCCTCCTATGTACCTAGAACTTTGCCTGCTATAAAGTGGTACTCAATAAATATTTATAAACTGACCTATTAGTAAAGAGTAAAAAAATTTAAATGCTTATTTATTTATTTTGAGAAAGAGAGAGAAAGAAAGTGTGAGTGGGGGAGGGGTGGAGTCAGAGAGAGGGAGGGAGAATCCTGTTAGTGCAGAGCCTGCCATGGGGCTCAATCTCACAAAGTGTGAAATCATGACCTGAGCTGAAATCGGGAGTTCAACACTCAACCAACTGAGCTGCCCAGGGGCCCTCGATTCAACCTATAGAATTTTATTTGTTTGTTTGTTTATTTATTTATTTACTTACTGTTTCAAGTTTTTATTTAAATTCCAATTAGTTAACATATAGTGAAATGTTACTTTTAGGAGTAGAATTTAGTGATTCATCACTTCCATACAACACCCAGTACTCATCATAAGTGGCCTCCTTAATACCCATCACTCATTTAACCCATCCCCCATCCAAATCCCTTCCAGCAACCATCAGTTTGTTCTTTATGGATGAGTCTGTTTTATGGTTTATATCTCTCTCTCTACCTCTCTCTTTTTTTACCCTTTATGTTCATCTGTTTTCTTTCTTAAATTCCACATATGGGTGAAATCATACGGTATTTGTCTTTCTCTGACTGACTGATTTCGCTTAGCATGATACACTCTAGTTCCATCCATGTCATTGCAAATGGCAAGACACACATGCACACACGTATATACCATATTTTCTTTATCCATTCGCCAATCGATGGACATTTGGGATATTTCCATAATTTGGTTATTGTTGATAATGCTGCTACAAATGTTAGAGTGCATGTATCTCTTGAATCAATATTTTTGTATACTGTGGGCAAATACCTAGTAGTGCAATTGCTGAATTGTAGGGTAGCTCTTTTTGAGGAACCTCCATATTATTTTCCAGAGTGGCTGCACAAGTTTGCATTCCAGAAATTTTTAAATTTTTAAAATTCATTATCTGAAATAAGGGTGACAAAAACAGAAATAAACAGCTCAACAAAATGTATGAACAAACTCCCCTGTAAAAATGAAGAGGAGGGACTAAGGGAAGTGAGAGTTGTTTGCAGACATCATTGACTTCCTGAGTCCATGTAGGTGCAGAATGCAGGAGACATAGAAATGGGGCTACAATGTGATTGGCTCCTTTTGTGCAGCCCTGGTTCTCACTCCATGCCTACCTTGAAGCAGGGCTCTGCTGTCACACATTCCAGAATTAGATCTCAATGAAGGAGTATTATATTTCCAAGAGGTTGAGATGAGGGAAAAGAAAGTTAGATTTCACATCATGTGGCCAAACTTCATGAATATTTCTTTTAAACATTTCTTATCTGTCCCCAAAGTCCTCTTCAGCTACTAACCAACTGATTTACCCTTTCTTCTCCAGAGAGGCCCTTCCCACAGCTTTCCCAACCATGATAGTCCCTTTCTACCAGAGACTACCCACATTTTGTGTGTCCTTGTCTTCCCTTCTTTGGGCAGGGCAGTAAGATTAACTCTCTCAGCTTCTCCTGGGAGCATCCTTACACTCAACCCCAACTCAATAAGAAGCCTCCTCCTTGGGATCCACTTCCTTTAGAAAGCAGGGTGGTTTACAAATACAGTGAGGATATTTGGGGGGACAATAAAATAGTATAACTTTTGTCCCCAGTGATCTTTTGTTCCTAGTCATCATGGACACACATATCAAGAACCATGCCTGATAGGTTCAGATCATAGTTTCTTTCATGGTTTAGCAAGGATACTCCCTCTTCTGCTATTAAGTCTGAGACATGAGACTCAATACCCTGGGGAATAAGATAAGTGCTTTCCAAAGAGTATGTGTGAAATAAAACACCCCTTTCACCATAGTGAAGTATGGGAAGAAGTAGAGAGAAGATGTTAGACACATGCTACCACTACTTTCCTCATTGGGTAGAAGCTTTGCTGGAGTTGTAGAAATAACCTGATAGGCAAGGGGGAGCCAATATCATCATGGGGCTGTGGTTGGAAGGTAGCATACTTCAGTGGGCGTTGCCTGGAGGAAAACTACACTTACAAGGCCACACTCAATGTAGCACAGTATACAGCATCTCAGTTTGAGGGGTTATATAGAACAGGCTCTCTCAAGATTGTACATGGGCTGCAGGGGACCAGAAGTTCCTACATATTCTCATGAAGGAGACAAAGTTACAGAGAAGACTATTGGTATAACAAAAGCCTGGGTCAGGAAAAGGAACCTGTCAAGGATGGGATTTCAGTGACCAGAGGCAATGACAATGGTACCCAAGCAAACACCACTTCAGCCATCAGACCACATCAGCCATCCTAGAGCAAAGACCAGAGAAAGAGGACAGCATTGGACCGGTGTCATAACCTCCATGCCAGGAGGACTCAAAGCTTTCTCCATACCCAGAAGTAAGGAAGGAGAGGGAAAGAAGAAATGGCTCTGAACTGACCAAATATTTACCCAGTAGAGACTGTTCCAAACTAGAAGAGATTATTTAAATAACTCAAGTTGGAGAAACCATTATTTGGCAAGTTTAAAGTTTGTTACCTGCCTCCTACTCTCTCCCCACCTACCCTCAGCAGGGAAGTCTGGAGACCTGGGAGGTCAGGAGGCACCAAGGGGAGCTGACAATACTTAGAGGGATCTCATCCTTCAGGACTGAGACATAGTCATTGGGATAAATCCCAGCATCCACATGGTCTCAATAGGGATTGTGAGGAAAGCCATTTAGAGCACACCTCCTGACTTTACCCGAATGGTCTGGTTATTAATGAAATAGCATGCTTGGATTTCTTGCTATAGCTGATGTAGTAGATGAAAAGTTGTAAAACCAAAACAAAACAAAAACAAAAAACAAGTCCAATTACATTTTGAAACCCATTTCATTGTTTCTAGCAGTGAGCACCTGTCCCAGGAGAGGATGATGGAGTAACTCGATACTATTTCACATGGAGAACACAGTCTGTCTGCACAGCAATTAGAACATGACATTGAGTGAAGACAAGTAAAACAAGAATGAAGAACCCAGATATGGGTTCAATTTGAATGCTATTGCTGGTGTCTTTTGTTGTGGTCTTTAAGAAAAGGTGAGTAATGGGGCACCTGGGTGGCTCATTCAATTGAGTGTCAGACTCTTGATTTTGGCTCAGGTCATGATCTCACAGTTGTGAGATGGAGTCCACGTTGGGCTCTACACTGACAGCACAACGCCTGCTTGGGATTCTCTCTCTCTCCTCCTCTCTCTGCCACTCTTCTGCTTGTGTGCTCTCTCTTTCTCTCAAAATAAGTAAATAAATATTAAACATTTTTTAATGCTGAGTGATGGTAGGGAAGGCAGAGGGTACAGTTAGGAAGGGCTGAGCAGTTGGAAGGACAAAACCGCCTGGAGCGGCAGCTTTGGAAATGCCACTTCAGCTGTTTAAATGCTATGGTTGGTTGTACAGAATGATTGTTATCTTGAGGCCTAAATTCTGCTGATTCAATTGCTCTTATTTGGATTTTCAAATTATTCCTGACAAGATAATAAGTCTCTTTCAAAACATTAAATCGGATAAATCTCCCGGCTGGAGGTCTCTAGTTTGATTTCATTTTCTGCAGATATTCTAAGGATCTAATGAGAAATCAAAACGAAAGGGCTTAATTGGAATTCCTCTAATTCCCCAACACGAGGTCCTGAGTTAAAGAACGTGGAAGCAGAGGCCACAGCCATGTATTTCCTTTCTCTTACTCTCTCTCTCTCTCTGTCTCTCTCTCTTTCTGTCTCTCTCTCTCTCTCTGGGTCTAGCTGAGTAGGTCCCACTCCTGACCTTTAGACCATCTTGTTAAACTTCACAGTCTATGGATGGCTGAACATTAATTACAGAGCTTGACTTTTTGCTTGTATTTGTGGCCAATTTTAATATACTCCCAGTTTTCTCTAGATCTATTTAAGCCTGCATGTTATGTCTTCTGCTGAGCCACATGGACATAGCAAATCAGATATGAATTTTCAGAGCTGCTATTCTGCAGAACTTGGAGATCTGAGAACTGAGCCTTAAAAGTCTTTTGGAAAATAGTTTGCCAAAATTTATTTCTTTGATTCTCAGGAGCTTTCCTGGATAAGTGCCTTGGGATATTGTTACTCTCTATACTACCTTTTCCTGAGCACTTGCTATGTCCCAGGCACTTTGCTAAGGCTTGTCCATGTGTGTTTCACTTAATACATCTTTACACAACATTCCCATGAGGTAGATGCTATTATCTCCATTTTATACATGAGCAAGTAGGCTTGGCAAGAAGTCATTTATCCTAGGCCACACACTTAGTGAGGAGAGTGTGTACGGAGAGTGGGACATAGATAGGAGTCTAGATATGTGTGCTTCTCAAATTTATGCTCTCATTACTCCAAGAATAGACCAGCCAAGTTATCAAAAAATTGCTTTTAATGAAGTTTCAGGAGACCGTGGTATGGCTTTAGAAAACAGAGCACAATCCTTGTCAGCCATCCATAGAGAATAATTCTTCAATTGCTTTTAGGGCCCTTTACATAGATGGACAATGAGGCAGAAGGAAGGAGAATGAGGTGTAATTTCCTTACCAAAAAAGTTGCTGTCACCCAGACTGGAGAGAGATTGATATGACAGTACCTACTTTCATGTTCCTAGGATTGCGAGAAAAGAGAAATCACATTGGTTGCTCTTGGCAACATTCCTACTTCATTGAAGATGATATTGTCCATTTTAATAGTTCTAGGACAAATAGAAAGACTGTCTCATAGAGAACCAAGTCAACAGACAAAAGAACACCTATCCACCAGCTTTATTTTCTCTCCTGCTGTTACCTGGGCTGACAACTCCCCCCCTTCCCACAGATGACAGATACTTCTGTAGCCTGATATTAATGACCATCCCAGATTAATAGAACCAGGAGGGTCAAGACCAGCCAGCAACTGCTTTGAGTGGTAATTTTAAGTGTGGAGCTTGCTCTCACCTTATTACTTCTCAACTTTTATCACCAGCCATGATGATACTACCAAAAAGAAAAAAAGGATACTCTGGTCTGGACACTCTTTCAGACTGGGCTTGCTCATAAGACTTCACTATAAATATAAAATGGCCTGTGCCCCTTGCTTTTAAATCCACAGTATAAATGGGTGGAAGGAGCTTACTTTGACTTAATCAGCACAAAAACTTTCAAAATAAAGAAAGCTGTCAGGAAGTTTCATTTTAGGGGACAGTGGCTTCATCATAAATGGGTGTCTAAGACCTTGAACAGCTCAGCAGCAGTCTCTGGAGCTATAAGAGCAGGCTTTTCCCAGTACCTCTATATATCTATGTTCCTTCCCTCTCCACCTCTACCTTACAACCCAGTTTTCATCCTTCATTTGCTTTGAAGGCATTTGAAATCCAAGTAAGATAAGGGACATCACCTTTGAAAAGTTTGACTACAGGGCCTAGAATTTAAGCTCTTTGGTGGAAGGAATAGCTTCCCCCAGTCCTCTGTATCTATCCAAGGAGCAGAGAATGAATACTTCAAATAGTAACATCACAGCAAGCAAGCAAGGACCTCTGAGGGAAGGCATTGACATTTATGCAGGTGCCATGACACTGTGGGTTGTGGTATGATATTATTGGCATTCAGATCATGGCTGGGTCAAACTCCTTATGAGCCATTTATTATTTATACTCTTGGCAACTTTCCAAAAGATATGAGGTAGTTTACTGCAAAGGACACATATCCTGTAATAACAAGACTTAAATGATGAGACATTGATAAACATTGAAAGAGACAAAACAGAAAATACTATTATATAAGCCTAGAAACACAACACTGGGCAAGCTCCTTCCCTCTGAGCTTCACTTTCTCCATCTGTACCATCAGAAGGTTAAAATAGTTCAGAGGTTCTAAACTCTGGCTGCACAGTAGCATCGCCTGGGGGAGCTTTTAAACATGCATATGCATAGCTCCCTCCATATGTAAATTAATAACTTTTAATTTCCTAGTGGTAGATCCCAGGCACCGGTGTTGTTAAAATCACCTCAGGAGATTCCCACATGCAGCCAGAACTGAGATCCCTGGATGAGATAATCTCTGAAAGACCTCTTCAGAGCCATGCTTCTGTGAGGACATTCCTATTTTGAGGGATACCTCAATTAATGATTCCCCAGAGTATGAAGCTCTTTCTTGCAGTCAGCTAGGTTAAAAAGAACAAACCAGAAAGGTCCTTATAAATCATGCAAAATGAGCTGCCTGCTTATGCAGCTGCACGACAAAAATACCTCCGTGCACAACATCTATTTCTCCCATCTTGTTGATGATAAACAGCACCCCTCTAATGCAGAGCATGAGCTGCATCATCTATGACCTCAGTCTACCTTTCTGGATTCCTTCTCTTCCTACTGGTCCCTCTTACCTCACTTACACTCCAGATCCTTCCCTCAGTATATCCTGATAAGGAGCTGACAGGAGGTCTTAACCTGTAAGGGATGGCTGACTGAACATAGATAAAATACCAAATTTTTCTTCAGCTTGCATTTTGAGTAAACATTAATTCAGCATGTATATGGCAAAGCCTTGGTTAGACATATTCGCTGCCTCATTTTAAATATTTTATTGTCATTTGTAGAAAAGAGGGGATATTACCATTAAAAGAATGATAAGCATCAGCCCAGCAATAGGTTTGGAAGTAGAGTAGGTATGATACCACAGGGAGCCCACTCAGCTAGCCTCTTCCAAGGGGCTTGGGGGAGGAGGTTGAAGAGGAAGTCTAACAGATTGTCCTCTTCAGAGAATTTGCAGCCAGTGGCTTCTCCCAGGACTTGGAGCCCAACTTCTCAGCCATGGTTGACCAGTAGGCCTGTGCTCCTCAAATAATTTGGTCAGATTAATCTTAACCTTCTGTCCATTGTTCCACAGATTTGTGTCAATATTTTGCATCTCTTGGACCACTTGAAAATAACATTATTAGTGTCTATATACTGACACTTCCATCCCAAACTGACTTCCAGTGAAACAGGATAAGTACTATAAAATACTTCTGGTAAGGATAGAATAAACATTAAGTGATAGGGAATTGTGGTTCCAGTATGGAATATAAACATATAATGCCTGATGAACTAAAAATAATATAACCAACAAAAATTGTGTTGTGAAGGGAGGAAGGAGATAAAAATATAAGCAGAGTAATCAGTTCACCTACCACAGTAAAGTCCAATAGTCCAATAGTCCAATAGTCACTTCTAACAACAGAATTAACCACAGGGTTAACTCTTAAAGTTTTTATAATATTTTTTTCTTGGCCATAGAGAACCTTTTGGGAATAAATCATAACTTGTAATTAAAAAAGTGTTTAATAGAGGTTGAGAAATTCTCTTAATTTTGCATCGGTTTCTTTCCCTTATATTAAATTCATACAAAATACAATGTAAATATTTTTATTTTTTAAAAAGCATGTATCCTCACATATTTCTCTCTCTTGCTCCATATGTATATTCATACAGAAGTGTCTGGAAACATGTTCACCAATTGTTAATATTAGTCATTTCTAGGCAGTAGGAGTTTAGTTAATTTGTTACTTCAATATTTGTTCTTTTCTGTCTTGTTTGCATTTTTTTTCTTTTTACCTTTTGACCCCCTTCATCTTTTTATCCCATTCCTTATACCTCACCTCTGGCACCATCAATCTGTTCCTTTTATCTATGAGCTTGGGTGAGCTTTTTTTGTTTTATTTTCTTTTGTTTAGATTCCACATAAAAGAGAGATCATATGGTATTTATCTTTCTCTGTCTATTTCATTTAACATATGTTTGCATTTTTTACCATGATCATGTACTATGTTTAAAAACAAAATCATGACTACGGGAACCTGAGTGGCTCGGTTGTAACCAATTTAACAGTGTCTGACTCTTGATTTTGGGTCAGGTCATGATCTCACAGTTTGTGAATTTGAGCCTCATGTCAGGCTCTGTGCTGACATGTGCTCTGTGCTGACATGTGCTCTCTTTGCCCCTCCCTTGCTTGTGTGCACACGTGCTCTATCTCTCAAATTAAATAAACTTTTAAAAAGTTAAAAAAAATCATGACTCAAAAAAAGTTCTATCACTATTGGTCCATGATGACTTCAAGAAAAGTCTGCAATTATATGCAATATTTCATGTATAGTATGTATTTGCATTTTTTCCCTGAAAATTGTGGTCATCAGAAGTGTTCATGACTCTAGAATGTAATTCTGTGTCTTCTAAATTTCTTATACCTTCAGTTTTTAAGCTTCTGGCTAATAATACAGCTGTCTTTGACTATCAACTAAATGTCAGATGCTGTACCAAATACTTTATATTTGGTCTAACTTTATATAGTAGGTATTATCAATTCCATGTTGAGAAATTAAGATCAGGGATGCTCAGTCATTTGCCCAAGGTCACACAGCAATCGGAGGTAGGACTTATTAATCTAAACTGAGTTCTATCTTGGTCTGAAGTCTATGCTTGGTCTACAGCATTAATCTACTTCATCAGATAAGTCACCAGCAGTCATTCATCTGCCATTATTTGAGAGCCTACAATGAGCTGGCAATGTCCCAGGTGCTGTGGACACAGCAGTGAACACTGGACAAAAATTTCCACTTTCCTGGAGCTGATATTTTAGATGTAGTTCAACACAGTTTTTTTTTCATGTTGTATTGATTTTATTATTATTATTTTTTATTTTTAATAGCTTATTGTCAAGTTGGTTTCGATATAACACCCAGTGCTCATCCCCACAGTGCCCTCCTCCATGCCCATCACCCCCTTCCCCTCCTCCCAACCCCCGTCAGTCCTCAGTTTGTTCTCAGCATTCAAGAGTCTCTCATGGTTTGCCTCCCTCCCTCTCCCCCACTATTCCTCCCCCCTCTTTCTCCCCCATGGTCATCCGTTAAGTTAACACAGTTTTAAAAATATGTTTGTGGGGTGCCTGGGTGGCTCAGTCGGTTAAGCGTCCAACCTCGGCTCAGGTCATGATCTCATGGTTAGTGGGTTCAAGGCCCTCATCGGGCTCTGTGTTGACAGCCGACTCAGAGCTTGGAGCCTGTTTCAGATTCTGTGTCTCCCTCTGTCTCTAACCTTCTCCTGCTCATGATGTCTCCCTCTCTCTCAGAAATAAATAAAACATTAAAATTTTTAAAAATATGTTTGTATTATTTCATCTGATCATTATAAGAATCCTCCAAGGCAGGCAAAGGATTTCCAATTTTATAGACAAACTAACAAAATCTAAGAGAAATTAGAGTTAACCAAATTAGATAGCTATTTGGTGATGGACTCAAAATATCAAAATATCAAGTCTGACAGGATACTAAGTTTCATCTTTAACATATATGTATATTTTATAATTTAACGATATCTTAATAGCAGATAGTGGTAGTAATAGAATACAAAAATTAGAGGTAAAGTTTGTCCTCATTGGTGGCCAGTCTTACCTGAAAAGATTATTAGAATTGCAAGACAGATTTTTTTCCTTACCTCACTCCCACTTTCTCATTCAGGGTCCTTCTCTCCACTTCTATGCTCCTGATTTGTCACCCATGGTCTTCAGTTTATTCTCAATTGTTTAAACCCAACTACCTGTCCTAACTGCTCTGCTCCAACCCCTAAAGTTACGGGTCAGCTGATAATACTTGGCATGTCTTTTCTATGCAGTCATCAATCACTGAATTCATAGAGGATGCTCAGCATGAGAAGAGTGGGAAAGTAGGTATTTAAATATATGGGACAGGTTCTCTCCCAACAGGGAGAAATGCCTGTACTCACATTTTAAATTGGGATTTGTTAAGCCTAAAGGACTTTGAGACCTAAAGAATAGATCTCAAAGGGTGAATTTTTAGGTTTAGTTACTTAAAGTATAACTGATATACAAGTAGTTTCAGGTGTACATTATAGTGATTTGATATGTTTACAAATTACAAAATGATCCTCACAATAGTCTAGCCACCATTTAAAGTTATTACAATATTATTGACTATATTCTCTATGCTGTACGTTACATTATCATGAGTTTTTTTTATAACTGGAAGTTTGTACCGCTTTATCTCCTTTGCCTATTTCACCTGCCCCAAACTCCTCCCCACTCTGAGAATCAATACTTTGTTTCCTGTATTTATGAGTTTACTTCTGTTTTGTTTGTTTGTGTGTTTTTTTAGATTCCACGTGAAAGAGAAATTATACAGATTTTTTTTCTTTCTCTGTAGGATTTATTTCACTTAGCATAATACCTTTTGGGTCCATCCATGTTGTCACAAATGACAAGATTTCATTTTTTTTTTTATGGTTGAGTGATAATTCCATTGTATATATACGCCACATCTTTATACATTCATCTATTGATGGATGCTTAGATTGCTTCCATATCTTGGCTATAGTAAATGATGCTACAATAAATATAGAGGTACATATATCTCTTTGAATTGGTGTTTTCATTTTCTTCATATATACTCCTAGGAGTGGAATTGCTGGAATATATTGCAGTTCTATTTTTAAATTCTTGACCCTTTATAATGTTTTCCACAGTGGTTATACCAATTTACATTCCCAACAACAGTGAATGAGGTTTCCCTTTTTCCACATTCTCTTCAATTTTTTTCTTTTTTATATTTTTGACAATAGCCAATCTGACCATGTGAGGTGATATCTCACTGTAGTTTTGATTTGCATTTCCCTGATGATCAGTAATGTTGAGGATCTTTTCATAGGCCTATTGGCCATCTGTATGTATTTCTTGAGAAAAAAAATCTATTCAAGTCCTCTGCTCATTGTTTAATTGGTTTGTTGTTTGTTTGATATTAAGTAATATAACTTCTTTATGTATTTTGGATATTAACCCCTTACTAGATGTATGATTTGCAAATATCTTCTCCTATTTAGTAGGTTGCCTTTTCATTTTGCTGGTGATTTCAGCAGAAGCTTTCTAGTTTGATATAGTCCCATTCGTTTATGCTTGTTTTTGCTGCCTTTTCCTGAGGAGACTGGTCCAAAAAATATTGCTAAGACCAATGTCATGGAGTTTACTGCCTATGTTTTCTTATAGGAGTTTTATGGTTGTAAGTATTATATCCATGTCTTTAATTATTTTTAGTTTATTTTTATATTTGGTATAAGATAGTGGTCACATTTCATTCTTTTACAGTGTAGCTGTCCAGTTTTCCTAACACCAATTATTGAAGAAACTTTTTATCATTAAATATTCTTTTTTTAAAAAATTTAAAATATTTATTTATTTTGAGAGACAGAGAGAGATAGAGTATGAACAGAGAAGGGGCAGAGAGAGAGAGGGAGACACAGGATCTGAAGCAGGCTCCAGGCTCTGAGCTGTCAGCACAAAGCCCGATGTGGGGCTCGAACCCACAGACTACAAGATCATGACCTGAGCCGAAGTCAGACGCTTAACAGCCTGAGCCACCCTCTCACTAGAGGCGCCCCTCTCACTATATATTCTTACTCCCTTTGCCATACATTAATTGACATATGTAGTGGGTTTATTTCTGGGCTCTCTATTCTTATCCATTGATCTATATGTCTTTTCATGGCAATACCATACTGTTTTGATTACTATAGATTTGTAGTATAGGTTGAAATCTGAGCTGCTTTTTTATTCTTTCTCAAGATTGCTTTGGCTATTCAGGGTCTTGTGGTTCCATATAAATGTTATGATTCTTTTTTCTGGTTCTTTGAAAAAAATGCCATTGGTATTTTGATGGGGATTGCATTGAATCTGTAGGTTGCTTTGGGTAGTATGGATAATTTAACAATATTAATTCTCCCAATCTATGACCATGGTATATCTTTGCATTTATTTGTGTCATCTTCAGTTTCTTTTATCAGCGTCTTACAGTATTCAGAGTGCAAACTGTTCACTTCCTTGGTTCAGTTTATTCCTAGGTATGTTATTCTGTTTGATGCAATTATAATTGGGATTGTTTTCTCAGTTTCTCTTTCTGAGACTGTGTTATTAGCGTATAGAAATGCAACTGACTGCTGTATGTTAATTTTGTATCCTATTTTCAGATAGTTTAATGTTATATTCCACTAGAATCATTTATAAATTATCTGGGAGCTTGATATAAATTGTATATTCCCAGGTTCTACCTTTGAGAACTCCATAGTTTTGGGGTTGTGGCTGGGAATTTACACATTCAGCAAGTTTCCCAGAGTTCATGCACCACATTTTTGAAAATTGTTCACATATAAGAAGAGAGTGCATTAAGCACCCACTCTGGAAATCTCTGCATCATAGCTGTACCTATCATACTTCTGTCAAAGCACCTATCACACTCTACTGTGATTGTCTGTGTCTGCCACCAGAGCATGGAGCTCATTCCTATTCATTTTTGCATCCCAAGTTCCTGACTCACAGTACTCTACCTAGAGATACTCAGTAAATATTTACCAAAATGTGGCCATGGGCCCAACTCCACATTAGTCACACACACACACACACACACATACACACACACACACACACACACACACACTGTATTCTGATGGAAAAAGCTGGTCCTAGCTCTGCAGCACTACGGAGTGTCTGGGATGAGCACCTGCTTTTGCAATAAGCTAAGAAGGAAGATTTCATAAACTCGTAGTTGATCTGGCAGCTGAAGAAAAGCAACAAGGCACATTACAAGAAGGAGGCTAAGCTCGTGACACATTCCTATGCCTAACTATCAAATAAAGGCATGAAACCTCAGTAATGAAATGGAGTGTCTTGGTGAAGATCACAAAGTAAGTTGCTTAGACTCAGGACTAAAGCCATTACTGTTTTTCATTCCATATCAAGTCTTTATTGCTCTGATCAAACTAAGAAATCCAAACATCTTTGATCTTTAACCACTATCAGTAAACACATAATGATATATTAGTAAACCTAGTTTTTCATATTGTAGATAAAATAAATAGAACTAGAATTTCTACTTCTGCATAACAAAGGATCCTTCTGCAATTACTCCAGAGCTTTTATACTGTATCAGCACTCTTAATTAAAACAAAAAAATCTAGTTAGGGGACTAAAGGTGAAGGAATCCCAGAATAATATGAAGAAAGATAAAAGGAAAGATAGGAAAGAGAGAAGGATGGGGGAGTGATGGGGGAAGACCAGAGGTAGGGGAGGATGAATGGAAGAAGGGAGGGAGGGAAGAAGCAACAAGGAGAAAAGAAAGGAAGAAGAGGAGGAAGTGGAAGGGAGAGAATTCTAGAGCCACACAAATTTTTTTTGGAAGCCAATTGCATTATACACAGGATCATTTTATGATATTTTTATTTTAACTTGCAAGTAACAAGCTTGGATTAGTCAAGGGAACATTGAGCTATTTCCCACGCTTTCCTCATTCCAGTTTACAATTTAGTGACTTTGGTAAGACAGAGAGTAACAGTATCCCTCATTCATGGCTTCCCTGATGCTTGCGAGAGCCCATGAATGTGTTTATGGTCAATATCTCTCTATTCTGGAAAGCAGTACTGTTTATTTGTGTTTTTGTTTGTTTGTTTTTTTGTTTTGTTTTTTTTTGCCATTCATTTTCCAGGCATTTGACTGAGACTTCAGCACATTGCAGCCCTGATAATAGAACAGATAAGGTACTTATTATGTCTAAACTGAGACAATCTATTCATGAACATGCCAGAATTTATTTTAATAGAACTAAATAAGGTCAATGCTATTGTGAGCCCAGAGAATCCCTACAAGTGCTGAAACTCTGTAAAATACTTTGCTCTGTATTTCACGTATTTGGAAAGATCTTTAAAGTCATCTAGTCCAATCTCCAAACTATGAATTAAGTACTAAAAAACAAAATAACTTTGTCTTTTAGTGAGCCTTGGTTTATTCATCTGTGAAATGAGAGGACTGGACAAGTTGAAGTCTAAGATTCATTCTGGTTCTAACATCTTGTAAATCAACAAGAATATCTAGCAGTAGTAAGCAGTCACAGACATCCTCAAACACTGAATATGACAGATGATAGAGCACCATCAAACATATTGAATAAGAAAGGAGAACTATGGCTCTCTTCTTTGCTTCCAAATATCAACTTATAAGTGCTAACTTTGAAGTGTTTAAAGGAAAAAAAATCTTGATACTGAATTAGTACCACAATGAAATTTATGCTGAATGTTTTTTGGGTACCTGGTTGCCTCAGTCAGTAGAGCATGCAACTCTTGATTTCAGGGCTGTGAGCTCAAGCCTCATGTTGGACATAGAGCCTACTTTAAAAAAATCTAAAAATTTTAAAGTAAATCTGGTCTAGCATGGAAGATACATTTGGATACCTCTAGAAATATAAACATTTTCATTGTTTCAGTATGGTCAAGGGTTAATTATAGGCATTGATGGATAATCTTTTATTCCCATGATTTTATCTCACCCTTTACCAAATAAGCAACTGCAGTAGAAATGTCAAAAGGGTGGTAAAGTTTCTAAAGTTAAGGGAGAAAAAGGGGGGCATGTCTTCTCAGACTTCCACAAATGCTAATTACTCATAATGACAAGTCATTACCCAAATCCATTTCTGGAAAGTCACAAGGACTCGACAGGTCAAAGCAAAAATGTCATTTCATGCTCCAGTAAGATAGTCTGCCAAATTAACCCTCAGTATACTTATATGTGCTACCCTATTTTTCCAAGGAGGGAGAAATAAGTAAAAGGGAGGTTCAGTTCCTTGGAGGGAGGAAACCAATTCGAGGTATACACATGGGAAGGCAAAGGCAGCTACTGAGCTCCAAGGTATAGGAGCTTATACCAAGGATGTCCTGCAGCACAACTATAACTACAGGTACAACTGAGGTGTTCTATAAGGGACAGGACTCACAAACAGACAGAAACATAGTTATCTGGAATTCAGAGGTAGGGTTGTGGGAAGGTCAGAGCTCTTTGGATAAGGACAGGGAGGGGCTAAGAGACTTGGCCACCTATAACAATAGATATTGTAAACAAGTGCTAGTTCCATTAGTATCCCCATTAATAAATTTATTCATTATCTCATGTATTCAAGTGTGTATTCAATCAACAGATATTTCCTGAGGATCTATTTCTTGTTAATCATTGTTCCAGGTTCTAGGGATACAGTGGTGGATAAGATGGATAGTGCTTGACCTCCTTGAATTTCCAGAAATAAGATCAACAGTAAATAAATAGACACACAAATAAGTAAATATAATTGAGGTTCACACCTTACTGAGTATAAGAAAGAGAACAATCGGGCAGGATGAAAGATTTGAACAGGATTATTTAATATATTCAGAGGAAGTTTATGGATAAGAAGGTAGGGTCATCCTAGCAGATAGGATCAAGAGTATGGAATAGTAGCATTCCAAATGGCGGGTACATTTTGTGCAAACTTCTAAGATGGGAATAGAGAAACTAGAAAGAAGTGACAGCGTAGTTGAAACCCAAGAGAAGTGTGAGAGTGGAGAGAGCAGAGCCTGGAGAGGGGAGCCCCTGAATTACAGGCCAGTTATGGACAGAAGAGAGGGAGCAGGAGAAGATAGAAGATAGCATGTTTCAAAATTCACAACCAACAACAGGCCAAGGCTGGCACAGAGAAGCAGATCCCTAGAATAAAAGGGGCAGCCTGAAGACTATAAAAGCTTGAAGAAATTAGAGAGAGCCTTGTAGTGGAGGTAATTTACCTAAATTACACTAAATTTTAAATTTAGGGTGGGATTTACCCTAAATTTAATGGGAGGCCACTGAAGTATTTTAGTTAGAGAACAATATGATTTGATAATTTTTTAAAAGATCACACTGGATATATAGTAGTAAAAACAAAAAAACAAGGGGCACCTGGGTGGCTCAGTCAGTTGAACATCTGACTTTGGCTCAGGTCATAATCTCACGGTTCATCAGTTCAAGCCCCGCATCTTTCTGCTGTCAGCATGGAGTCCGCTCCTGTTCTTCTGTGTCTGTCTCTCTTTGCCCCTTCCCCATTTGCATTCAATCTCTCTCAAAAATAAATAAACTTTAAAGAAAGAAAGAACAAAAACTACACAGAACAACAAAGAACATCTTAGAAAGATGATGAATTTTAAAAGCAAGACTATATACTATGAGATACCCTCTTCATAAAGCTCAAAACAAGCAAAACTAAGCAGCACATTATTTGAGGATATAGATGGAATGAAAGAATATTTTTTAAAGGGAACTATAAACATGACACTTGGGATGGTGGTGGCCTCTGGGAAGAGGAAAAGAGGTATGGAGGGAACATAGAGATAATTACCAGGTTTCTCCTTTAATCCTTAAATTGAATGGTTGGTTTTGAGTGTTCATCTTATTTTGCTTTAGCATATGTATTATCTAATTTATTATATGTTATATTTAAGAGGAAAATGGTCCAGGGCACCTGGGTGGCTCAGTTGGTTAAGTGTCCAACTTTGGCTAATGTCATGATCTCATGGTTCATGAGTTCAAGCACCCTTGTCAGGGTCTGTGCTGACAGCTCAGAACCTGGAGCCTGCTTCAGATTCTGTGTCTCCCTCTCTCTCCTCCTGCCCTGCTCACACTCTGTCTCCCTCTCTCAAAAATAAACATTAAAAGCTTTTTTTAAAAAATAGGAAAATGGTCCATTCTGGCTACTGCATGGAGAATGGATTTGAGGGAAGCATGATCAGAAGCAGTGAGACTAGTTAGTGGCTGTTTCAGCCTCCCAGGCCAGACACTTACTGTCTTCCATTGTGAAAATTCCAGGAGTTCTGAAGAGGGCCCACAGCTCACCAGTCATACCTGCCTAGCACCTGGCACCACTTTGTATACATAATCAGTAAAATTTTCCTTAGTAACATCATGAACAAGAACAAAGAGTGTCTAGATATATTGACATTCAAGACATACACATAACAGTTATTGAAAAATCAAAGCTATGGTAATTACATGTTTAAAAATCACTTTCACATTCATTATCTGGTTTTGCCTGACTATGAAGATTCATACATCACATGGCAGGTAAAATGACTAGTCCAAGCTCACACAGTGAGGGGAGGGTTGAGCTGTAACCAGACCCTTCTAAGTTGGTATGGTCTTTCCATGATATATTCATGCCTCTCAAATATCAAACATAAACAATTACTTTCTTTTTTTTTTTAAATATTTTTATTTATTTCTAGGAGAGAGAGAGAGAGATAGCGTGAGCAGAGGAGGGTCAGAGAGAGAGGGAGTCACAGACTGAAACAGGCTCCAGGCTCTGAGCTGGCAGTCAGCACAGAGACCGACACGGGGCTCGAACCCACGAACCGCGAGATCATGACCTAAGCGAAAGCCGGATGCTTAACCGACTAAGCCACCCAGGCGCCCCAAACAATTACTTTCAATACCATCCCACCTCACCTCCAAACCATTATATTTAGGCTCTGTTACATTCTGTCAAGTATCTTTCAAACCCTGTAGCCTTTAGAGTTTGTTATACACATACATACATATACTGTATGTATTTTCTGTAACATATTTTCTTAACTGTAACATATTTTCTATATAGTTATCTGATTCTATTTGCCTATCTCTAATAATTTCATCAGCTTATTGAACATGATATGTAAGCTTTCTCCTTTTTTGCAACCTATAGGGCTTTACAACTGGCGATGTTTAGTATATGGAGGTACCTATGATCCCATGGGTCACCAAAATTGATCCAACTACTCCAGTGGCTAGGCAGGTCCCCTTCTCTCCTCTGAACAGAAACAAGTTGAATGTTCTCATAATGAACAAGACTTTCCTTATATGAAGAGACTGTTATTCATACAAAGCCATCCAAGATTTGCTATATCCTCTTGCTAGAAACTTCCTAAAGTCTAAACCCTGACACCAGACACACAGTAGTTGATTAATAAATTTTCCTCTGAGTTCCAGGACAGCAATTCCTAATTCATCTGATTTATGACTCTGATTTCTTCCTACAACTGTTCTAGATCCCTTTCATAACCTTGTTAATTATAATCCAGGATACAGTGTATTGTCAAGAATATCAGAAATCTATGGCCAAGCAAGGGTGCAACTAAGATTCAGGATCTAGTCTTGGGTCCAGAGGCAGAGCCACAGAAATTTGTACGCAGAAGTTTGCAGTGGGTGTATGCAAGGATTAAGCAGAGTCAGAAGCTTGGCATATCAAGCTGAATTGCCAAATCCATGTACGAATCTGGAAGAAAAGCTGCCAGAAGAGTTGGGAAATACCATATTTCAAAGTTCACAGGCTGAAACCTTCAGCTACGACTTACAGAAAGAAGCCAATCCCTAAGGGAAAGGAGTCTTCCTGACAACTTTAAACACCTACTGGGTTCTTTTTTGCAAGAAAAAAATGTTAACCTCTGCTAAGCATCATGTGCCTGATGCCACTGTAAACTCTTTGCATGTACAGTCTTATTTAACTCGTACAAAAATGATTTACCTTCCCCCCTTTTGCAGATGAGGAAACTGAGGCTTAAGAAGATGAAGTGACTGGCTCAATGTCACACAGCTAGCTGTGAGGAGAGAAAAGAAGTAGGAGAGGAAGAGAGAGGAAAAAACAGAGAGAAGTTGGGCTAGATCAAATCTAGTCAGCTTTGCTCACAAGCCACCATCTTAACCATCAATACTACTTTCAGATGAATCTTTGCCTTCAAGCTCCTCTAAGATTTCCTGACAACATACATCTACATTATAAAAATTAAAAGCAAGTTTATATTCATTTGGCTTTGAACTGAGTTGAGCATTTTTGATGCCCTTTGAGATTACTTGAGAGAACTCAGGATTGAGAACCACAGCTATGGGCTTAAAAGACCCCACAGATGGGGATGTCAGGATGCTTCACCCTTGAGTTCTCCTTGGAGAATTCAGTGTCTGCATTGAAGCTCTGCATGGGGTCTCCAGCCTGCTGTCATGCCTTGGAGTGATAAAGGGAGGAGAGTAGGGGCAAATTAGAAGATACACAAGGACAAGTCTGAGCGTTATAATTCTGATAAAAAAAATTAAGATACCATAAAAATTCTATTTCTGAAGATTTATACTCCACTTAATGCTATGAAGACTTGAGGTGGCTAAAAAAAATCGACTTGGAAAGCAAATAGAATTATTGGATTGTGAAATTGAGAGGTATAAAATTTAAAACAATTTTAAATGAAACTTAAATATTTTTTGTATTTCAAAGTCAGAGTCAGATAGTATCAAGTGAATTTGAATCTCGTAGGCCTAAGGACACAAGGAGGAAGAGGAGCACATGGGTGACAGAAAGGCTGCTATCAGCGAGCAATGACTTGGTTAAACACCTGCTCTGGGATGGAGCCTGCACTTGACCCTGATTCTTGCTGTATAAGATTTGCTTCCTGGATCTCTCCTGGTGGCTTCAGGCTACTCCCCTTTCTTTTTCCCTATGGAACATCTGTTATCAGTCCTGTACCTACTTTAGCTTCTTGGTGAACACGGTACCCGAACTTGACACTTAATCACACCTTGTGAGGTATTATCTTCTCATATTTTTGCTTTGTGTTAAGTTTCTTTTTCTAGTTGAAGGGTAAGCTCTTTTGGTGCAAGAACACTTTCTGATGCTTCCCTTGTTTTTCCCCAATCTCAAGTGAGTGGCAGCTTAGTTCAGTGATTAAGATTTGAGTTTAAATTCTGAATCTGTGTGATATTGAATAGGTTACTTACTCTTTTCTTCTTCTATAAAATAGGGACTAAGTGGGCATAAATTGCTCAGCCCAGCACCTAGCACATATTCATTACCTAGTAAGCTTTATTTATGATCATTATTCTTTATTGATTGGGAGAAATGGCTTCAGGCCCTGACACACAGCTGAGGCCCTCTTACGAATGATCTCCGAGTTCTTAGATACCATTCCTCTGTTTTCAAGATTAGAAGCTGAGACCTCCTTTCACCATAATAAGGAACCCCTACCACCTCCACCACTACAGTTCCTCTTCGTCTGATTTGAGTGTCTATTATCATTTCATTGAGATGCCACTTAGACAAAGCTTTAAAATGTGGAGCTGTGGAGGGAGGGGGTCTGGGTGTAGTCTGGGGTAGAGTCCTGCTCCATTAACATTCAATCCACAATAGAGACCATTATCTTGGCAGCAAAATACCCCAGCAGTAGTGATGTGAGGAAATGGGGGTGGGTTACCAAAGCAACAGAGAGACTTGAGCTGCGCTGTTTCTATGGCAACAGAGAGCAGGCATGAGCACTTTCCTAGTTGGAATGATGGTTAGTTAGACTCTCGCCAACAGCATGGGTGACTTATCAGATGAATTGCATTGCAAAGGGTGGATTAGTAAAAGGTTTCTCTTAGAATTTTGGCCAGAATTAAGCCCACGGCAGAAATCCTAATCCTTCAAGCAGAACCCAGACATCTCTCTCTCGGGACTCAGTGTTCTCTCCTTGGCTCCTGACCAATTAATTACCTCCCCAATATCATCAATTCTTATTTATGTCCTGCAATCTCCATGAGTGGCTATCTTGAATAAAATCCATTTATGGAAATCCAACTTATCAGACATATAAATTAAATAGTAGACAACTAAGTGCCCAAGCAATTTTCCCTTTTTTACCCTCAATTTTAATTTATCAAGAAATATACTTACATCATTAAAAAGTAATTAGTACTTAAAAGCTTATAAGAAAAAATAGCAGTCCCCAAACATATAATACCTCCTCCCTCACCCCAGTTTATAGAGGCAAGCACTTTTAACAATTTTAGCTGTATAGCCTTTATTTACCTTAATATTTGCAAATATTTTCATATTGAATACAACTTCCTATTAAAGTAAATAGATATAGCTCTCAAACACACTACCTTTCTTCAATTCAACCTCCAATATGATTATCACCTTTGAATAAATCCATATGAAGTTTTTCAACATCAAGTACACATTGGCTCACTGCTGAGTCAGTCAGGTGACCACACAGCACGTGGGTAAAGGACTGGAGGCCTCCTCATTTGAGGTGCAGACCTCCACCCAATCCCCTGGGTCTGGTCTGGGCCATCTGTCCTCCACTGTGCCCATAGCTCAAGGCTCTTTGTTTAATTTCTCTAGGGAATTACTTCTTGCTTCTTGGCAATATGAGTGGAGATCTGGAGGCTCTGCCTATCCCTTACAGATTTTTATATAGTTCCCTGTTTGCAGCTGCTTTTTGCTCACTGTTTGCAGTAAGCCAGGGCCTTGCTGAGCCTTTCTTTTTTCTAAATTTATTTTTTAGAGAGAGAAAGAGTGGGGAAAGGACAGGAGAGTAGACAGAGAATCTGAAGTGGGCTCTGTGCTGACAGCAGAGAGCCCAATGTAGGGCTTGAACTCATGAACTTTGAGATCATGACTGAGCCAAAGTCAGATGCTTAACCAAATGAGCCACTCAGGCAACACTCCTGAGCCTTTCTTTAGGCACTTGGGTTTCAGCTTCTTCCTACACCCTCTGCTTACACAATGGGGGCTCTGAGTTACAGATGTCTTCTGCAATTGTCCCAAATGCAGTTGTGTTTCTAGTTCTTATTTCCTTGTTGTTTGGGGGATGACTGTAATAGAAGAGGGCAGAAACACCTTTTTTCTTTTTGCCATCAGAAATCTGGAAATTTTGTCAAAGTACTTGGGTGCTTGGGAGGTAGCATTCATTGGAGTAATTTGGGCATCAGGCTGGATTATATGAAATACCTTCTAAATTTTACAGTACCATTATTTAAAATGTAGGACTATCTAACCATATCCAGAGAATGATTTGGTTCAAAAATATTTTGGTTAAAAAAAAGTTTTCTGTTCTAGTACATTGTAATCAAACCAGGTAATTTTACTATTTGACCAATTGAGTCTCTATCCTAAGAAAATAATTTAAGATGAACACTAAATGAAATTGATTATTGCTCTTATCTATAGTGATGAAAGATGAAAATTACCTAAATGTTCAATGAGAAAAAAACTGATATGTGACTGCAATGGAGTAATACATACAACATAAAAAATATGCCATTGTATCAAGAAGCTGATTTTTATACTCTGGATACAAGTGTGTAAAATAGCCCTTATAATTTCTTTGTGTTGCAAATTTCCCATCTGTAAAATGGGATAGTGAAGTGGCTACTTCATAAGGGTTTCATGGGGGTGGAAGGAAAGAATGCCAGTCAAGTTTGAGCTCACACCTTAGACATAGTAAACTTGTGATAAATGTTATCTCTGACTGCTCTTGCCATTGTTCCACAATATGGTGGTCTGTGTGTAAAGGTTGTGGGATCTTGTGGGGTCCATTTCCATTTTTTTCCCAATATTACTTTTAAAAAAAAAATCAAGACACCCAAAATTACCTCTGTAATAATAAAGAAACACATATCATAATGAATTTGTTGTAAGCATTGATATTCTCTGGCTAAAGAAGTGTAGTTATGGGACCATCAACATCAGTTAGTGTCACCTACAAAGCTGTTAGAAATGCAAGTTATCAGGCCCCACCCTACACTTTCTAGATGAGAAACTCTGGGGTGGGGCTCAACAATCTGTGTGTGATTTTTTAATGTATTTATTTATTTTTGAGAGAGACACCGACAGTGTGTGAGCTGGGGAGGCACAGAGACACAGAGGGAGACACAGAATCCGTAGCAGGCTCCAGGCTCTGAGCTGTCAGCACAGAGCCTGATGTGGGGCTTGAACTCACAGAGCTGTGAGATCATGACCTGAGCTGAAGTTGGACACTTAACCAAGCCACCCAGGAGCCCCAGCAATCTGTGTTTTAACAAGCCCTGCAGGAGATTTGAATGCATTTTACATGGTTCTAAACATTGGCTGCATACTAGAATCATTTTAGAAGCTTTAAAAAAAGAATGACTGGCCCCACCCAGATCAATTAAATTAGATGCTCCATGGATGGTGCTCAGGCATTGGTAATCTTTAAAAGCTACCAGGTAATTCTGATGTGCTGCCAAGACTAAGAACCACAGCTTTAGAGAGGTTATTATACAGCTGGCCGAGTTAGATGGAAGGGGCAAGTAGTCTTTCTCAAAACACTTTAAAATTATTCACCATCCTTTGTTTCCACAAGACCCTACTGTGCCTATTCTTAATGGATTCTAAATCCAGAGAGATTGGGGTGATTAAGATAGATCTTGAAAATGAAATAGACATAGAAATGAGAAGAGTTTGATGTGGTAATGTGAGCCAGTAGAACATAATTCTCTTTACCTCTGAGAAAACTACATCTTTATAAAGTCAGGTCTGGGTACATTGATCTCAAGGTAAACCTGATATTTTCGTAGGAGCCAGACCAGAGAGAGCCCCATATCTCCTGAGTTTTACACCCACACTTCCCTTGTGAGATTCAAGTTGTGTCTCAACAGAATCCAAAAATACCCTCCAGGAATAAATTCCAATTCTTCGTTAACTTTCTGGGTTTAATCTTGGAGATTTACTGAAAAATTTCTATGAAGAAATGACAAAAAAAAAACCAAAAAAAAAAAAAAAACCACCCTTGGGGCGCCTGGGTGGCTTAGTTGGTTAAGCGTCTGACTTTCGCTTAGGTCATGATCTCACGGTTCGTGGGTTCGAGCCCCGCGTCGGGCTCTGTGCTGACTGCCAGCTCAGAGCCTGGAGCCTGTTTCATTCTGTGACTCCCTCTCTCTCTGACCCTCCCCTGCTCACGCTGTCTCTCTCTCTCTCCTAGAAATTAAAAAAAAAAAAACACCCTTGATTATATTTTCTTTTACTTTTACTCCAAATTTTTCACTTGTTTGTTTCTATTCTATTGAATCTTTCATATTTTTAGAATTCTCCTCAAATTCTTATTTAGAATTTGATGGAGTAAAATAAATAGAAGCTATAAAAGCCAATCAATCATATTTTTCATTTGATTTTTTACTGAATACTTCATTTATCCAACCAGTAAGCATTTATTCTGTGCATTTAAGAAATTTCTATGGAGAACCTCTAGATGCACCATGAAAGCTGCCAAAGAAATACAAGCTATAACAAACACCCTTTCTTTAAGAAATGTACTTATTGTTGTTATTGGAAGAAAAGAAAAACACCTGAAATAAATAAGGAATAGTATTGATAAATTACTGAGCTAAACACAATCAAATGTGAGAGAACTAACTTGTATGGAGTGTTTAATACAAACCAGGCAGTGGTCTAGGTGTTTTCCATGTTCCAAATGCAACTGTATGAAGTGGTAATTAGGGCAGTTAAGCCTCAGGGGTCAGCGAACTCTGGAGTTAGCCAAAGCAATCTACTTAACCATTCTGTGCGTCCCAGGAAGAATGAGGATAGTAATAATCCTACCTCAACGGGTTGTCATGAGTTTCAAATTCATGTAAAGCACGTAGAGCAGTGTTCGATGAATGTGTGTCTTAAATACTTAACAGATTTCAGTGCCTGGCACATAGAAGGTATTTACCATTGTTAGGTTGCATTTTAATTACATTTAAAAGATGAGAAAACTGAGATTGAGAGAGGTTAATGACATCAGGTTATAGTGACATAGCTGGACATCAAAACCTGTATGTTTTCTTTTTTACTTGTAAAATCAAGTGCTAAAATATTTACCCTAGATCCCAAGAGATTTACTCTTCTGTTCACATAATAAATATACTTAAAAAGCCAAAAACCAAACTCTACATGGTCAATTTTATTTATTTATTTATTTTTATTTTAATAAAGGGGTGTGTCGTAAGAAACCATAAGTGCTTCCTCTGGTAACAGACCTACCCAGGCTCACCACAACATGACATCTAAACTTCCCACCCAAGGCAAGCTCACTTCCTGCCTTTTCGTTTCTCTCACTGAAACCTGCCTCTCTCCTCTTCCTCCTTTTCTTCTTCTTTCCTATCCTACATCTCCACATATTCCAAGGCCCTGCCCAGGCCCCTTCCTCTGTGATCCCATCTATCCTCATTCCCTCCTTCCCCATTCTCAGACCCTATGTAACCAGGATCAGTTCTTTTTTTTTTTTTAATGTTTATTTATTTTTGAGAATGAGTGATGGAGCATGAGTGGGGGAGGGCCAGAGAGAGAGAGAGAGAGGAAGACACAAAATTCCAAACAGGCTCCAGGCTCTGAGCTGTCAGCACAGAGCCTGATGCAGGGTTCAAACTCACAAACCATGAGATCATGACCTGAACTGAAGTCAGATGCTTACCTGACTGAGCCGCCCAGGGACCCCCATGATCAATTCTTATAACTATAGCAAGGCTTTGCTTACAGCACAGAGCACCCCACCCATCTTATCTCAATAAATCTTCAACACCACCTTGATTTTGTGACCCTCACTGTACAGATGAAGAAACTGGGCCTAGCGGGATGGGTAAGAAACATGTTGGAGGTCCCACATCTAGAAAATGGAAGAGGTAACTTAAACCTAATTCTCTCACATTATGCTGGAACACTCACATTTCCTGTTCATTTATCCTGGCCGTTCCACCAGACTGTGAGCTCCTTGAATTCAGCGAGCACAGTAATGGGAAAGTAGAATTAAACATTAGCAACTAACAGAGAAGTCAGATGAAACACTATATTCTGATAAAACATTCCTTCCTATCACACTCTCAGCTTGTGGCAGTGAAGAAGCCCCAGTAGACACAGACTGACACTGAGGACACTACAGAAAACTTCATGATAAAGAGCAGAAACCACAGCATCCCCCAGCCACAAACCATACTTTGAGTAAGCTGTCCCTTTCTTCTCCATTTTTATTTGGAATCTGAGGTCCCATGGAGGTTTATCTGATTTAATTCCTGAATGATAGGAGTTTCTTCTGGACTTCCATTAGTCATTTATTAATTTGAAAATATTTATTGAGCAGCCAATATGTGTCTGGTCACTGTGCTGGGTGCTGCAACATGATGAGCAAAAAGGAATACAGTCCTTGCCATAAAGGAATAGAGCCAAGTAATCAAAGAATCCCACTAATCCAATTGGTAAGTACTGTGAAAGCTCTGAGAGCACTCTGTACGGGGACTTGACCTGTCTGCAAGGTAAGGGGAAGCCTTTCCCGAGGGAGCAATAATTGCGTAGAGATATGAACAAAAGTAAGTTACCTAAAATAAGGGAAGGGGTGCAGAATGCAGGAAAAACAGCACATACAAAGCCTCATATGATGGCCTCATAAACAGGCAAAAGAAAGACAAAGCAGAAGGTATGGGTGGAGAGGGGTCAGACCAGGAATGACCTTATGGACAAACTAAGGATATAAGTTCTTATCTTAATATCAATTTGAAAGTTTTTTTAAGCAGAGGGTTAACATGATTTCATTTATGTTTTGGAAAGCTTATAACATGGAAGTCCCTTTGGGGCCAGGCACAATGTAGACCAGTAGGCCAGAAAGATGATGTGGTGGTGAGGTGCAAACAAATGGACCAATGTGAGATATTCAAATGGTATAATTGCAGTGATTAATGATACAGTGGATAGGAGAGAATGGAAAAAGACATGTTAAGGAAGATACTTTGGTTTTTTGTTTGAAGATTGGTGGATGGGGCTTCCATTCATGAAGATGGGAATCTTGGAAAAAAGTCAAAGTTCTGAGGGGAATTAGTGACTTTAGGTTTTAACAGGCCGGGTTTAAGAAGCCCTTAACACAACCATATGGAGATGTCAGAAGGGTGGTTAAGCATGTAGGTCTGAGATTCACAGGACTTCTTTAAACTCTTCAGCCCATTGGAGATAATTGAAGTCATGTGCAAAGACAAAATTTATAAGAGACTACAGAATAAGGGCACTTCCTACAATATTTAATGAGCCTAGGGAAACTTGCAAAATGACAGAAATAAGGTTCAGAGTGATAGGAATAGAATCAGGATAAGGAAGGGAGCATTTTAAGTATAATTTCACTATGCAAAGGTCATAGGAGCGTTAACCTGAACTTTGCAGTGGAGTGATACCAAGAGCAATAGAAATGGAATCTGTTGTCATCAGTGATTTTCATGGATGTGAATGCCAGAAACCCCATGTTGCAATCCCTGCCAAACACTAATAACCTTGGTTTTGGTTTTGAGTCCAAGCCAAGCTGTTTGAAAGAAAGCTGGTTTCATCCAACCTATTTCTAGCATTCCGATCCAGCAGAAGAGAAAGAGACAGGAGAATTTGAATTTGCTGATAATCTTTGAACTAAAGGTCAAGACAAGAAAGGGAGTAATTATCTGCAGCTGAAATCAAATCTCTCAACCAAAGGTGGTGAATTCCCAGGTGGATGCAATGTGCACACTTAATGAAGAGTCCATCTGTTACAAGATGAATTGTGGCAAAGCTCTGGGAGCATCGCAGCATCCTATGACAAGACCACTTTGTCCCTTCAAGCATGTTATAAAGACTTGGAAAAAGCTTCATTTTACACCTGACATTAAAGCACCATTAAAGGATTGTGAATACACTCTCAAAACCAGGCAATTCTGAGGATGGCAGGAGTCATGAACTCATCCTATTACTTTTAGAGGGACAGGAAACATTAAAAAAAAAAAAAAAGAAGAAAGAAAGAACAAAGCTCTGTTTAAAGAACAGAAAAGCCTAGGAATAAAAGAGGAGAAATTTAAGTGCATGTGGAATCACAGCTTAAAAATAGCACATAGTGGTGTCTGATGTCATGTGAAGGAGCAAAAACCGAGAGCATCTTTACTCAAACATCCTATCGCATGGATGTGAGGCTTGAGCCGTCTTTCCAAAATTCTGGGTGCTGGCAATTACCACTATACTGAAGTGGGCAGGGGGCTCTCTGGCAGCCATACTCCCTTCCTAGTGTGTTCTGAAGCTCCACAATTCACACCTAATTCACACGACGATTAGGCCTAACAGGGCCTCTCTCCTTTAGATACCTAGTGAATTCATCACCCATCATGGAGGAAGAACAGATGTCCCATGGTGGTGGTGGGAGGGAGACAAGGTTTGTTGCTGCTTCATCACGAAGAGTGACATAACAGCTGCCACTTATTATTTACTATTACTGTGGGCCAGAGACTGTGAAAAGTACTTTGTGTAGGTTATCTCTAATCCTCACACGAACCATGAAATTTAGGCACTATTCACCTCCATGTTACAGATATAAAAACTGAGTCCAGAAAAGATTAAGTGATTGTTCATGTCTGGCTCCAACGTCCATCCACGCTGGACTTCACCCCAGGTTCCTATCTGGTTGTGGATACAGTGTGTAACATCAGGAGGAGGCATTAGAAAGTAAACCCAGTGGGGGCGCCTGGGTGGCTTAGTCGGTTAAGCGTCCGACTTTCCCTTAGGTCATGATCTCGCGGTTCATGGGTTCGAGCCCCGCATCGGACTCTGTGCTGACTGCCAGCTCAGAGCCTGGAGCCTGTTTCAGTCTGTGACTCCCTCTCTCTCTGACCCTCCCCTGCTCACGCTGTCTCTCTCTCTCTCCTAGAAATAAAATAAAAAAACATTAAAAAAAAATAAAAAAAAAGAAAAAAGGAAAAAGAAAGCACTGCTTTCATAAAAAAAAAAAAAAAAGTAAACCCAGTGAAGGAGATAGCATTAGTGTCTATTAGTCCAGCATCCATGGTTCCTCTTGGGATATTGCCTTTCCCCTACTGGGATCAAGATCCAGACACCCGCCTTCCACCATAGAATCTGTAGGACTACCCTACAGATGGCTCATTCTGCCAGATCTCTCCCCCACTCCCCATAGACAAGGATTTGACTCATGACCTAAACTCCACCAACCAGTGTCTCTCTCCTGGGATAGTGACTCTTGAGCTGAGGAGCAAGGACAGAATCAGTCATAGAATTCATTCATTCCAGCAACAGAACTCAAGGGAGACTGCTAAGCACTTCCTTCTTCCAAGCTGATCATTTAATCATTCCTTATTCAATAAATTCTCTACTCCTTGCAACCAGTTTCTGTTTCTTACAAAGAACCCTAAGAAATTTTACCATATAAAAGAGCACTAATATTTTATAAAACAAGAAGGATAAAGAATTTGGGACATTTCAAAGAACATATTAAGAGAGCATGGGGCACATGGGTCCTTGGTGGGAGGTTAGACCCAGTGCCTGCTATGACCAATAAAATATGGCAGAAGTGATGCTGTGCCAATTCTAGGCATTTGCCCTTAACTGGCCTGGAATCTTCCATTTAGAAAACTTACTCCTGAGACAAGCCACCATGCTATGAAAATCCAATTCACATGGAGAGGCCATGTGAAATAATCTAGTCAACAGCCCCATTGGAGCTCTCAACTGCCAGCCATGGAGTACACCATCTTGGATGTCTAGCCCAGTTAAGCCTTCAGATGACCACAGCCCCAGTCTCCATCTGATTGCAACCATATAAGAGACCCTAAGTGAGATTCACCTGGTCAACCTGCCCAAGTGTGAGCAATAATAAGTTGTTGTTTTAAGCTACTAAGTTTTGGGTTAGTTTGTTATGCAGCAATTGATAACTGGAACAGAATGTTTAGAATTAGGATTGCTGGGTGGAAGGAAAGGTGCTCTTATGATCTTGAGAAATACTGTCAAATCTCCTCCCTGAAGGCAGTACCAGTTAATGTATCCAACAGAGATAGATGATAATAAAGATGGGATTCTATAGCCAAGCTCCTTATACTTCTATGGCTATAAGAAATCAAGAGTACTCATGTATCACCTACTAGCACTCATTATTTCAAAATTCTTGTCAAGAAAAATGAATGGAAGAAAAGGTATTTGAAAAGAAGGGCAGGCTGTTCCAAATTCCCTTTAATACCTTGCAATATATTTTTGGTCCATCACTCAATTTACCTTAGGTTCTGATAGTAAATCATGCTATCATTTGTGTGTAAGGTAACTAAGCAGTGGCTTTTAATTAAATTTTATTTGATATGACAAATGCTTACTAAAGCACTCCTCTGTGCAAAGAACTGAGGGGCCATAGAGATGCCTATAATGGGAATGGAGCAGAGTCTACAGTATCTTATATAAATAAACCAGGCCTCTTTCCTCGTTTCTGTAAAATTACAAGCCCAACATTGACTCTACCTTTATCCTAAAGCTGCATTGTTCCTGTATGTGGCTTTCTTTATTTACCAGCTTTTGTCTATTCCAAGGACTGCTTCCATTCCTGTCTCCATTCCTGTTAGCTTCAATTCTTACTCCTTTATGACTACAGGAAGTTGAGTTTTTCCCCTCCTTCCTTACATTTCAATACATGTCCAAGATGGTTCCATTATTATAGCGTGTGTGTGTGTGTGTGTGTGTGTGTGTGAGAGAGAGAGAGAGAGAGAGAGAGAGAGAGAGAGAGAGAGAGGAGATGCTCAGATTCCTGGATCTCTAAAAGGAAACTGGAAATTGAAATCGTTGAGACAAGGAAAAAGATGAAGTCAATGCGAGGAATGAAGAGAAGAGAGCTGGTCCCCATATCAGAGAGCAGACAGTTCTTTCGCCCCACTCCAATGACTGGGACAGTGAAGGAGAGAAGCCTCTCTTACATATAATTAAAGAATGTTGCAGGACCTGGATTACAGCAGATTCTCTCTTTGACCAAATTTTTGGCAGGCTCCTCTGAGCCCACTTTCCATGAGAATTACTCCTTGGCCCTTGTTGTATCTTTGGCCTGCTCAGACCTGGCTGAACAAAGAATCTTGCTCTGTCATCCTTGACCTTTGATATCTGATCAAGTCCTTCATCCTCCACCTTTGATGCCTGCTTTTAGCACGAATCTTAGGAAGTCAATTTAGCAAGAATTCCCATCCGTTGATGTCTCCTCTTATTAATACTCCATCCACTGACCCCCTCACCTTGCTCCTTGGCTATAAATGCCCACTTGTCTTTGCAGTATCTGGAGTTGAGCCCAATCTCTCACCTCACTATTAAAATAGAAGTATTGCAATAGTCTTGAAAAGTCTTCCTTACCACTTTAATAAGAGTCAGAATAATTTTTTCTTTAAGTACACATTAATAGTGTGGAAGGTCCTATACTCCCTTGTGTGCCTGACAAAGCTTCATTTATTCTTAAATTCCAATGTTATCTTGTTTTTCATTTTTCCCTAAGGACTCCATACCTCCCCCAAGAGAATGAAAGGTTCCTGTGGTTTTAGCATGTATCACATGGCATTATGGTTAATTGTTTTTAAATGTATGTCTTCTCTGCTATGAGCACCTAGAGAGAAGACTGTATCTCTATGTTTTTGTGTCCGCATAGGCTTGGCACAGAGAGGAACATCACTTCAAGACTGTTAACTGAATTCCTTCACTGTAGAGTTAAGTCCTTAAGATTTGCTATTGGCTGAATGTTTGCATTCCCATAAATATATATATTGAAACCTAATCCCCAGTGTGATGGTATTTGCAGGTGGGGCCATTGGGAAACAATTAGGTCATGAGTATGGAGACCTTATGAATGGGATTAATGCCCTTATTAAAAGAGACACTAGAGAAATGACCTCTTTCTCTGTCTTGTGAAAACACAGGAAGAAGGAAGCCATCTTGCAAAACAGAAAGCTCATCAGAAACCATATTGGCCAGCACTTAATCTTGAATTTCCAAGCCTTGAGAACTGCATGAATTTCTGTTGTTCAAACCATGTAGTCTATGGTATTTCTGCTATAGTAGACTGAACTAAAACAGGTTCAAAGTACTAGGAGACTTTTCTGGGCTGGGGTAGGCATAAGTGGGGTTCAAGGAAGATGGAAAATGCTTAGTTAAGCACAGAGCAGTAAGAGGACACCACTGAAGCAGGGGCAGCATAAACATATGGGGGACAGTGAAATAGTCATCATATGGGGTAAACAGCATAATGTAGCATCTAGAAACAACTCACTCAAGATTTGAGCAGTTTACTGTATATAAATTATAAACCAATCAAAAAGACGACTTATTATAAGTTTGTCTCCTGATATTCAAGTTGAAGAAACAGGATCAGTTGTCAAGATGGACAGCAACAAGGACCTAGAATTCTGGAAAGATCACAGACCAAAGACATCTTACCTCTCCACACCTCACTTCCCTTGGATTAGCTTTATTCATTCCACCTACACATAGTCCAGGCTGGCCATCCTCAGCTCACCCCCACAGACTCCTCTCCAAGTCCATAAGGACTTCTAGTCTAGCTCTACATCTAAGTAGAGTCTCCATGAGATTCCCCAGACCCCTATAGGTCCGTCAGGTGTGGTGTGGGAAGGGAGACACACAGGGCTGCAGGAATCTGCTCCTATGGTGGTGGAAGGGCAATTTTCAGAAAAGGGAGTCTAGGGAAAACAGAAACTCAGGTATATTAACTATAGGGCATACTAAGGAGAGCAGCTGGGACAGAATAGAGGGTTTGTGTTAAAAAGAATTGGGAATGAGGTTGGATCACAGAAGTTGACCAGTGAAGGGCCCAGAGGTTATGTACAATATCTTTTAGGCAAAGGCAAGCCTGTGTTGTAGAAATACTATAGAGGTGGTGTATCCTACAACCCCTCCTAGAAATGTCTTCCCAGACAACCAGAGAGAGCAAGCGTATGCAATCCAGGGCTCAGTTGCGGAACCCCATTCTATAAGAAGAGCTATTGTGAGCAGTTTAATGACCTGCCTCCTCTCATTACAGACGCTGCCCTTCCTCACTTGCCAGAGAAGCAGAGACGTCCACATCTCCTGACTGCAGTGGCAGGTGCACATCGAGATTTTGGGCCTCCAGATGGCCGTGCCAACTGGCCCTAATTTCCACATTGAGAAGTGGAATAGACCTGTCTCATCTTGAAGGGCCCATGCTGGGAGGTGGGGTGTATGCCCCAGCTACCTATCTTGGCAGGAGAGCAATGCCCAGGGGAGCGCATGAAGTTGGTGTGGGGAGCTGGCAAAGACTAATCTCAGAGTACCTTTGTACAAGTTACAACTCTTCCGGTTATAATTATTGATCCTTCCAAAGGCTGGCAATTGGCCAAAAAGAGAAAAAACAAGAATACAGAAGTGTCTTATGGAACCCACTGGGTTTAATGGACTCAGCGACTGAATCCCCATAGGGACCCAGGGGATCCCATTTCTATTTTTTTAAGCATGCCTACTTTATTCTTTTCCACCCAACTGAATAGCTAACTCCCCTGTCCTGCCCACAAGGCAGAACAGCAGTCACTAACAGTCCCACATTCACATGGCCTGCTTTCAACAGAGCAATCAACTAAACCTGCCGTCCCTTAGTTTCAGTCTGTGTTTATTGGGGAGGACCTGATGGTGTGTGACCATGCTATATGAACATGATTTCTCTCACTGAAAAAAAAAAAAAAAAAAAACTGGGGTGTGGAGCACACAGTTATGAGAGAAAGGGCAATTACATGGCAAACTAGGAGACACCTCAAGTTTGTTCTCTATGCCCTCACTGTGTAGGGGCCTACTACACAAAATCCTATTCTTTAATGTTACCCGATGATTATTCTGTGTTTCCCAAGCTTCAGTCACTCACAAACCATGTTGATAACTCTTACCATTTCTTTTTTATTTATTTATTTATTTATTTTTACAAATAGTTTATTGTCAAATTAGTTTCCACATAACACTCAGTGCTCATCCCCATAAGTGTCCTCCTCCATGCCCATCCTCCCCTCCCCCCCACATCCATCAGTCCTCAGTTTTTGTCAGCATTCAAGAGTCTCTCATGGTTTGCCTCTCTCCCTTTCCCCCACCATTTCCGCCCTTCTTCTCCCCCTTGTTCCTCCGTCAAGTTCCTCTTAATCCTCCTATGCGTGCAAACATACGATATTTGTCCTTCTCTGCCTGACTTATTTTGCTCAGCATAACACCCTCAAGATCCATCCATGTTGCTACACATGGCCAGATTTCATTGTTTCTCATTGCCATGTAGTATTCCATGGTATAGATAAACCACATCTTCTTGATCCATTCATCTGTTGATGGACACTTGGGCTCTTTCCATGTTTTAGCTATTGTGGAGAGTGCTACAATGAACATTGGGGTCCATGTGCTCCTATGCCTCAGCATTTCTGTATCCCTTGGGTAAATTCCTAGCAGTGCTATTGCTGGGTCATAGGGGAGTTCTATTGTTAGTTTCCTGAGGAACCTCCACACTGTTTTCCAGAGGGGCTGTACCAGTTTACATTCCCACCAACAGTGTAGGAAGGTGCCCGTTTCTCCACATCCTCGCCAGCATCTAGAGTTCTCTGATTTGCTCATTTTAGCCACTCTGACTGGCATGAGGTGGTATCTCAGTGTGGTTTTGATTTGTATTTCCCTGATGAGGAGGGATGCTGAGCATCGTTTCATGTGTCTGTTGGCCATCTGGATGTCCTAACTCTTGCCATTTCTAGTACCACCTCTCCTGCTATCTACATATTTATTTACTGATTAAAGTTTATTTATTTTGAAAAAGAGAGAGAGGAAGAAAGCGTGGTTGCACATACATGTGTGTGAGTGGGGAAAGGGTGGGGAGAGAGAGAATTCCAAGCAGGTTCCACACTATCAACACAGAGCCGGATGCAGGGCTCAAACTCACACCATGAGATAATGACCAGGGCTGAAGTTGGAGTTTTTAAAATCAACTTCCTTGTTTTATTTACTTAAGTAAATTTTGGCCTTGGCCTAAGCAATAATAATCATAAAACTGAATTTGGTGTGTTTTAAAAATATTTTTTCTCACCCATATTATAATAAATGCATACCATTAAAATAAAAAAGGTTTGTCCATAAAATTCTTTTCTTTATTTTTTATTTATTTCTGAGAGAGAGAGAGAGAGAGAGAGAGAGAGAGAGAGCATGAACAGGAGAGGGTCAGAGAGAGAGAGAGACATTGAATCTGAAGACAGGCTCCAGGTTCTGAGCTAGTTGTCAGCACAGAGCCCGACACAGGGCTTGAACACACGGACTGTGAGATCATGACCTGAGTCGAAGTCAGATGCTTAACTGACTGAGCCACCCAGGCGCCCCTGTCCATAAAATTCTTGAAATGATTTTGCATACCCCTGGTGATAAGAGAACTGCACTTTGGGACTATTTACCCAGAAGGTGCTAGAAAAGAGAATAGCAAAGGACGGTGGTTCTTGGAGCCAGACAGTCCTGAGTTCAATTCCCTTTCTAGGTTATTCAATCTTTGGCAAGTCACGAAAACTCTGTAAGACTCAGCTTTTACATTTTAATTTTTTCAACAGATTTATAATTGACATATGATACAGTATAGGTTTAAGGTGTACAACATGTTGGTTTGTTAGCTACCACTTCTATCATATCACATGGTTATCTTATATGTGATGAAAAAATTTACATTCTAGGCTCTTAGCAACTTTGAAGCATAACAGATGGATAGATAAATAAGATGATCTAGGGGACACCTGGGTTGTTCAGTCGGTTGGGTACCTGACTCTTGGTTTTAGCTCAGGTCAACATTGAACCCCTGAGTTGGGCTCTGTGCTGACAGTGTGGAGCCTGCTTGGGATTCTCTCTCTCCCCCCTCTCTCTCTGCCCCTCTTTCACATGTGCTCTCTCTCTCAAAAATAAATAAATATTTTTAAAAGACGTGGTGTATATATACAATGGAATATTATTCAGCCATGGATAATCCTGCCATTTGTGACATGAATGGACCTTGAGGGCCTTATTCTAAGTGAGATAAGTCAGATAGAGATAGACAAATACTTTCACTTATATGTGGAACTTAAAAGAGCTAAACTCATAGAATCAGAGAGAAGAATGGTGGTTACCAGGGGCTGGGATTGGGGATTGGAGAGGGGGTAATATTTGAGGGTACAAACTTGCAAATAGAAGATGAACAAGTTCTGAAGATCTAATGCATGTTCTAGAATCTCTACTCTAGAGATACTCAACATAGTGAGTATAGATTTTTTCATTTGTAAAGCGGGGATAAACAATACCCACCTCAACCAGGTGCTAGAAAGCTTAATGGGGGGCGGGAGGGGGTGGATAAGTTTAGGAAGTGCTCTGGCACTCTGTGCATGCTGCAGGAGCTCAAACCCATTGATGCTTTCAGGAGTAGGCATGTCTCTGAAAGACCACCATGGCCAGTTCTTCTTGTCACCATCTTGTACCCACACACCTCAGAAATTGTCTCTCATCCCTCAAGGTAAACCATGATCCTGGATGAAATCCCCCCAAGAGAACACAGAAATGGTAGCCCAGTATAGTGGTTAAAGTGCTGGAAGTCTGCAGAGCCAGATTTCAATACCAGTTCTGCCATGTATTAGCTGGGTGACGTTGGAAAAGTGGCTTAACTTCTCTGAGCTTCTGTTTCTTTGCCTATAAAAATGGTGATGATAATAATACCCACTCCAAAAAGGTTTTTGTTAGGATCAAAGGAAAGAGAGCAGGCTTTCATCTCCCTTCATTCTCTGTAACCACAGCAGTCACCTGCCATTAGCCACTGTGACTGTGACATTCCTATACATGACTTGACAAGAGCTGCTATTTCAGGGATGTGACAAACTGAGCTGTCTGCTGGAGAGGGACTCCGTGGGAAAACAGGCCTGACCATCAGCTTCATGAGTTCTGACAGTAATGTGTCTAGCAATGAAAACAGTCATCATTTTCCACAGCGAAAAGAGAGAGAAAAAAACCATCTCCCAAACCTTTGTAAATGAGAAATAATTCATGCATGAAAAAAGTCATTCCAGGGAGATATTATTAAAATTCTACTCTTTCTTGCTATTAGAAGAACAAAATAGGCAGAAAGAACTAGGGGAAAGGTGGGGGGGAGGATTCTTCTCCCACATCTCCAACTTCAAAATAAATATAAAATGGCTTCTCTTTCCATTTTGAAATGATGTCCCTTCTCATTTGGGACCATAGGAAGGGAAAGGAATGGGAAGCTTATGTATTCATGGGGACCCTTCTAAAAATGTTATTCTTTGTAAAGCCACAGGGCAGGTGGGATTTTTTTTCTATTAAGATGAAAAACTGACCCTCAAGTGTTTGCCTGGGTGGGGGTGGCAGTGGGAGTATAAAATGCAACAGGAAGGGGCCACAGTTGGGGGGGGGGGCTTTAAAGGATTTGGGACTGGGACCTCACATTTAAATCAGAACTGCAAACATGAATGCCAGCAGGGCTAGACAGGTAATTTAGATAAATGAGTGAAGAACATAACTAACTGGAGAGTGTGCTCTCCATCTAAAAGGGGACAGCTGTTGCTCAACTCAGCCAACTCCTTATGTTAGAAAATGGGCCCAGAATTGCCAGATCTTCCAATATTTCCAGAAAAGCCAACAACCTGGATTTTTATTTTCAGTTTCTTTTAAGTTCACAATTTAAGTATTTTGCTTTAAAATACTAAATTGGCCAAAAAAAAAAAAGAAAAGAAAAGAAAAAACCCACACCCCACACACTTATGGGCCACATTTGATCTAGGAGGAAATGGGTTATGACCTCTGATTTAAATATTTTTCCTTGTCTTACGCTCTCAATCACAAAGACTTTTGCTAGTGAAGAGTCATGGGGTGTCTTTTGAGAAGCTTTGTCTTGTGATCAAAATGCATAGCTTTGAACATGCCTGCCCCATGTCATTAACAGAGGAAATTTTACATCCACACCCACCTACCAATCTTCTTCACAACATTTGTTCTTCAAACTACTCCATTTTTTGAGGAGTATTTTTCAAACTCAGAAGTGTTTTCAGCCAGGATGTTCTCTTTGACATCAGCATAATCCGCTGTGACATCACCTGCTTGCTTGACAAACGACAAGACAGGGGCTTGACTCTTGGGATGGATTCCCAGCCACAGGCCAGGCCTATTGCCACCTGCACAGCCTCTGGGGACCCTAGAGGATGCTGGCTACCCCTCCCACCCCTCCCAGGTTACCTGATACACGGCTCTGCCAAGATGAAACCTCTTGGCTTTTTGTCATAAATACAAGAGCTGTATTCTTCTGTTTTAGTGATTTAAACATGCAGTCTTGAGGTGGCTGCAGCCTCCCCAGAGGGTAGTATGTTTTGACATCCATATTTGGGGTTGACATTAAAAGGCTCCTGGAGGAATAGCCCTGATATGATATCCCTTCTGAATGGAAGGTACATGGTGTGCAAACTGCTTCCCAGCTCAGCTTTTGATAAAGACTATTCCACTGAGTGAGAGACCCAGGCATCATACAGAATACAAGCTATTTGACAGCCCCAGGTGCCTCCAAAACTGTAACAGTAAAGGAGGGTAAGAATGCTTATTCTTGGGGTCCTTACGACTGTTAACTGAGAAAATCTATATAATATGTATGGTTTTACAAAAGTAGATCAAACATCAGCTCCCTTTAGTTTCTTATTTAGGAAATTATATCCCCAAATCATTAGACAAATGGAGAGGGAAGAATTTATTGATTATATTTTAAATATTTTAAACATTTAAATTTAAACACTTCAAGCTTTATTATTAGATTTTACATAAGTATCTTTTCATAAAATCAGAATATCTTGATACCCTTATTCATTAGGAAGTTATCATGATGTTATTTCAGTTGTTCTCACATAGTCAACAGCTAAGCATACACCCTTAGGTGTGTCACTCACCTTCTCCAAGTTTCAGTTTGCTTATCTGTGAAACGGATAACTTAATGCTCCAATGAGCCAGATTGGCCTGGAAAGAAAGCTGTGGTAAACTATGTGAAAGCACTTTACAGAATATGAAAAGCAATATATACAGTCAAGGTACCAGAGTGTGATCCCCTCAGTCCATGAGAGCCCCCCAGTACCTTGTCCTCTGACACCGCTGGTGTGATTCCAGCCCTGCTACTCACAAGCTGAGGTTGAATCCTTCCTGCTAACAAAGCAGATGGTGGGGCAGAGGGTGTGAGCCCTGCACCTCAGGGCTATGATGGGCCTGGCGAGGAGCATTCAGGTGCGCTTTCATCCCCTAATCCCTCTAGGCTCATCTGTCTGTCACATCCCCATCCAGTCACTCAGTAAACCCCCTCAGCTTCCCCTTCCAAATGGGTCGCACCATGGCCTTCTCACTAGTTTGAGTGCATCTTTCACAACAGCCTCCTCACTGGTCCCTTCTACCTTTGCCCCTATGGTCTGCTCCCCACACAACAATAAGACACATCTTTAAAAATTTAGTGGCATAAAGCAACTATTTTATTTTTTATTTGTTTATTTTTAAAGTTAATTTAGGAAGAGGCAGAGACAGCATGAGTAGGGGAGGGGCAGATAAAGAAGGAGAGAATCTCAAGCAGGGTGTGTGCTGACAGAGGCTTGAACCCACAAAACCATGTGATCATGACCTGAGCTGAAACCAAGAGTCAGATGCTCAACCAACTGAGCCACCCAGGCACCCCCGACATATCTTTTACAATGTAAGCCAGACCAGGGTCCCCTCTGTGTTCTACTGGCAATCTTTCAGTGGTCCCTTTCCTCCCTGAGGACAAAGCAGGTCTTACTTGGACCTTACATGTTTGCCTGAGCTGACCGCTGCCTCCCTCTCTACTTCTCTGACACCAGCTGCATAGACCACCCAGCATCTTACATGTGACCTTCACACCAACTGCATGAGGAGCGGACTCTGACATCATTTTACAGAAGAGGAAACTGGCTCAGAAAAGCAAAGTCATAGGGCACCTGGGTGGCTCAATCAGTTGAGTATCAGACTCTTGATTTCAGCTCTGGTCATGATCCCACAGTCTTGAGATAGAGCCCTTTATCAGGCTCTATGGAGCCTGCTTAAGATTCTGTCCCTCCTTCTCTCTGCCCCTCCCCATCTATGTGCTCTCTCTCTCTCTCTTTCTCTTTCTCTCTCTCAAAAAAAAAGTCACTTGTCTAAGGTCACACAATGAAGAAATGATGGAGTCAGAATTTAAATTCAAATATCCCTTTATGCTGATCTTACTTATTTTTATTCTATTGTATATGTTTCATAAATCACTTCAAATCCATTTTGGAATAAGCAGGGAAGGAAAGCAGGAAGGAAAGAAGGAAGGAAGGAAGGAAAGAAAGAAGGAAGGAAGGAAGGAACGAACGAACGAACAAACGAACGAACGAACGAACAATTTGAGGTCTAGGAGCAGCCATGTTTCTACAGCAAGATCCTTTGGAGGCCAAAAAAACTATGAACTTGGTAAAAATCATTCCAAATATTGTAACTTGGATTTTTCCTATGCTTCAGGAATTTCTGTAGACATACAAAAAGAGGGCACATTTCAACCAGCAGAGAAGTCCTGACTAACCAGGACATTTGAGTTAACGGCACAGAAAATGTAGTTGAGCCATCAGAAAATTGTTTTAATGTCTGGAGTTTTTGCTATTGTGCTGCCGTTAACATGATGCTAATGAAATGTAATAAAATGTGGCTTGAAAAGGAAACCCATCTGCTCTGAAACTTCAATTAATATGATTAAGATACAGCTTTTACACAGTAAAGTTGCATCTGATGCACATTCTGCACTTTATGGATTATTACAGCAGCACTATTGCAGTCATATAAAGTTAAGTTGTGCCCAATTAACATTTGCAGCCAGCTCTATAGCCCAGGGCCTTGCAGGGGGGTGGGGGGAGGGGGAGTGGCAGTGCCTTAGACTTGATCACTTCTCTGAATGGTACACCATGTCTGCTCACAGTTCCTCTGGACAGAGCAGCACCTGCTCTTCTCTGTCTCCTGCTACTCTCCCTTCCATAGTATCTGACAACATGGATTGGGTAGGAAAAGTGGCCATGACAACAGACTTGTCCTGGGACTAAGAGAGAAGTGACTACTCTGTTCTGACTACAAGGAGCTGGAAGTGGCTTGGTATGGACTGCTCCCTTTGCTTTCTTCTCTCAATATTCTACCATCAAATTCAACAAGTTTTTCTGAGCATCTACTATGTGTACGTCACAGGGGGCAAAAAGAAGAGACACAAAGAAAAGGGCAGCGTTGATCCTCAGACCATATGGAGAGACTTCTGAAGCAAAAAATGGGCCACTAGGTGCAATGGTATGCATGGAGTTAGAGTGTAATGCTAAGTGAAATAAGTCAGTTAAAGCAATACAAATACCACATGACTTCACCCATATGTGGAATTTAAGAAACCAACCAACCAACCAAACAAAAAGAGACAAAGAAAAAAACGGACTCTTCAATATGGAGAACAAACTGACAGTTACCAGAAGGGAGGTGGGGCTGCTTTAAATAGGTGATGGGGATTAAAGAGGGCACTTCTTGTGATGAACACTGGATGTTGTATGGAAGGGTTGAATCACTATATTGTACACCTGAAAATAATATTACACTATCTGCTAACTAAAATTAAAATTTAAAAAGAAATTTTTGAGGAAATAAAGCCTCTGCATGGAGAAGAAAATTCCTGAGAAGAGAGAGAATAGCACATCTATAAAACAGGAAAAGTATGTCATTAATAAATAAATTAATAAAAGGAGTATTCAGAGGGGGGAAACTACTTGAGGGGGAGGGATCAAAAGGTGCAAACTTACATTTATAAAATAAATAAGTCATAAAGATGTAATGTACGGCATGGTGACATAGTTAATAGTTTATTACATATTTGAAAGTTGCTAAGAGAATAAATCTTAAAAGTTCTCATCACACACAAATTCCATAACTATGTATAGTGATGGATATTAACTAGACTTATTGTGATCATTTTGCAATGTATACAATATTGAATCATTATGTTGTATCTCTGAAACCAATATAATGTTTTATGTCAATTATACCTCAGTTTAAAACACAGGAGGGGCACCTGGGTGGCTCAGTCAGTTAAGCGTCCGACTTCAGCTCAGGTCATGATCTTGTGGTTTGTGGGTTCGAGCCCCACATGGGGCTCTGTGTTGACAGTTCAGAGCCTGGAGCCTGTTTCAGATTCTGTGTCTCCCTCTCTCTCTGACCCTCCCCTGCTCACTCATGCTCTCTCTCTCTCTCTCTCTCTCCCTCTCTCTCTCAGAAATAAACAAAACATTAAAAAATTTTTTTAATTAAAAAAAAATAAAACACAGGGAAAAAATGGACCACTGTGAAAATTCTTATATGGGTCCTATGCTCACCTCCCTTCCTCCAAATTCCAGCAGATTTCAGATAGAGTAAGTGGAGAGAATGCCAGTCCTATTTTTTCTTCAGTAGCAGAAAGGCCCTGCTAGAAATAGTAATGGACATCTACCCCAGGTGGAGTTCCCACAGTCTGGGCAGGACTGACCCCACCCTGCTCCTGGAATCTTTCCCAGGAATGGCCAATCAGTGCAGTTCATGCCTCTTACCACAGTGATTGGCTCAGCAGTCTGCACTTGATCCAATCAGACTTGTAAGAATCAGGCCTAGGACTTTCTTTGGGGATTATAGAAGTGCTCTCCTTCACTATGACTGCTAAGCCGGAGAAAGTGGGCCAGGAGCTGATGGGGGCTATGTTTGCCATCAAGGGGAGTTAAGGGGCAAGAAGCCAATATAGGAAGGCAAAATCAAGCAATGAGGAAAGGCAGTCTTGATGACACAACCTTGATGAGCAACTACCTCCAGTTGTGACTAATGGCAGCTGATCTCCTGTCCTGCCTAGTTGTCAGGCATGTGGATTCATCTTTTAAAAGGTAATTTTTTTAAAGATTTTTAAAATGTTTATTACTTTTGAGAGAGAGCAAGTCAGGAAGGAGCCAGGAGGGCGGGAGACAGAGAATCCCAAGCAGGCTCCACACTGTCAGCCCAGAGCCTGATGTGGGGCTCAAACTCATGAACCATGAGAACATGACCTGAGCTAAAATCAAAAGTCAGATACTTAACTGACTGAGCCACCCAGGTACCCCTCAAAAGGTAGTTTTAAGTTGTGTGTTGCAGCTGAAGGAGTTCTAGCCAATACAAAGGCAGATACGACAAAAGTACTAGAATTTCCAGGACCTGGAGGGGCTGTTGGAGGGGCTTCTACAGACCCTAGGGATGTTGCAGAACTGAGCTGGGATATCTTAGAGGCCAGCTGCCTTCTGTGGTTAGTGGGGTCTGCAGCCTCTGCCCACACTCTTTATTCCTTCCCTTCCCCACTTCTTCCTCTTCCCCAGCTCTCTCCCATGGAAATGTCCCATCAACCTTCAAAACTGTTGCAGGGAACTCCAGGTGATCTACACTTCGTGAATTATTGTGACCTGTGCGCTCTCACCTGAGTTACATTTTCAAGAAGTTCATAACCTATGAACCCAACACAAAACTGGCTGTGTTCCTGGGCTGAGTTTTGCCCCAGGAGATATTTTAAGGTAGGAGAATGAGGAAAGCACTATTCATCCTATCAGAGGTGTTACTCTCCAAGTTAGTAGGAATGCCTGTGGTACCTTACTCTGAGGGCTGTGTCCTGGATTCATAGTCCTTACAATTACTTTTAATTTTACTTCCAACCACACATTGATTGTCCTCAAAGCTGAGTTGGACAGGAGGACATAGAAAGGAGGAAGGAGGAGAGTTCATAAACATTTCAAATATTAGGAAGACCTGGAAACAAAACCCAGTTCTGCATCTTATAACAGGATGGCCTTAAAAACTTACCTAACTTCCTCATGCCTCAGTTTCCACCTTGGCAAAATGGTAGTGCCTTCATGGGATTGTTGTGAGGATGCTATGAGCTAAGATTGTTTACTGCTTCTTTCAGGGCTTAATAATACTAAGCTTTTCGTAAACTTAGCTCTTATATTCCAGGCACTAAGATAGGAATACAACATACTTCCTCATTTAATCATCACAAAATCCCTTTTAGGTAGATATTATTTTTCTTGTTTTTCAGGCAGAGGCTGTACCAGTCAGATGGTTAGCTGCAAGCAAACAAACAAACAAAACAAAACAAAACAGAAACAGATTGGCTTTTTTAGACAAAAAGGGAATTTAATAAAAAGATATTGGGGATTCAAAGAATCATGGAAGTCACAGGACCAGGCTTGGGGGTGACTGGGAACCAAGGTCATGCAGTAGGACCTGTCTGGCCCACACTCCTAACTGCATGGGCAAGGATAACACCTCCAGATGGTACTTCCAGTTTTTACCAATCGTCAAGGTCATAGAAAAGGGCAGCTGACTGACTGACTGAGCTTACATCAGCTGCCTATCCCCTGGCTAGGATGGGAGGTAGAGGGAAGACAGAGAAAGGACTGGGCATCTTTGTTTCCATGGCAGGAGGTGGGCAGAGGAACTACCCTTCATCAAAAGTACACAGTGGGATATTTGCCAAATAGGGCTGTAAACAGGTTAAATAGTGTTTGATTCAGGACAGCCTACAATTCTAGGGGATCAGTGGAGGAGATGTTTTGGGACTATTAGTTTTGGCCAAGTACTCTCACTTTCTCTGTTTCTCCCTCCCTCTTTCTCCCCTCCCCATTACACACACACACACACACACACACACACACACACACATTTTTAGTAGAGAATGAGGATTGCACCCGTGTCTTTTGACTCATGGTCCTCTCTTTCTACTCTTCTAGAACAGAGTCCCGCAAGTGTGAGGGGAGATATGGTGGGCAGAGGCCTCAAAAGGGAAGTGGATATTGACTATGGTACTTAGATAATCCTCATGATTGTAGAAGGAGAACCAAGGTTGGTCATACTGGACTAGCTGGAGGTAAGGAAGCTGTGTGAAATGGGCTTGGAGGGGATGGTGTCTCCTCCAGAGAGAGGAGGAAAAAGGAGGAAATGCTGGGTGTGAAGTAGGCAAGGAATGAGAAGCAGAGCACTTTTAGGATTCCAGGTCTGGACAGTAATACGCCATCACATGCTCCACAGGAGAGGTTAGAATGCCAGTACAGGCTGCCCTTGGGGTGCTGAGTCAGCACAGCCTGGCTGAGCAGCTCCTCCAAACACAGGAGCTCATAAATCACAGCTGACAAGGTGGGGGCTCTCTGCTGTGCACACCTTTTGTTTCAGGGACAGATGGTCACTGGAGCATGCGTGTGGATTTTTTGTAGTTAGGGAACTGCATGTGTGTCCTGGAGTGGTTATTAGTCTAGAGAGCTAAAATAAACAAGGAGATTGTTTCTGCCTCCACCCACCATGGACCACAGAAGTGTTTCCCAAACTAAAGCTATTAGAATATAAATTGTATTATTGTTTAATAATGTCATTTTACTTAGACTCATTTTTTTTTTAATCCAAATAAATATATTTTTAAAAGAACTTTTAGACTTTCTGTTTCTGGTCTAGCATGTAGAGAGATTGAAAGCTGTTACTATGCTCCAATAACAAGTAAAAAGCTAAACAGATTGAAAAAGCAATAACTTCTTAGATCTGTCAGAAAAATGAGGCCACATGGCAAACTGAAGTCCCTAAAGTTAGAGAGACAGAAGCGAATACAGAGAATCATAGCTTACTAGAGCAGAAACTTCTTTGGGAACCAGTACCCAATTAGGAAAACCTGAACTATAACTGACATATTTCTGGGGGCTCAGTGTGTAAAGTTCTTAAAGACTCCAGGAAGACCCAGTCATGGGGGCCTCCATACTTTTGTGAGTTTACCTCTAAGAGCTCAACCAAGTTCTTACAGTAAATATTGGAGAAAAATATCCTCATGCTTTCAGCAGAGGGAGGAGAAAAAGAGCCATTTTGAAATATGCCAGAATACTCTGTTCTTTTTAAACAAAGTCTACACTAAAAACAAAAACAAAAGCAGAAACAAACAAACAAAAAACCATTTTAACAAAGCCTAAACTATTGGGGTTTTATCAGAGCCCAGTCAACCGGGGGGAAAGGAAAATACTCAACTCCAGCCGCTCTAGCCCTCTTGTACCACCTCAGGGGGAAGAATGGGACTGAGAAGCATTTGTAAGGTTTCAAGTTCAAAGGCACAAGTTCATCAAAAGAATGAAACCAAATCAGAAAAGTACAAAACACTTACTTTCTCTCCCCCCACAATATTAAAGACCTAATTACAGCTGCTCCTTTACAATGGACAGAGATTATCAGAGTGAACCAAAAAACAATACCCAATTATATATTGTCTATAAGAAACCCACTTCAAATATAAAGATACATAAAATGAAAAGTAAATGGGGAAAGATATACCATGTCAACACTAATAAAAAGAAGGTTGAATATCAATATTAATTTCAGATACAGTGGACCTCACAATGAAGAAAGTTGTCAGGCATAAAGAAGGGCATGGCACAATAATAAACGAGTTAATTCTCCAAGATGACATAACAATTTTTAATGTGTATGCATCTAACAACAGAGCATCAAAATGTATGGGGCAAAAACTGATAGGACTTAAAAAATAAGATGAATCCATTATTAGAGGTGACTTTAATATCCCTCTATCAGAAATGGGACATATCCAGCAAGTAAAAAATCAGTAAAGGCATAGTAGGACTCAACAACACCATGAATTAACCAGATATAATTGACATCTATAAACAACTTCATTTAACAAGAGCAGAATGCATATTCTTCTTCAGTTCAAGTGGAACATTTACCAAACTACACCACATTCTGGGCATCAAGATCAGCTTAACAAATTTAAAAGAATATAAATCATACCATGTCTGCTCTCAGACCTCAACAGAATTAAACTAGAAACTAAAAACAAAGAGATATATGGAAAAACAAAAAGTACTTGAAGGTTAAGCAATACACTTCTAAATAACACACGTCAAGAAGATATTAAAAAATTGAATATATTTTGAACTAGATGAAAATGAAAATACAACTTAACAAAATTTGTGGGATGTAACAAAAGCAACACCTGGAGGGAAATTATAGCATTGAATGTATAAAAAGAAAAGAAGAAAGATTAAAAAAAATCAATAATCTAAGTTTCCTCCTTAGGAAATTTAAAAAAGGAGAGAAAATTCAGTGCTCTTCATTAAGAAGAATAAAAGAAATAATAAAAATTAGAACAGAAATCAATGAAATTAGAAACAAGCAGTCAATAGAAAAAATCAGCAAAACTAAAGTTGATATTTTGGAAATATTAATAAAATCAATAAGATTTTCTGTAGGCTAACTAAAAATAAGAAAGAGAAGATACAAATTATGTATATCAAAAATGAAAGAGGATATATCACTACAGATTCCATGGACATAAAGGAATATTATGAACAATTCTAATCCCACACATTTGATACCCTAGATGAAGTCTTCCTTGAAAGACACAATCTTCCAAAACTCATATGAGAATAAATAGACAATACAAATAGGTGCATATCTATTAAAGAAGTTAAAACAATAATTATTAAAATTCCAACACAGAATATATCAGGCCCAGAAGAGTTCATTGGTGAATTCTACCAAACCTTTAAGGAAGAAATTATACCAATTCTCTACAATCTCTTCCAGAGGATAGAAACAGAGGTTTCTTCAACCCAGAAAACTAATAGGCAACCAACGGAATGGGAAAAGATAGTTGCAAATGACATATCAGATAAAGGGTTAATATCCAGAATCTATAAGGAACTCACCAAACTCCACACCCGAAAAACAAACAACCCAGTGAAGAAATGGGCAGAAGATATGAACAGACACTTCTCCAAAGAGGACATCCAGATGGCCAACAGACACATGAAACGATGCTCAGCATCCCTCATCAGGGAAATACAAATCAAAACCACACTGAGATACCACCTCACGCCAGTCAGAGTGGCTAAAATGAGCAAATCAGAGAACTCTAGATGCTGGCGAGGATGTGGAGAAACGGGCACCCTCCTACACTGTTGGTGGGAATGTAAACTGGTACAGCCCCTCTGGAAAACAGTGTGGAGGTTCCTCAGGAAACTAACAATAGAACTCCCCTATGACCCAGCAATAGCACTGCTAGGAATTTACCCAAGGGATACAGAAATGCTGAGGCATAGGAGCACATGAACCCCAATGTTCATTGCAGCACTCTCCACAATAGCCAAAACATGGAAAGAGCCTAAGTGTCCATCAACAGATGAATGGATCAAGAAGCTGTGGTTTATCTATACCATGGAATACTACATGGCAATGAGAAACAATGAAATCTGGCCATGTGTAGCACCATGGATGGACCTTGAGGGTGTTATGCTGAGCGAAATAAGTCAGGCAGAGAAGGACAAATATCATATGTTTGCACGTATAGGAGGATTAAGAGGAACTTGACGGAGGAACAAGGGGGAGAAGAAGGGGGGAAATGGTGGGGGAAAGGGAGAGAGGCAAACCATGAGAGACTCTTGAATGCTGACAAAAACTGAGGACTGATGGATGTGGGGGGGAGGGGGGATGGGCATGGAGAAGGACACTTGTGGGGATGAGCACTGAGTGTTATGTGGAAACTAATTTGACAATAAACTATTTGTAAAAAAATAAAATAAAATGAAAAGAAAAGAAAAGAAAAGAAACAGAGGTTTCTTAATTTATTTGGTAATACTAAAACCAGACAAAGGCATTACAAAAAAGAAACCTAGAGACCAATGTATCTCATGAACATAGATGCAAAAATCCTAGACAAAATATTAGCAAGTGGATTCAACAATGTTAAAAAGATTTATTTACTACAACCAAGTGGAATTTATCTTGGGAATGCAAGGCTGGCTCAACATTGGAAATCAATTAATGTAACCCATCACATCAACAGCCTAAAGAAGAGCTAGACATTATATTATGCATGAAAAGCATGTGACAAAAGCCAGTACCCATTCATGATTTAAAAACTAACTCTTGGTAAATTAGGAATAGAAACTTCCTCAACTTGATAAAGATCATCCACAAAACCTACAGCTAACATTATATTTAATGATGAGAAATAGAAACTTGCCCACTAAAATCAAGAACGAGGCAAGGATGTCCCATCTCACCACTTGTTTCCAACATCAAGCCCTAGCTAATGCAGTAGGACAAGAAAAAGAGATAAAAGGTATGCTGATTAGGCAGAAAGAAATAAAATGCTTTCACAGAAGACATAATCATCTATGTAGAAAACACAAACCAATTGACAAAAGAAATTCTCCCAGAACTAATAAGTGATTATTGCAAGGTTACATAATAGAAAGTTAATATTGAAAAAATATTCAAATATTGAAAAATATTGAAAGTCAATTACTTTTCTATGTACTATTAATGAACAAGAGAAATTTACACATTACCATTTATATTAACACTCCCTCAAATAACTTATTTGTTTATTTATTTATTTTGAAAAAAAGAAAGCTGATTTTTATTTTATCATCAATAGCCATTCTTTAAACATGAACATGCATATGTAATATTCTATGCACACATCACAGTTTTTAACCTTAGTTAATAAAGGTTAAACACACAACATATCCTTACCAAAAAAGTAAAAATGCAAACTTACAACCTTAAAAGTCTTACTAATTTTTAAAAAAATTTGTGTTGGGTACCATTTGTACATCACAGTCAATTTAAACATTTTCAGTTTGGCTGTACATGAAAAAAGCAGCTGTATAAAATAAAGTCATTGAAGGTTTTTAAATAGCAGAATAGGCAGTTTTGCCATGCAGGAGAAGCAATATTAAATGTTAGTTTTCAAAAAAAATCCACATTTAAAAATATTTAGTTCAAGTCTATTTTTCTCAGTAGAGACCCCAATGTGATGCATAATTAGCTGCCTTACATGGCCCATTTGAAGCACAATGTCCCTTCAGAGTACAACGTTACTGATTTTGGCACCGAAAAGAAGTCTTGAGAATGAGAACATGATTTTAAAAGAGGGAAGAGGAACAGAGAAAATGACTAAAAAGCAGGAGTACATGAGATAGCAATTGCAATCACTAAAAACTGTTCATTCTCAGCAACTGCAGAATACTGTCTTCTGTCCACAATAGGCACCTGCCCCAGAGCTGCTAATTGCAGCATGTATTGGTTTGCTTGGGGATAGTCTCATCACTCAAATGTTGTGTTGTGTACCTCAGAACATTTAGAAGACTTTCTAAACTATTGGAAAGTTGGTCCTTAAGAACTTTGATACCACCTTTCATATCAATTTTAGAAGTTTTGGCAAATGCTTCCACTGGATGTGCATGGTCAGAGTATTATGACACCCACCATTATCCTCAAGCAGCACGACACCATCTCTTCATTTATAAATCTGCTTCTGTACTCCGGTGTTTCGAGCATGAGACTGCACACACTTGCCATGGTGCTTAGACAACTTGTGGTATTTTCTATTGGTAAATTTTTGTTCTCTGATGCAAATTTTGTTGTGGCGTCACATCAGGTTTTCAGCATTGGGGTTGCCTCAGCATAAAAAAAAAGACATTCAATTTGCTAATTCATTATTTACTTCATTTTCTCCTTCTGGTGGAAGGCTATTAATCCTCATAAGACTCAATGTTCTTCTATAATAGCTGAAATCATTCTGTATGGTGGAATTTGTCATCTTGAGTTTGTTGAACTGGAGTGCAAAGTGGAAAATCTCTCAAACTGTTTGGCAAGAGCCTGCTGTCGTTCAAGATGCTGTGTGGGACAGTATGGGGTACTTGTCAAGGCTCCCAGAAGACCTCTTAGTGCTGCTTATAACTTCTGAGAAAACTCATAAAATTTCTTTAATTTGCCTACTAGTGGAACAACTGCACCCCAAGCCTTCTCTTGCAATTTCTTATCTGCTGGATGCTGGATTGCCTCTTGTATTTAATGGCCAGCTCCTCTATATGAATGAAAATCTTCCAAGATACATTCTGCATCTTTTAATACAACATTAACCTGATTATAAATTTCCTTCTCAGACTCCATAGGCTAGGCATTTTCAAAATCATTTGGAAAAAATTTGGCCCCTTGCTCAAGGTTTGTGCATGTCAAAACTTTAAGCAGATTCCCCATGTTAAGGTATTTTTCCTACTGAAAGAAATCTTCACCCAGTTCTGGTGATTCTGTTCTTATCCTATCAACTTGGTAACCTTGAATGAATTACTCAAACTCCAGGTCTCAATTTCTGGCTGAGACGCTGGCCCTAGCACAAAAGGAGGAGGCTCACCCATGCCACCTTCCTCTGTCCCATCCCCTTTAAATGACATATTTAAAGATAAATCTAACAAAATATGTACAAGATCTGTACAAGGAAACTACAAATTCTGATATGTAAGGCCACAAGTCTAAACGTCTAAACCAAACTGACTCCATGACAGGCTTTAAGTTTCCCCTCTAAACTAGAAGGCCTGAGTTTCAGCTTCCCCAAAACTATCAGGTAGTTACACATTGCCCAAGGCAGGAGAAACCACCCTTGCAACACCCAATCAGGAAAGGCCAGCGACCACCCTCCACATAATTAAGGGAGAGGCCTGGAGATAGAAACTATAGATAGGACCCTGTTACCTAATGTTAAAGTTAACCCGTTAGTCGCCGAACAAGACCCTAGGCTCGCTCTGTGATTGGTTGAATTTAAAGGTACTCTAAGTTGTAATTGGATCCCGCCAAAAGTAACGAATACTCTAGACAATGTGTATGGTCAAACCCGCTGTCAATGATGTTGTATAATTATGATTGGATCACTGTTCCCATGTCACAACTTCTGTAACTCCCCTGTCACAAACCCCATCAAAACCCTACTCTGCCCTTGTTCGGGGCTCTCAGCATGGATCCATTGCATTGGTGAGGTCTGGGAGCCCGAGCTTAAGCCCGTAATAAAGCCCTTAGCCTTTGCATACGTGACTCGGACTCCTTGGTGGTCTTGGGATTTTGGGGAGCTCGCGATCTGGGCATAACAGATAGAGGAAATCAAATAACTAAATAAATGGAGAGATATTCCATGTTCATGGATAAAAAGATACTGTCAAGGTGTCAGTTCTTCCCAACTTGATCTATAGAGTCAATACAATCCCATTAAACACCCCACCAAATTTTTGGATGTCAACAAAACGATTCTTTCTATATCCAAAGACAAAAACAAAATCAAAGTAAAATAGCCAACCCAAATATTGAAGGAGAACAAAGTCAGAAAACTGACACTACTTGACTTCAAGACTTACTATAAAGCTACATAATCAAGACATGTGGTATTAGTAAAAAAAAAAAAAAAAAAAAAAGATAAATAGATCAATGGAACAGAATAGAGTCCAGAAACAGACAAATATAAATATGGTTAACTAATATTTGACAACGGTATAAGGGCATTAGAGAAAAAAATGGTCTTTTCAACAAATGTGCTGGAAAAACTGGACCTTCACATACAAAGAAGTGAATTTAAACACAGACCTTACATCCTTCACAAAAATTAACTCAAAATGGATAATAGACCTATATGCAAGGTTCAAAACTATAAAACTTTCAGAGAATAACATAGTTTTCCCCTAGTCTAGATGACCTTGGCTTTGACAATGACTTTTTAAATACAACACCAATGCACACTCTGTAATAGAAACAATAAGCTGGATTTCATTATAATTAAAAACCTCTGCTTTGCAAAAGACAATGTTAAGGAGAATGAGAAGATAAACTACAGACTGGGAGAAAATATTTGCAAAAGGACGATAAAGACCTGTTAATCAAAATATAAAGAATTCCTCAAAACTCAATCATAAGAAAAGGAACAATTCAATTAAATAATGGGAAGCAGGCCCAGAAAAATACCTCACCAAAGAAAATATACAGATGCAGATAAGCATATGAAAAGATGTCCACATCAGATGTCTTCTGGGAGCCGCACCGGCCTCTCTGGATGGCAGTCACAGCAAGGAAATGACAGTGTTTGCAGCTCCTGCTGTGAGAAACGAAAACTGGTATCTCCTTCTGCTACTATTGGCTCATGTTGGAAATGAGGCTGCTGGTATTGACCAGGCCTCACAATATTCCAGATCAGACTGATATTTCCCACACAGATACCTCATAAGGAAAAGCATATTCCTGCCTTTACAAAAGAGATTTTAGATGAAAGCTCTGTGGATGATTGTAAAAAGCCTCTTCCTATGGACCTTGCATATCAAAGACAATTGAGACCTTGCATATCAAAGACAATTGAGTCTGGCCCTGAGACTAAGAGCCTAATTTAGAGTTAAGGGCAAATATCCACCCCCACCCATTTGTTTCTGCTTAGAGCATTTTCTGGCCTTGTATATGCCGATTGCTCCCTGTGAAGGAACCTATTGAGGAACTTCTTCTTTTGTGATTATGAGAGCAGAGGTATTCCCTGAAAGATCTGGTTTTTTTTGATACTTCCACCTTAAACAAACAAGCTGTTCACCCCTGGCCACAGAAAAGTAACTTCACCCTTTTTATGCTGAAAACTTGTCTGGTATGCTAAAGATGCCTTCCTTCCCCATACGATAGGCATCTAAATCCCCTACCTCAATCACTATTGTAAACGTTATGCATGAGTCTTCTACATATCTATGTCCCGGGAAATTCTTACATATCAAAGAAGTTTGTTATCAGAAACCATTGTCTAAGGCAAACGCCACTTCTGTGCCGTCCCCCAAACACTTAATGATGAAATAAAGTTGAGCCCCAGTCAGAGCAGAGATGCCTGCCTGGTGATCAGAAAGAATATTGGGGCTCTCTCACTCTCGCCAACACCGTCCATCCTTCAGGGACCCCTGGACCTGTCGGAGCATGCCTCCGACAAGAGTGGCACCCGGAACAGCGGACCTGAAGGTAATCTCTTTAAACTATGTCGTGTTTGTTGCATTAGTCGGGACGGTTAGGATTCCACCGTAGGGTACCTCGGACCCCCCCTGCATAAGATAAGTAGGGTTAATTGGTGGATAAGCAAAGAACTGTTTTTGAGAAGTTATGGGCCATAAAGAGTCTAAGGAAAGGAGACTCTTTATAGATGTGATACGAAATGTGCTTACAAAAAAAGGGGTAAAGGTATCTTCTCAACAAATTGCTCGATTTTTACGTTTTGTTCAAAAACTTTGCCCCTGATTCCCCAAGGAAGGAACTGTTAATATAGATATCTGGAATAAAGTTGGGGATGAAATTAGACAATGTCTTCGAAATATCCCGGTCGTAATTCTTTCTCTATTGACCATTATAAAGGGGGCGTTAGACACCTCAAAAGATACTTCAGGAGTCTTCAAGCCCAGCACCCCCCAAAATGATAATAAGGTGGACTCAGGGACTGTCCTCGATTCCACCACTACGAAGATTTCAAATTTAACATCAAACAATTGGGCTTCAAAGCCCAAAGAAAAAGCCCTAGCATAAACTATGAACTGTGGATGGTAATGTGTCAATGTAGATTCATTGATTGTAACATATATATTATTACGCCAAAGGATTTTAATATTAGGGGAGGTCGTAGGTATGGAGGGCAGAGTATATGTGGAAATTTTTGTACCTTCCACTCAGTTTTGCTGTGAGCCTAAAATTGCTCTTAATAAAGTCATTTAAAAAGAGAAAACTTATATTCTGTAAGTGAAAAACATTATTAGCTGTGAACAGAAAATAACTCTAGCTTCCTTTCTTCCTTGCTTCCTTTCCTGAAAAATCCAGTCCAAAAGTCATTAGGTGGTTCCAAGCATAGTAAATCTATATGGATTGTGAAGCAGCCCAGTGTGAAGTGTCACAAGTTTCACAAGAGGATAACATCCTTGCAACATAGGATGGAATACCAGAGTCTATGCATGGATGTGGGGGCAGTGGTGGTGATAACCCAATGCACTATGTTGAAGCATGGAAAGGGTGAAGAATGTATCAATACATAGGAAAGAGGTCAGTAATGGCAGGAACCATCGGGTGTAGGGAGGCAAGTGGGATGAAGAAGTCAACTGTGTAACACAGTATGGAGTTTTAGAACTCTAGATAGGTAAAGAGGCAACCATGGGGTAGGATGTCAGGTCCAGGAAAGATGAAAACTGTGTGTTGAGGGGTGATGGCAGCAGCCACCAAAGCAGGATGTTGAAGCCTGAGCAGGGTGAAAAGCACACATCCAGTGGAGATAGAAGAGGTGTTAGTCAGTGTGAGAGGCCAAAGCCCAAGTAGGGTGAAAGAGCATCTGTACATGAGGCAGTCATGATAATTGGAGACTGGCTATATAAAGAGGGATTGCTCCAAGAAGTAAACAGATTGAAAGGGAGCCAGTTTTCTCATTGTTGGAGAAGGGAGTTATAAATACAAAAGAGAAGAAAGTGGAATGAAACCTGAGGTGTTGGGTTAGATTTAGTATGAACTTATGATAGTAGTTGAGATAGAGAGATAGTAGAGTTAAAAATAAACAAACAAGCAAGCAAACAAACAAACAGAGAGGACTTGGGAACAATGACATCCTAATAACAATGAGAACACATAATACCCAGACCTTGGTTTCTAAATACCATTCACCACTAAAAGTAACCAGAATTCCTTAGGGAAATGGCTGATTCTAGGGCTATGGGTAAAGGTCCTAGAGAATCTTGGAAGCAAGAAAGTGCTCAGAGAATGATTGGACATGTCAAAAGGAGAAAGGACATACTGGTGAGGCACTTAACTGACCAACCCTGAGACAATTTGAATACCAAAATAAATAATGATAGTAAAAGATTAGAACCAATAGATTAAGATAGGAATTTATGAGTACCTACAGACATAAATAATTTCATGGGGATAAGAAAGGTGGTTTGTTTGTTTTTTTTCTCAGCAGAAGTGTTCAGAGAATAACAGAATGAGAAACTCACTGTTTGGTAACCATCAGAGTAATGATTAATTCATTCAAGAAACCTCAATGGATGCTAAACTAGGCCTTAAAACTTAACAAGGAACAGGATATTTACATAGTATCCGTGTATCTCCCTACAAAATACATTTATACAAAATGTATAAATTACAAAAGATAAAAGAGTAGCTTTCTTTACATTGGAGAAACCTAGCAGCCATCACCGTAATCAAGCAATTAAAGTTAACATTAGCAGTAATGGGACAAATCAACACATGTGCTCTCTGAGAGGATGCAGAGAGGAACGATATATCACCTCTGTGATATTTTGCCAAAGATGCATAATATAGATTTAATCATGAAGAAATGTCAGACAAATGCAAATTGAAGGACACTTTACAAAATAACTCACCTGGGATCTTTGAAAGTGTTGAGATCATGAAAGTCAAGGAAAGACTGACAAACTGTCCCAGATTGAAAAAAACTAAAGATATACAACAACTAAATACAGTGATCTTAAACTGGATTATTTTGCTAGAAAAGATGTCTCTTCTTGGCGCAATTGGTGAAATCTAATTGAGGGCTGTGGCTTGTATGACAGTTGCATCTTGGCATTAGCTTCCCAGTTTTAAGGGTTATATTTGTGGTCATGAAGAGAATGCACTCACTTGTAGGAATTGTAGTCAAATATTCAGGGGTGATGAGCTTCATGTCAACAACTTACTCTCAAATAGGAAAAATATTATTTAAGTTTCTTAAACTTGTCTGTACATTTGAGGTTGGTTCAAACTAAAGATTATCTTAGTTTGAAAAGAAAGTGACTATAAAATAAGTACAATGAAAACAAAATGTTAAATACTACATTGGATTGCCTGCTAAGGACTGGGAGTCTGAAGTCTCCACTCTGTTTGAAATGGAGATTAATAAGTGTTTGATATTAAGGACGTGCCTATTAGGGGTGCCTGGATGACTTAGTCGGTTGAGCAGAGGACTCTTGATTCCAGCTCAGATCGCATGATTTCAATGTGAGATCGAGCAGCCTGCTTGTGTTCTCGCCCTCTCTCTCTGCACCTCACCTGCTCACTCATGCATATGTTCTCTCTCTCTCTCAAAATAAATAAATAAACATTTTAAAAAGACATAATTATAAACAGAGATTTTCTTCTGTCATAGAAGAGTGAAAGAAATTAGAAAAGAAAATAACTTTTTCATAATAGGTTTGCATGTTGTATAACCTGTGTTTACCTAAAATCATTTCCTATGCCACTAGAAGTGTTTGGTCTATACTTTTGGAAACACTGGAATGCAGTGACGCAAATATATACTTAATAAATGCTGAGTAGATGTTGAGGGTAACTTGGTTTTTTTTTTTTCTTTCTTTTTTTTTTGTTAAGCACTATTTCTTCAAAATAGAAGAATATGGGCAAAGAGAATTGTTAACAGAAAGCCCCAAATTATCTCTAGATTTCACCCTATTTGTCTCATTCTTTCATGCCCAACCAAGGTAATGTTTAGTCTCCTTCTCTTAAGACTCAGCCTCTGAGCCCCAGAGTGTCCACAGAATGCTCTTCAGAGTCCTGGGCTCCAGTCTTCAGCAGCCTATTGACATGTTCACTTATACATCCTACCCATATCACAATGCTCAAATATTCACAACTAAACATTTGCTTTTCCTATCTCTATCCCAAGTCTCAGACCTGTCCCCCTTCCCCTCATGTCTGCCTTAGTGAATAACACCTTCATCTAACAGTTTTTCAAACCAGGACATGGGACATCATTCTTAATACCTCTTTACCTCTTTTCCCTACCCAGTAGATGCTCTCCATAACTGAGTCCTATGAGTCTACCCTAGAATATATCATAGATGCACCCATGTTTCCCCAGATTCACTGCCTCCATTCCAACCCAAACTCCTGACTGGCCATTCGACTTCCATTCCTGCCCTCTTCAATTTATTCTCCAGACTGCAGCCAGAGTGAATTTTTTTAAAGATAAATCTGACCTTACAACTCTTTTCCATAAAATCTTTCAAAGCTGCACTAATGTAATAGCTAGCAGCCACCTGTGACTATTAAATTTAAATTAATTAAAATTAAATAAAAGTAAACATTCAGTTCTGTGTTGCACCAACCACATTTTGTGTGCTCAATAGTCACCTATGGTTAGTGACTGCCATATTGAACAGCATAGCTTATAGAGCATAAGAACATTCAATTGGATAGTGCTGCTTCAAAGGTTTCCCACTGCCTTTGTACAAAATTCAAACTTTTGTGGATATCTACAAGGCCCCTCTTGACTGGCTTTAAGCACCCTTTCCAACTTTTTCAAATGCTTCTCCCCCAACTAACCACCATACTCACCATACTCCAGACATGTGGGACTTTTTCTGAAATGAGAGAGAGAGAAAGAGAGAGAGAGAGAGAATGAGCAGGGGAGGGGCAGAGAGAGAGGGAGAGAAAGAATCCCAAGCAGAATCTGCACTACCAGCACAGAGCCTGATGTGGGGCTCAAACCCATGAACCATGAGATTATGACCTAAGCAAAAACCAAGAGTTGGACCATTAACTGAATGAGCCACCCAGATGCCCCCCCCCCCGCCATTAAGAAACATTTTAAAAGCAGTTTTAGGTTTACAACAAAATTGAAGAAGAAGGTACAGAGATTTCCTATATATCCCTGCCCCCATACATGCATAGCTTCCCCCATTCTTTTTTTAAAATTTTTAATGTTTATATTCATTTTTGAGAGAGACAGAGCATGAGCTGGGGAGGGGCAGACAGAAAGGGAGGCACAGAATCTGAAGCAGTCTCCAGTCTCTGAGCTGTCAGCACAGAGCCCCACGCGGAGCTCAAACCCATGAACTGAGAGATCATGACCTCAGCTGAAGTCTGATGCTTAACTGACTGAGCCACCCAGGTGCCAAGTCTCTCCCATTCTTTTTTCTTTCTTTTTTTCTTTTATACTTTATTGTCAAGTTGGTTTCCATATAACACCCAGTGTTCATCCCAACAAGTGCCCTCCTCCATGCCCATCACCCTTCTTCCCCTCCCCCCCACCCCCATCAGTCCTCAGTTTGTTCTCAGCATTAAAGAGTCTCTCATGGTTTGCCTCCCTCCCTCTCCCCAACTATTTTTCCCCTTCCCCTCCCCCATGGTCCTCTGTTAACTTTCTCCTGTTCCGCATATGAGTGAAAACATATAAGCCTCTCCCATTCTTAACATCACTTTTTTACCAAGGATAAAGCTACAGTGACATGTCATAATCACCTGAAGTTCATAGTTTACCTTGGGGTTCACCAAAAGTGATGTATGTTCTATGGGTTTAAACAAATGTAAAATGTATAATGACATATCTACCATTATAGTATCATACAGAGTATATTCACTGCCCTAAAAATCCTCTGTGCTCCATCTATTCATCTAAGTCCCACTCCCTGGCACTGATCTTTTTTGTCTCCATAGGTTTTCCTTTTCCAGAATGTCATATAATTGGAATCATACAGCATGTAGCCATTTTAGTTTGGCTTTTTCCACTTAGTAAGATGCATTGAAGTTTCCTTCACGTCTTTCCATAGCTTGATAGCTCAGTTCTTTTCAGTGCTGAATAATATTCAATGTCTGTATGTACCACAGTTTACGTATCCATTAACCTACTGAAAGACATCTTGGTTGCTTCCAAGTTTTGACAAATACAAATAAAGCTGCTGTAAAAACATCCATATGCAGGTTTTTGTGTGGACAGAAGTTTTCAACTCCTTTGGATAAATACTAAGCAGCAAGATTGTGGAATGTATGGCAAAAGTATACTTTCTTTTGTTAGAAACTTCCAGTCTTCTAAGATGACTGTATACTTGCTTTTCTTTTTCCATGTCATTACCATATTCACAATGGTGATATGTTTTACTCTGTGTTTATTTAATATCTTCCTCCTTAACACCATAAAGAAAGACACTCTAATTTTTGTTTACCATTCTATTTCCATTGCACAATGGTATCTGGCACATAAAATTCACTCAGATTATTTGCTGAACAAGAAGAAAGTGATTGTATAGCAATGTAATACTATAATCTACAGGTCGCTTTGGGCAATTAGGCTAGGTACAGGGCAGGTAGTAGAAATCAGGAAAACAATTTTCTACACATTTCCTTATCTTACTACTCTTAACCATGAGGTTTTTAAAAAATGTTTTATTTATTCCTGAGAGAGAGAGAGTGAGAGAGAGAGAGACAGCGTGAGCAGGGGAGGGTCAGAGAGAGGGGAAGACACAGAATCTGAAGCAGGCTCCAGGCTCTGAGCTAGCTGTCAGCACAGAGCCCAATGTGGGGCTCGAACCCACAAACTGTGAGATCATGAGCTGAGGCGAAGTTGGATGCTTAACCAACTGAGCCACCCAGGTGTTCCCCCTCCCCCCCCCATAAGTTCTTGTCTTCAAGACTAGTCTTTTCTGCTGAGGCAGTTCAAGAAAAAAGTTTCTCTATTCTCTTGTCTTCAAAATTCAGCATTAGTTCCTCATCTGTGAAATGGGGATACATTTTCTCTGCCTGATATCTGGGGCCACACTAGCAGACCTCTTGAGGGACATTTCTGCCCCAGACTATGATTGTGTAATTCTCTGTCCAGAAGGCTGGTTTCCCCTATAGGCAAATTTGTAACTAAGTAGCTTATTGCAGAGGTTAATTGCACAGAAAATGTGGTTTGCGGACCATCAACTTTTTTCCCTCCCATGTTTCTGCTATTAGGCTGCAGTAAATGCTTGGCTTAAAAAAATCCTAAAAATATCAAGAAAGAAAAGAAAACAGGAGAAATCTAATACCTGAAACACCCATAACCTGGATCATTTGCTGTGTAAAAGGGAGAGTTGATATTGCCCTAGAGAGAGCGCATGCGCTAATTGGAGCCATAGTTACACAGCATGTAACTAACCATCTCTCTTACAGAAGTATCCACCCCCTGGCAGGAGAGAGATGGGAGATAGATCTCCTTAACATCACAAAACAGCAGAGCTTGAGGGTATTTAGCAGACCTCAAGTTCAAGCACAAATGTTCACATTCTCAGAAGAAAACCCAAGTCCTGAGGACTTGTCCACACTTGCAGTTCAGAGTCCCTTAAAGGCAGCATGGCTACAGCACCAGATAATAGGGCTTTAAAGCTGACTGTGCAAAAAGTTTCTTCACTGGCTCCTACACTTAGGTTTCCCCATTAAGAGTGACAGGCAAGGTATGTATGATCACGATACTGTCATCAGGATGTCAGGGGAAAGTTTCAATCCACACCTGCCCTGAGGGCCTAACATCTGAATCTTGCCTTGGATGAAATCAGAGTCAGAGGTGCTCCATTTTTGAACTACAAACCTACATCATGTCCTGAGTCAGCAAGACATTTCTTTTATTCCTTTCCAAATGTGTGAGGGACTAGGATCCCCATTTGGTCACAAATTCCTTCCTCATTACATATTTAATGCAAGGACCAGTTCTTTCCCTCTATGCCCTCAGGATTCTGACTTGATGCAGGGTCAGGGCCGGAAAGTGGCTCTTTGCTATCACCATATCCATCCAACAGGATGATTGCAATTTGCCTGATCTCCCAGTTAGAAACAGAGGATAGCTAAGGTGTCTGGGTGGGTCAGTTGGTTAAGCTTCGGATTTCAGTTCAGGCCATGATCTCATGGTTTGTGATTTTGAGCCCCGCGTCGGGCTCTGTGCTGATAGCTTGGAACCTGCTTTGGATTATGTGTCTCCCTCTCTCTCTGTTCCTCCCCTGTGCATTCTCTCTCTCTCTCTCTCTCTCTCTCTCACACACACACAGTTATTATAATACATTACAACCTAGGAAATGGCTTCTTCATTGAAGAAATTTAATGATTTTTTCTCAAAAGAAACATACTAGAATACATGCACTGAGGAGTAATGATATCTTAAATTAAGCACAGTGTGGTCATGAATTCAATTCTACCTTCCAGGGTCACTGACTATAAACAGACAACTAGTATTCTTTATTTTGCTACATACACAGTGGCTTCTCCTTGGATTTCTTGCTGCTAGTCTCTGAAAACCATTGCCTGGGCCACCAGCAGGGCTGCTAATCGAAGAGCTGAGCAGGTTCCCCCACTAAAACTCAGGATGACATGGTGAAACTGGGCATACTGCCTCTGCTCCCCAAGCATCCTTTTGGAAAGCATGCTCTTCTAAACAGAAATGAAACCTGCAAGGCGCAGCAGACAGAAGGCTGAAGGTCAAGTGATAAATTCCAAGTGTTAAGACATGCTTTACCAACTAATCTTCTATGTTCCACCATGTCTCTGTGTATGTGAGGCAAAGATGCAGGAGTAAAGAACAGAGATTCACAGGCTTAGGAAGAGCTAAAGAACTTGGGCCAGAACTGGAGAAGGGATGCTCTCTGGCTGGGAAGTAGTTACTATTTGTTGAACAGTTGCAATGTGCCAAGTAGATAGATAGATGATAGGTATATGGTGCTAGATAGAGACATACTATTTAATTTCATAAAGGAATATATATTTATATATAAACATATGCACGTGTGTGTGTGTGTGTGTGTGTGTGTGTGTGTGTGTGTGTGTATACATATACTTATAAGAAAATCAAAGCTCAGGAAAGTTGAGTAAGTATACTGGTTTGTCCCCACATCAGAACTTGAGGAAAAGATTTGAGTGTAGTTACTTTATTTCAAGGTTATCCCAGCAAACAGGAGTGAGGTAGAGGGGAGTGTAATATGAGGAGGGAAGAAAGAGCCAACATAGTGTTGTTGAGCTAGTTCCTGCTGTGGCGACGGAGCTCAATTCCACTGGAGACTCTTTGAAGAACTGTGTAGGAATGTGCCTCAGAATTGTCCCTTCAAAGAATAAGAGGCTGGACATTAATCTCATGCACTTCTGGAATGTTCCACATGTGAGCTGAGAGGGGGCCCCTAGCTTTGGAGGAGACCTTTGAGGCAGGAAAGCCAATAGGCTGATTCAGCTGGCCTTTGAGAGAAATGCTGACCTCTGTGTGTGGATCTGTATATATGGCCATAATTACAGCTGAAATCAAAGGTGGGTTGAGTGGAAATGCTGCCAGGCACAAAAACCCATTAGAGTTTCCAACCTGCCTGACTTTAAGACCCATGATCTTCGCTCTGTATCATGTTATTTTTGTAGGACTGGGCATCAGCACTGTCAGGACACCCTGTCCATCCTAGATTTCATCCTCTAGTTCATTCCTTTTTTTAAAATTTTTAATGTTTTATTTATTTTTGAGAGGGAGAGAGACAGCATGAGCAGGGGAGGGTCAGAGAGAGAGGGAGACACAGAATCCGAAACAGGCTCCAGGCTTTGAGCTAGCTGTCAGCACAGAACCCGATGCAGGGCTTGAACCCATGAACTGTGAGATCATGACCTGAGCTGCAGTTGGATGCTTAACCAACTGAGCCACCCAGGTGCCCCCATCCTGTAGTTCATTCCTATAGGTCCTTACTCTCAGGTAGATGTCAAGCCTTAGTTGAAGACAATACAACATTTTCCCCATGCCAGGAGTTCTTAAGTTTTGAGAGATGACTCTAGAACAGCTCTTTTGAGGTATGCTAAATACACAGGTATGAGCTCTCCATCAGTAAGGTGTTCCATAAGCCCAGGGTGAATGACAGAAAGTCATAATGTGAATGTCTGCACCAGATGGTGAATTGGAAGTTAAAGGAAACTTCAGGATTAAATTCCAATTCCAGGATTCTACTCCACTTTTTCATGGGGAGATTCATATCTATGCTTATATGTGCACATATGAATGTTGACTTATAAGGGAACAAATTACGGTGTTCCACTTCTTTTTTTTTTCTTCATTCAACAATATACCTTATGGATTTGTTTTAGTCAGTTTGGGCTGCTATAACAAAATAACATGGACTGGGAATCTTAAAAAACAAACATTTATTTCTCACAGTTCTGAAGGTTGGGAAGTCCAAGAGCAAAGTGCCAGCAGATTTGGTGTCTGGTGAGAACCCACGTTTTGGTTTGAATATGGCTGTCTTCACATTGTATCTTCACATAGCAGAGTGCAGAGAGAGAGGAAGCAAACTCTCTTCTGTCAATTCTTATCAAGGCATGAATGTCATCATGTGGGCTCCATCCTCATGACCTAATTACCTCCCAAAGGCTCCACTTCCAAATACTATCACATTGGGAATTAGGCTCAATATATGAATTCAAGGGAGCGGGGCACATTCGTTCCATAACACAGCTTAATCACTCTATGTCAGCATGTATCTATCTTAATATTTGGATATTGGCTCACTGTATAAATAGTGCCATGATTTATTTAACCAGGTCTTTTTTACATTTACATGGTTTCCAGTATTTTGCTTCAGTGAATGTCCTTACACATATATCATTTGTGAGGTATATCTTAGGATAAATTCCTAGTAATTGCTGGGAAAGTTGGTATATGCATTTAAATTGATGGATATTGCTAAAATTATCCTCCAAAAGTGTCACACCATTGTTAATCATGTAAATATATGGGAGTGTGATATGAGGGAGGAAATAAGTCACCAAAAATATGTCTCATCAATCTTTTGAACTTTAGGGAGACTTCTTTTTATTCTGATTATTTTTTACTAGGTGAAAAACATTAGGAATTGGGATGAAAGCATTGTTGGTCTTTGCACTGAAAATCACACATATGACCTTCACTTAGTGCCTTAACACTATTCAGTTGTCTCTATATCCACCATTGTACCAGTTCGGTTCTGCTGTGTAACAAATTGTTTCAGTGGCTGAAAACAATAACTATTTATTTAATCCACAGTTCTGCAGCTGACCATTTAAATATGGGCTCAACTGGTTGTTTCTCCCATCCTGGATGAGCTCACTCATGTAGGCCATGCTAGGTCAGCTCAGCTCAGCTCTGTTCCACATGGTCTCTCATCCTCCTGAAGGCTAGCTCTAGCTTGTTCTCATGGAAGATAGCAGGATTTCAAAAGTGAGAGTGGAAACATGTATAATCTCTTGAGACTTCAACTTAGAACTGGTACAATGTCTCTTTCATCACATTTTATTGGTAAAAGCAATCCCAAGGCCAGCCCAGACCTTTTGATTGGAAAAGCTACAAATTCTTAACTCTAGAATGCAGACATGAATGTTTATCTTGGGAAACTCCTTTGTTTTATAAATGAAGAAATGAAATTCACAGACCTTTTTCAAGGTCACACAGTTTTTAGTGGCTATATCCCATTACTTGTAGTGGGTTAATCCAACTAGACAATACAGTAAACGAATAAAATCAGTGAGTCAATCCACTGAGGAGGGCAAAATGAGTCATTGGTACTGAAAATAATGAAAATTTCTGTTTCATTTCCTTGCCCAGGGAAAGTCATGAAAAACTGCCCAACCCATACTTCAAGCCACATTACTGCAGTTTTCCCTCAATGAGCCTATTCTTTATTAAGAATTAAATGATTTATAGCACAAAACCTATAATTATAGGCATATTTTAAAGACCTCTTCAAGACAAATGGGACAGGTATTGAAATGCTCTGCTATGAGCCAATTTGAGGTTTTCAAAACAGAAAAAGGACACAAGGGATAGCAATTTTCAGTAAAGTTGTCATTTTTCATTAATATACCAAGAAGAATGTGGCAGTTCACTGCATGCAATTCATCTTTGTTCTTTTGTATACATTCTGATGATCTTCCTTAAATTCCCTTGGTAAATAGCAGATATTATAGTCTCTTTATTAAAACTTGGGAGCAACTAAGCATAAAATGAAATATGACTAGTTTCCAACATGCCCAATATTACCATTACTAGAAATGTTTCACCAACTCAGGTTGCGCTTGCAGATTTTGCTGAGTTACATTTTTATACTTTACAGTTCAGATTTGAGATTTAAAAAAAAAAACAAGCTACTCCCATTAGACAGAGTACATAATTCATAACAAGAAACAACAAAGATCTTTTGTATTAACTATTCTGCAAAAACTACAGCCTTCAGCCACTTTTGCACCTAACCTCAGGGTTGAAAAGGTGTGCATGACCAGTTTACAATACATGTTTTGTCTTTTTTTAATTTAAAATTTTATCTAACACCTGAATTCTATGGTAAATATTATTACAACATACAAGTAAGAATAAATATTCAAAGTGACCTTCACCCCTACATTTCCACTCCCATGCACTTCAAATACCACTTACATCCCAAAAGGTAACCATTATTTTCAATTTAGTATGTAACTTTCTAGATATTTTTCTATCTATACCTTCACATCTGTAACATAAACATGCCTTTTTTGTTTTACATAACAACACTCTTCTTGAAAGTTTTGTACTTAAATTCACCTTTTCACATTTAATCATATGTCCTAGAGATCTTTTCATGCTATTATATATAGTCGTACATTTCTTTTACTGCTACATAGTATTTCATAGCAGGACAGGATCATAATTTGCCATCCTCCTATTGAGGAGCCTATAGATAATTTCTGATTGTTTTTTTACTACTATAAGTGGTGCTATCCTGAATATTCATGTGCGTGTATGCACATGCACTAACGATTGAGTGTTTCTGTAGTATAACTACTTGAAATGGGATTGCCAGGTAAAGGCAATAGACATGTTAAATTCAATAGATTTTTGTCAAATTGCATTCTGAAAAGGCTGTATAAATTCTGTTCTGAGTTCAGTACAGACAAGATTGGGCTCAGAAAGCCCTGGAGTCAGATGGGTAGATTCACATCCAGCCACCACCACTTTCTAGGTAGTACCTTGGGCAACTACTCAGATTCTGTGTGCCTCCATTTACCCACTGCAGACATAGGACTTATGCACATCTTTAAAGGGTATTTGGAAGTTTTAAATCATAACAATTGAAATAGAAGTTCCTGGTCTAAAATGGGTACTCAGCTTTCCAAAAAAGTAGTAATGCAGTTTTGGATAAAATATGGCCCAGAAAGTCACACTTTTATCTGCCAGGGGATTTTGGTGTAGTCTTTGTACCACACTTTAAAAATCAACTCATTACTAGGTAAGTCCCAACCATGCCGATGAACTCTTCCAGCTGAAAAGAATCCCACATAATATATTTAAATAGACAGTCTCTCCTCCTTATTCCCAGTTGTTTGCTCTGTATTTTTCAGTAAGAGAGAGTGAGTGAGTCAGAAGCAGGGATGGGCATATATGTGTGTGTAATTTCTTGACCAGGACTTGGAACCCCATAGACTTTGAGATATTTTTTGTTTTGAGACAGAGAAAGTTTTATACCATAAGTTTATAATAATCATAATTGGTCTTGGAGAGAAAAAGCCCTGCACTCAGCTGCTGAAAATGCCATATTTAATCAAATCTAAGATGCTAAGAAAGAAAAATGTTGTTATTTGTAATAGTAAGATGTCTTCTATTGTAAATAGTATCTTAATTTCAGAGATGTTAAAATATGAGAAAATCTTGGTCTTAGAATTGATGAAATACAGAGATTTGTGTGGGCTATTTTACATGCAAGGAGTAAAACACCAAATTATGCACAAGTATAAAAGATGATCACCAAACCATCTTATGAAGGAAGGAGTCCAGTGGAGGCCACTTGTTTGCTCAGTGCCCAGGTAAGTCTGGGTATAGTGTCTGCCTACACTGGGGAGTAGGCAGAGCTATACTTAATGGAGGATAGAGAAGTATAAAATTCTTGGAGGAATACCAGAAGGAAGAAAGGTGAGGATTCTGGGCACTGCAGGAGGAAGAACAAGAAGCTATAAACACACAGACACATACACATGCGTACATACACACACATGCTAGCACACACATATTCACACATACACTCAGATATACAGAGTCCCTTTGTAATATTCCTTAGGCATGGGAAGTTTAGTAAAATCCCTCTCTCATTCCCCTTACCAGATCTCCCGTAAGCTGGCTTTGCTCATTTATACTCTTCAGGCAAGTGGGTTCTTTCAGGATATTTAGATTTTTTTCCATTTTGACACAAGCAAAGACAAAGAAATAGCTGCCAGCTAGTTATCAGCATTGGGTTTAACTTAATTCATAGCTGAGGAAACCTCATCAGAAGAGCTAAGTGGCTTGTCTGACATTATTTAATGTATCTGAACCCCAGTTAGAATAAGGGACCCCTTGCATCCCACCTGCTTCCAGATGTTGTCCTCCTTCCAAATTTAGGAAGTTGACCCTTCTGTAGGCTACATCTAATGTTTTGTTCATTAAAAGTGACTATGGGGCAGAAATATTTGGACTCCAGGAGACCCAGCACATTCATTAAGTTATTCTGCTGCTCTTTTTTTCTGCTTAAGCAATATTACATAACTTTTAATCAGTCACAGTGGCTCCATTCCTCTGAGATTTCTCCCTCTTTTTCCCCCATTCCCAGGTATGTCCCCCTTGACCCTGGATTAAAGGTATGGGTAGTGATGCAAAGAGAGTTTTGCTCACAATTGAGTACTGTGTGTGAATAAAGATCAGCATTTTGGGCACTGTTCTGACCCTCCCTGTGCTAGGGGACAAACGACTAGCCCTAGTGAGAGTCAAGTATCAGTCCAGGCAGGACTTCTCTGTGAATGGACATAACACAGTAACTTAGAGAAGCTGCAACTCCTGGTGCTTGAGTGCCTTGGTCTAAGATTCCAACTGTCTTAATAGAGACCAGATCCATTGGTACTGATACTGAGTATTGTTCTCAGCATTCATCCCAAAAAAGCCAAGCTGTCAAGAAAACCTGTCTACCTTTGCAAATTAGATGGAACGCTTAATAGTTCACATGAGGCAAATACAAAACCTGTAAACAGCTCTTTCAGGTTTAACAAGCTGAAGACTTAGCTGAATGTTTTCTGCAACTTGACTATCAGAAGTGACATCCACACAATAGAGTGTCACTCTTCGTAGCAGATCCTTTGTTTCTCTGCTAATAAATGCAAGTGTCACATGGAATCCACTTCTTGTTTCATTTTCTGCAGCATAATGTAGAATTAAATCACCAGCACCCCAGTAGACTGCTAACATGCTCTCACAGGATGAATATGGTCTCTGCTAAAGGATGCTGCCTCTGCATACTGAATCCATTTTCTCACTGAGAAGATAGTGGAGGGAACAAGAGTCACTTAGAGACAGTCATCACTAGGAGGTCTGTGCCTGTTTGTTTTGATCAACATTATTGAGGTATAATGTACATTCAAAGGATTACATCCATTTTAAATGTTCAGGTCAATAATTGACAAATATATACACCCACATAACCACACTATCAAAACATAGGACATTAACATAGCCCCAGAAATTTGCCTTCTACATCTTTGCAGCTAACCCTCACAAGACAGCCCTAGAAAATCACTGATCTGTTTCTGTTGCTGTAAATTAGATTTCCCTTTTTTATAGTTGTATGTAAATGAAGCTATGTCACATATATTCTTTTGTGTCTCTTTTTCACTCAGCATAATGTCTGTGAAGTTTGTTGCCTTTTCTGCTAGCATTGCATGGATGTATTGCGATTTGTTTATCTGTTCATTAGGTAATGGATATTTGGATTGTTTCCAGCTTAGATTATTATTATTAAAGCTGCTATGAGCTTTTGTGTACAACTGTTTGTGAGAAGTACGTTTTCATTTCTCTTGGGTAGTTATCTGAGTGGAATTGTTGGGTCACATTGTAAGGGCATGTTTAGCTTCACAAAATATTACGTGCCTCATTTCCAACGTGCTTGCAGTACTTTGTGGTTCTATATCACTACTAACCCTTGGGATTTTCATTCTTTTTAACACCTCCTAGTGGGTGTGAAGAGGTATATCACCGTAGCTTTAATTTGCATTTCCTTGGAGACTAATGATATTGAGCATATTCTCATGTGCTTTTTGGTCATTCCTATAGAGTATTCATTCAAATATTTTACCTTTTTTTGAGTTGTATCTCCTTATTATTGAGTTGTAAGATTTCCTTATATATTCTGGATGCAACTACTTTGCCAAAGACATTTTACATATATTTTATCTCAATCTGTGACTTGCCTTTTTAAATTCCTAACGCTTTTTTTAAAAGCACAGATTTTTTATTTTGATGAAATTCAAAGGTTTTTAAAAAAATTTTGTGTAAAAGCATGGCATGCCTAAGAAATCTTACCCCAAGGTTGTGAAAACTTTCTCCTACATTTTCTTATAGAATTTTCATAGTGTAGTTCTCATGTGTAAGTCTGTGATCCATTTGGAAAACACTTTGGTAGCTTCTTATAAATTCAAATATATGTTTTCCACATAATCCATAACCCAGCAATTCCACTCCTATTATTCAAGAGTAATAAAAATATATGCCACAGAAAGTAGCTTTGTTCATCAGAGCCAAAAGCTATCAATATCCCAAATGTCCAGCAATAAGTGAATTGATAAATAAATTATTTTTTATACCCTCATGTATATATTCAGCAACAGAAAGGAATAAATTACTTGTAAATACAATACTGAAGAATCTCATAGTTGGACTGAAAAAGAGTAAATACTATACTATTTCATTTATGTGAAATTCTAGAGAAAGTAAAAATAACCTATAGTGAGAGAAATCAGATCTGTCGTGGTAGGCAGTTGGGATTTGAGCAGAGGGAGATTAGGAAGAGGCATGAGGAAATTTTGGGAAGATGGAAATGTTCTATGTTTTATTTGGGATGGTGGTTACATGAATGGTTACATTTGTCAACTCATTGACTTGTATATTTAAAGTGTGAATTTTATTACATAAAATTTTATCACAATAACATTGACTTAAATTTGACACTTATTAATTTTGTAGTTGTATTAGTCATGGTTCTCCAGATAAACAGAACCAATAGGAAATATACAGAGAGATGTATATATGAGATTTAATACAGGAATTGTCTCATATGGTTATGGAGACTGTCAAGTTCCATTATCTGCCATCTGCAAGCTGGAGAACAAGGAAAGCCCAAATCTGAAGTCTTGAGAATTGGGTATAAGTCCCAATCTGAGGCTGAAAGCCTAAGAATCATATGCCCTGAAGTCCAAGGACAGGAGAAGATGGATACCTCAGCTCAGGCAGGGAGAGTGAATTCACCCTCCTCCACCTTTTTATTCTATTCAGGCCATCAGTGGATAGGATAATGCCAACCACATTGGGGAGGGCCTTCTGCTTTACTAAGTTCACCAATTCAAAGGCTAATCTCGTCTAGAAACACCCTCAGAGATGTACCCAAAAACAGTGTTTCACCAGTTACATGGACAACTCTTAGACCAGCCAAGTTAACACATAAAATTAACCATCACATCTGTTTATTTGAAAGAATGCTATTTAACACATCTTCCTTTTTAGCCCTCAAGCTCTATGAAGCCAAGAACCAAGTGTATTTTGCTCACCACTGAAACTCCAATACCTATAAAGCACAGTAACTAGCAAACAGAAGGTATTCAACAAAGATTTGTTAAAAGGAGGAAAGAGGAGGACCTATCATCATATTCAGGAGAAACAATACAAGTAATTAAGTAACTGAGTGCAGAGTTGAATTCAAGTAAAAGGGCAACAGGAGTTCAGGGAGAAGAGAGTAAATCTGTGTGTTCTAATGCAGTTGAAGAAGACACTTAGAAATAAGTGGGTTTGAAAAAGTAATAGAATTTGAAGAATAGGGGTCTAGGAGACATGGAATTCCTGGTGGAGAAAACTTCATGAATAAAGATGTAGAGGTAAATGAGTGATAAATGAGGAGACAGCAGAGCTCCATGAATTTTCATCTCTCTACCAGAATTTGCAGAAGAGATTCATCCTACTACCCTCACCCCACATCCTAAATCCAGACCACTATCCTTCTCTGTCAACCTGTGCCATCCGACCCCCCGGGTGGCTGCTGTGACAGAACATCCCACCCATGCTGAGAGTGGGATGACTCTGAACCTTTGCACTGATAGTATGTGAAATGCTGGTGCTTAATGGAGTTCCCAGGCTTGGGGCATGCAGCAAATGGGCTTCAGAGGGAGTATCTCGGGTCTTCTCCACACTGCACACACCGGAGACAGCAAATTACAAGCTGAAAATTCATTACATTTGTGAAAAACCTGAATTTATTTAGACAAAAGCAGATGGAGAGGATGGATAATCTTGTTACATTTCAGCACACTACACTTTATTCAGAAGAAATGAAACATAACGCATTATGCATTCCCTTATTTCCATCTGCTTTCCCTTCCCTAAGTTCAGGTTTATTATTAATATAATGAATTCATCTTGCCTCCCTCTCAATTCCATTAGCCTGTACTCCTAATTAAGTTTTGTTCCCATTGTCCTTTTCAACAGCTCAGAAACTCTCTTTCAATGTAGCTATTTTCCCCAGACCTCAAATCATTTCTACAGATGAACTGCTGCTACCAGGCATATGAAATGTCTTAATCAAAGTATAATTTCTCTCAAATGTTAAGAATTATCTAGACCTTCTGTTTCCCAAAACAGATCTGACTGACTTGAAGGACAGATTCTTCAAAGGACTTGGACCAACTCTTGACTTGGGTTGACTACACTTGACCTGGAAAAGGGGAGAGGGGAGTCACCTTCCTTGAATTTCCAGGGTCTTGACCTTGGTCAGCTCACTATCAGCCAGAGCACTAATTTTCCCACTCTCCCCCAACCAGTGCATATTTTCCTCCAAATTTAATAGGTGCAGAAATTCTGTCAAGGGAAGTTCAGACTTCAGAGACAGTAATGACAGATAAAAAGATTGTAAGCCAGTGCTTAGAGGGACACTGTGACTCAAAGAAAAATACCAGCTCTGCCCTGCCTACTAGGATGAACCTGGTCAAGTTAGTTTGTGGCTCTGTTTTCTCAATTGCACAACAGGGCTAATAATTCAAACCTACTTTCTAGAATTATTGTAAAGAGTAGATGTAAGAAAGTACAAAAAGCACTTAGCACAATGTCTGGTACATGAATGCTAAATGAATGTCAGTTTTCACAACTATGGCAGCCATTATGACCCTATTACTATCGAGGGAAAACTTCAGGTCTCTGGAATTTGAACCCAACTTGTACCTGCACACTCACTTCTGCACCCAAAGATTTAGAAAGTCAATCTATAGCTAAAGTCACAGTGACTTACACCAAACATTAAAAGGAACAGCTTTTATCTCTTGGGTCAGTGCAATAGTCCAACTGAGGAGGTCCCTCTAATAGGAGGGAGATTCAAGTGTTATGATGATTCTCCTCCCAGAAGCCAAATCCCAAAAGAAGTTATTCTCATCTACCTTATTTCGACCCCTCTCCAAAACTTTATGGTTTTGCTCAGAATCTCTAACTTGGGGCATTGTATTTCTCAGGCTGATAACAGTAAGTGAGGCTGGCCTTCCATTTCTTTTTGTATCAAAGCTTTAAGCACAGGTCCAGGAAGTCTGCTACAGGCATTCGGAAAATTGGCAAATAAGATCTGTTCACCTCTCTTTATGAAGCTAGGACCTGGATCACAGGGAAGCCAGCCCTGCCTCTGGCCTTTCATTCCAATTGATTCTGGGAGCCCCATCACTGACCTCTGAAGCTGTAGCAACCTTCACATTGCAGCCTTGATTAATGAGCTTTCTTGGAAATCTTTAGTCACTACCTGTCTTGTGCCTCAAGCAAGACACCTCTCTGACCAGGTGCTGTTCTTCCTCAAAGCAGGGGCAGAGCAAGCTGCCCGCTGACCTCTGAGGCCAGTTGCCCCTGCAGTCAAGGAACAGCAGAGTCATTCTCAACTTTATTATACCATCAGAAGCTTCCAGAATAAACCCACATAAACCACTGCTTGCTGGACTGGTGAACGAGTTTTTTATGACTCTGTTCCTAGGCTCTTAAGAGAGAGCACATTTTCCCAAACTTAAATCTTCTAAATTGGAGTTGCCACCTTTAAAGGGTGAGCTGACCCAATGTCCTTGGTGGTCAAGGAAACTTCTAAGTGCAGAGGAAAAATTAACACCTTCCTTTTCATTCACTGAATGAACGAGGCCATGTGTAGGTCAGAACATTGGCTCAAATCAAATTGTTGAAGTTGTTTGAGTTTATTTTTAGAGAGAAAAATTGCAAAATGTCAGTCCCTTCTACCTCCTCCTGCTACTGAGGTCTCTCACTCATCCATCAAATGTGTTGGCCTCAGAAACCTCCAGGATGAGCCTCCCCTCATCCCCACCCCCGCCCACCCAGGCATGGTCTGGCCACACTGAACCAACAAAGCCATATGCCTGCAAAAATGTCAGCTCCAGAAGGCAGGGAGCAGAGACTGAGGCAGGACAAAACGTCACAGTCACTTCCCACCAGCACCTGTGCCTCTCTGCCCCCAGGACATGCCTTCAGACAGGTCAACCCATTGCTCAGCAATAGCAGGTGTGAGCAGCACCTGCTGTGGGACATAGAAAAAAGATGAAAGAATGTCTCCGGACTGGAAGAGGTGCTGTCAGGTGTGGATCTAGGGCACAGTCCTATGGAAATGACTTGAGCCTGCAGAAAACAATACAGGTGAGCTCTGGGGTTCTGGAGCCAGACTCCCTGGGTTTGGATTGTGTGTGTGTGTGTGTGTGTGTGTGTGTGTGTGTGTGTGTGTGTGTGAGATAATTGCGTGACCTTGGGAAGTTGCTTACCTTCCCCATCTAAAACCTCATGAGGTTCTTATAAGGACTAAAAATTAGAACATGTATATTTGTTACACACTTGGCTAAAAACTGTTATTGGAAAGCTTAATCACTTCACATCCTGCCCCCACCAGCTTCCTACCACAGAGGGAACAAGATCTGGTCATGCTTCACAAGTGCAGGCACAATCTCACTCTGCTATCTCTCTAGCTTCATGCCCCCCACTCTCCTGCTGTTCACTCAGCCTCAGGCACACTGACCTTCTTCTTGTTCCATTACAGAGACTTCCTCCCACCTCAGGCCCTTGCTGGGCTGTTCTTCATCCAAATTGCTCTCACCACCCCACCCATCCCCCCACATTCTCTTGGCTTGTTCCTTAGCTTCATTTAGTGCCACCTCTTTCATAATCACTTTATGTGAAATAAAAACATACTATCCCTGATGCTCTATCATTTACTCTCCTTTTACTTTTTATACAGTACATCCCTACCTGAAATTATATTGTTTATTTCTTTTGTACTATTCATGATAGTATCCCTAGAGTTGAGTCTATAAGAGTATATGACAAATAGACTCTTGATAGGTGTTTGTTATGAATGAGAAATAAGTGATACGTAAGTACTCAGTGAATGTTAGCTTCTTTTATTACTTCTGCAGCAGGTGCCTTGGCTATCCCGCTTCCCATTGCCCACTACCTCTGGTTTCAGCCATAGCTGGTAGACAGCCTTATGGCAGCCCTGGCTTGTCTCTTGCTGGCTCTCACCTCAAGTACTCACAGATTTTAATTCTGCCCCAGGGTCTTGTCCCATGCTCTGAGATTTCACTAGATCAGAATGCAAGTGTCGCCCCTGGTATGAGATTAGTGCCCCCAGAAAAAGGTGCAACTAACAGAGGCAGGAGTGTTCACTGCTCCCTTCACCGCCCCCATCAGACAGACATCCTTGGAAGGTGTTCTGCAGGTTACTTGAAGTCCTGGTGGAATCCACCCCAGTGCACATGGCAGTGATCTCAGTTATACATTGTCATAACAATGTATTTTCCTTATCTCCTGTCTTGCTCTCCCTAATGCCTCACCTCTGATCCCTAGGATCACCTCCCAAATGAAGCATCCACTCCCAAGTACTTGCCTCAGGCTCTGCTTTGGGGAGTATACCTGACATTGAGTCTGAATGTGGCTTGAAGTGGGGCACACAGAACAGGACCAAGTTGTAGTAGATAAGTAGAGAGGGCCTCCTGGAGGTAGTGAGCTCTCAATTTAATTTTTGAGAAGAAGAATGTGGATTAGGAAATCAAAACAACAAACACACAAACAAACCCTTTAGGGCTGTAGGGATTGGACTCCCAAAGGGTTAACAGCAAAGAGCAGATCAGGGACCACGAGGATTTCTCCTCTGGGAAGATAGTAACCATGGCTGCCGGGTTTCCTGCTTTTCCATCAGCCTTCTTCATAGAGACAGAATTTATAAGAATGCTTTTGCCTTCCTAATGAAAATTTAGCCTTTCAAGTCTTATTAAGTATAATGGGAAAAAAATACCTCAATCTCTTTTTTCTGGAGGTAAAAGAAATGATATTAAATGATCCAATTTACCCATTTCTAATACCACTCTGGTCACTAATGAAGATGCATCTGCAGCATAATGTGTGGTTCACGCACAGGGCATCACTGCTCAGAGAGCATGTTCTACGGAATAAGGAAACAGAGGATGCAAACTAAATTTTTGTGAATCAAATATTGCTCTTCTCTTGAATCACAGGATTGTTTAAGAATCACAGTTTCTAACAAGCGGGGCCTAGGTGGAGGGCTTCCCGCTACTCCACCTCTCCTTACTGCCAGGTGGCTGACGGCCCATAAAGGAAACGTGTGCACTAGGGGAGACCACCTTTGTCAAGATTGATAGAGTAATCAAAGCAGTATGGTATTGGCATAAAAACAGACACACTGGTCAATAAACCTACACATATATGGTCAATTAATTTATGACACAGGAGACAAGAATATACAGTGGGAAAAGAAAAATCTGTTCATAATTGATGCTGGGAAACCTGGACAGCTAGCTACATGCAAAACAACAAAAGTGGACCACTATCTTACACCATACACAAAAATTAACTCAGATGTATCAAAGATTTGTATGTAAGCCATGAACCCATAAAATGCCCACCAAAAAATGTAGGCAGTAAGCTCCTTGACATTGGTCTTAGTGGCACTTTTTTTTTCTTTTTGGATCTGACTCCAAATGCAAGAGAAACAAAAGCAAAAATAAATAAGTGGGAGTACATCAAACTAAAAAGCTCCTGTGCAGTGAAGGAAATCATCAATAAAATGAAAAGGCAACCTACTAAGTGGGAGAAGATATTGTCAAGTGGGAGAAGATATTGTTAAATCATATATCTGACAAGGCATTAATATCTGAAATATATTTTAAAATCTCATACAATTCAATGGCAACCCCTCCTCCAGTAATCCTATTTAAAAATGGGTAGAGGATCTGAATGGACATTTCTCCAAAGAAGACATACAAATGGCCAATAGGCACATGGAAAAATGTTCAACATCACTAATCTTCAGGGAAATGTAAATCAAAACCACAATAAGATATCATGTTATACCTGTAAGAATGGCTATTATCAAAAAGACAAGAAATAACAAATGTTGGTGAGAATGTAAAGAAAAAGGACCTCTTGTGCCTGTGGTAGGAGTGCAAACTTGTGTCATCACTATAGAAAACAGTATGGAGGTTCCTCAAGTGCAATTAAAAATAGCACTACCATATCACCCAGCAGTTTCACTACTGGGTATCTTTCTGAAGAAAATAAAAACACCAGTTCAAAAAGATCTGTGCACCTTTATGTTCATTGCAGCATTATTTATAATAGTCAAGATACAAAAGAACCTCAGTGTCCATCTTTGGATGAATAAATATTCCTCGAATGACTATGCAATGCTAGGTACTGGTATATTACTGTCACCTTTGACTAGCATTCTTTAGTTGGCTCTTAATGTTACATGCCTTATCTCATGTAATCATCACAATAACCTTATTCCTATCCCCACCTTACAGATGAGGAAACAGATATAAAGAGGTTAAGTTCACAGGCAAAGTCATATAGCTATTAGCTGAGGAGATGGGATTCAAACCTAGCCACATAGACCCCAGAGCCACCCTTTTTACCTAAACTCTAAACTCCCTTCCAAGGGAAGCAACTAAAATTCAAATCTGAGTTCTTATGATTCCAAAACCTATGTTTTTGCTACTATGTCACATGGTGATATAAGATTCACAAATGATATTATATACTTAGATCTGTTTATAGAGTTGTGGCTGCACTAATAGATGCTTGGAACATAACTAAGATGGTAACCATCCTTTTCACAATTGAAGTCATCTGCCTGGTCTAAGGCCCATCACAAGTGAGAATTCTGACACTATGTTGTTTATGCTTCTTTGTTCCACTCACCCTGGAGGCATGCTGGATAAAAATTAAGACAAAATTCTGGGAGAAAATCCCACTACATATGAGCCAAGAGTATATACCAAAACTTTGACCCACTGGGGGACACAGGCTTGCCAGAGGGAATCCAGTATCATAAGAGCAAGGCATGAGATATGAGGCAGCTTCTCAAACTCAGGCTGTCTGGACTTGTCCCTGCCTCAGAAGAATCTAGCTCCCACAAGGCGTCCAGCTGCCTTTATGGTTCTGGCTTCAGTGGGAGCTCTGCACATATTCCTCTTAAAATTAGCATCTATATAACAAACCCCAAATGAGTGACACTTCAAATGCTAATATCTGAGGTGAACAAAATAAAGGAGATGAAAAAATTCATCTGAATATATTTATTTTTAATGATACATGAAGTCTGGTGTTTCAGGGAAACCATTTTCTGAAAAGAAAGCTACCCATCATAACGTGAGTTGTCGGACAGCTGACTCAAACTTAGAAGAGGCATGGGATTTTTCTGCATATTAAATGCACAATCAAAGAGCCATCTGCCCCAGATGATAGTGATGGAAATTGACAGACAATTCCATTAAGTATAATCTTCAAACTGAGACTTTCAGGAACAGCATGCAAGAAAAGGGTATGTTAAAGATTTATTATGCTTATGAACTATTTTTGTACAATTATTCAAAACAGATTGAAAGTAAATTATTTCATGAAATGTACTTGAAATGAGTGTGCACATTTAGGTCTTTAAAGTGTATGCATTTATTAAAGAGCTCTTAACATCCTGCTATTTTATTTGGCATGCAGTTTTTGTTTTTAAACATCAGTTAAGTATGTCTTTGTTTAGGGATGCTTTTCAAACATTTTTATAGGAAATGGAAAACAAAATACGGCGTTAATTTAGTAAAATTACATCTGGAAGGACAATGAACTCTGGGTTTGTGCTCTACCTATTTTATAAATGGTGCTATATCAAACAGCATGGAAGCTGTTGGTATATCTAAATATGATGGGAAATAAGTAAGACCGGCACTAATATCTTTATATATTATTTATAATACCCTAATCTCATGCTTTCAGGAACTTATAGCCATACTCTTTTGCCATAATTCAAGCTAAATTTCATTCACTTTCATATCTGCTTCCCCAATGAGCTTTCTCATCCCTTTGTGTCTCCAGGCAGATTCTGACACTTCCCATTACCTCATCCATTCCATCACTTTGATCTTGTAGGACTTGAGGGTAATGGAGCCTATTTCTCCTGCCTCTGAAAAGCTAGCTCTGAAATATTTGGATTTGATGTCTACAATTATACTGTTGAATCTGGTCCATTGTGTGCCTTCTGAGAGCACGTCCCTTTTCATGAGGGGAAGACCAGTGCCAAGGAAAGAGACGGGCTATGTGCAGCTCCCCTTCTATGGCCAAGTAATCCTTAAGAGTCTCTTATACACTTCCTGTCTCCAGCTCCTCCATTCTTGAGGAAGGGAGCCACAGTTCTCATGAATCTACCTTCTGGCAAGCCTTTCAGAGGCTTACCACTAGCTAGTAAAATAAATTCTCTTAGAATCAAATATCAGCTTAACTAAGAGAGAATCAAGAGGAAAAGTGAATTAGGAGTTGTTGTACTACCAGAGTCAGGCATGAAGAGTGAGTCAGATTATTAATATTTTTTGTTTAATATTTAACAAACCAAGGTTCTCCACTTGCCAAAACTACTCCCTGGGTATAAATCTGGCCCAGATAGAATGAGAGATTTCTTTTCCCTACTGCAAAATCTGATTTTTATTGTTCTCTTTGCAGTCCTATAAATTGTCATATACTCTAAATTTACTCTCTTCTCCATCCCAGTATACCAAAACTCAACCTGTCCTTCACTTTGCCCTTGAGTTAAATACATTCCCAGTCATTGAAATCATTAGGAGCATTTCCCACAGAGCCAGCAAGTCTCTTGATGTCTTTTCCTCCTCTGTCTCATGGTGACTTCAGACACAGGGAAAGAATAGGGGCTTATGACCAAATCAGAAAGTTAGAGCTGGTAGAATCTTTGTAGAGATCAGCTGGGAAAACTGAAGCCCAGAAGGGAAGTGACTGAGCCAGGGTCACATGGCCAGTATGATCCGGGGCAGATCTGCCAATATGGATACATTAACTCTGGGACCTGGCTACCAGAGAGCCAAGCCTGGCTCTACCACTTGCTAGCTTAGTGTCTTCTTGGAGTCTCAATTTCCCTACCCATAACTTAAGGATAATAACAGATATGTGCCTGCTATGAGAGTTCTGTGGTATAATACAGGAATATAAGAAGAATCCAATCAGTGTCTATGATTATTATTAAGTATAGAGTGACTATCCATTTCATTTAAAAAAAAAAAAAAAAACCTCTTGATCCAAATGTTGAACTCAATTTTTCTTTTTACCTCCGTGGGATTTAGCATATCCACTTACTATTCTGCCTATAAAATTTGAGAATAAATGCTAAAGCAGCAATCTGCCATTCCTTCTGCCCCAGGTAGTCCCAAAGGCATTAAATAATGTTCTGTCTTGCCTTTTTCAACTTGACAAACACGGGAAAAAAACATCGGATAGAGTCAAGGAAGAAAGGGAAAGGAAAATGAACTTCATAGGAGGGCAGCACAGAATGGGGAGAGAAGGGAAAAGAGGGCTCCACAGGAGCAGACAGAATTCCTTTCTGCCTAGAACTTAAGAAATCATCTAATCCATCCACTTGCAATGCATTTGGGGAAACTGAGGCACAGAGAGGGGATGCGTCTCCCTGGGGTAAAGGTATAATAAGAACCCAGGATACAGTTTTCCAAATGCCCTTCCCTCTGCCTTCAATGTTTTTCATTCAGCATCACTCTCCATTCCACCCTCTTGCTTAGTCAATGTCTATTCTTCTGGCAACTATTCTTCTGGCAACATTCCTTCTTCTGGCAACTGTTCTCTGACCTGCCCCCACCATTTGACCCAGGCCCCGCTATGCATTCTCATGGCACCTGCCAGCGTGTTTCTTCCCTTCATCCCTATTCTCTACCCACTACACAGGGCTGGTAATCTGCACTCCATAAACACATGAGTCGATTAGGGAGCAGGAAACACAGAGCATGTGCCCCACATAGGACGCTTTTTACTACATCAGAGAAACATCTCAGTATAATTCATTCATAAGGCAACAGACAGAAATAGTTTCCATTGATGCATCTTTCAATAGCAAGGTTCATGTAGGATTCATTAAAGGAGACTGTTAATTGTAATGTTCCCTCCTGAGAGTCAATGTGGCTCTTTCTCTTTAGCCAGTTCCTTCTTTCAAGGCAAGCAGTCCTAAAGAGAATGAGAACTAATAAGCAAATTCCATCAATTGTTCTAGTGCTTTATTTTTGTTTCTAACACTTGCTCTTATCACCCCAGACATACTTTATGTGGAACAAATTGATTAAAACATAAAAAGAGGATTCACTTTCTGTTAGGCTCTGTGGTATGTAGTTATTGGGATGTAAAAAGATCCAAGTGGCTTAACTAAATCCAAAAAAATCCATCTCCTACTGTCTTATCTTCAGCTGTAAAATTTAAGCTCCTTGCTGAGAAGAGCAGAGGAAAATAACTGACATTTATTGAGTTTCTACTACATGCCAAGCACTGGGTAAGACAATGTTCATCATGATTATTCAGCCTGAATGATTGCTCAGCAAATATTTAAGTACAGGCACTGTCATAGGGACCAGGGAGTCAGCAATGAAAAAACTAAAGTCCCTGCCATCACTGAGTGTCTAGTCCAGTGAAGGAAGACAGTAAGTCAAGCAAAAGATGATGTGATGTCAGATAGAGATGTGTAGAGAAATAAAACTGGTTGGAAACACAAAAGTGATGGGAGATATTTTGGCTTGGGAGTGTCAGGAAGGGCTTTCTGAGGAGGAAGCCCTGAAACAGTGGCCTGAATGATGTGAGCAGCAAGTCTCATGACTATTGGGAGGAAGAGCATTCCAGTCAGAGGAAGCAGCCAACACAGAGAGGTCCTAAGGTGACTATGTTTGAGCTGCTGGAGAAACAGGGAGGAGGGCCAATGTACTGGGAGCTCAAGAAGTGAGATAATAAGGATCTAGAGACGTGGGCAAGGCTCACATCATGTTGCCATGCTAAGGTCTCTGAACTCTATTCCAAACTTCACAACAGCCTTTTGGGGGATTTTGAGTGAGGGCATGCCATGATCTGATTTACTTTGTGTATCATTTAATCCTTGAAATAACCTTAAGAGAGAAGTAGCATTAACATCACTTTATACAGTTAGGAGGATTGCAGGATGGGGAGATAAAATATCTTGTCCAAGTTAGTGCTTTTTGTTAATGGTAGCTTTGCAATTCCAACTCAGGGTCCCCAACTTAAGGCTTTTCAAACCTTACTATATCATCCAAGGATAGGACCTGTGTCCTGCAGGATTCTGAAACATGATCACAGCACCCAGCATGAAGCCACTGCCTGGTGGGTATTTCCTAAATGAATGCAGAAGACTCAAACTACCAACTTCCTGAGACTGCTGGGTGTCTGGGTCATTGAAGAGGTGGATATGGAGAATAAAGGGATTTTTACAATCAGAAAAGAGAATGAAAAACATTAAGGGGCGCCTGGGTGGCTCAGTTGGTTAAGTGGCCGACTTCAGCTCAGGTCATGATCTCACAGTTTGTGGGTTTGAGCCCCATGTTGGGCTCTGTGCTGACAGTTCAGAGACTGGAGTCTGCTTTGGATTCTGTGTCTCCCTCTCTCTCTGCCCCTCCCCTGCTCACGCTGTCTCTCTCTCTCTCTCTCTTTCAGAAATAAATAAAACATTAAAAAAATTAAATAAATAAAATAAAATTTGGTCTTCTGCATACACACACACATCAGCTTGGAAACAGACAATTGCTTGCTGTTCAGTCCAAAGGTCTACTGCAAATGACATCATTAAGATTTGAATTTGCTCCTAATGGCTATTCACACACATCGATCATGTCAGAATGAGTAAACCATGACCGGATGGTGTGCCCTTTCTCCTTTTTTCATACATCTAACCCACCATAGAGTGGCTCCTTTTCCATCCTTTCCCCAGGGTAACTGAAAGAAAAGAACATTTTCAGGTGAGTACATATTATACATACACCCCACCTCTGATTCAAACCCACACTGAAAACCCCAAGGCTAGTCTCTCATAGTTGTCCTGCAATAAAGATAAAGAAAAGTAACTCTTGGGGTGAGGAGCTGTCCTTGGTGGAATGCTAGTGAGCTAAGCTGGCTGCCCTTGCTCCCAGGAGCCCACGGGCTTGTCTGGGACAGGAGGTCAAATACATTGGTCTCACACAAACATTAAATGGAAATGTGGAAAGGCACCGAAGGAAACAACCCACAAATTCTAAGAGCTTCCAGCAAGGCCCTCATCCATTCTGGAGTGAAGGCATGAAGGGTTCTCTGAGGAGTGGATCATAGAACATGGGAGGGCATTAAGAAGATGAAGAGGAGAAAGGAGAAACAGTCCAGGCTAGAGGCTTTCTTGGAGCTCTGAAAACTGCGGAATCAAAGGATGCTGGAGGATGCGAAGAGGGCTATTGTGACGGGGTCCAAAGACAGCACAGGAGGAGGGGTCCAAAGACAGCACAGGAGGAGGGGTCCAAAGACAGCACAGGAGGACTTTTAGGGTCTTGGATCTCAGCATTGCCTTTGCTCCTAATACTCACCAGACTGAGTGTTGACATAGCCTCCAGGAAAGACAGCACAATAAACAAACAAAAATAGGTTTAGGAAATCCTAAAAGCTCCTGGGGCGTCTAGACTTAGTGGTTCTCCAATCCTGTAAGGAGACAGTGGGTGGAGAGGAATTTGCAAAGAAAGCCATTAACAGCACCTCCCCAGGGAGAGGAACTCCAGGTGAGGTTCTCAGGGAACCTGCCCATGAATAGTTTACATCCTGGGGCTCCTGGATGAAATGAGAAGCAGTCATTAGCACAGCAAGCAGCCGTCATCCTTCCTTTTCCATAATAACACTGTCACTAGAGGACGGAAAATTACCCTGATGTCTCTATATCTCTAAATTGCACTTTGGAGACAGACTGTGTAAGGCAAACAGACCCCGAGTGAAAACCTCTTGGCTAGACTTCCAAGCCAAGGACTAATAAATAACCCTGAAATATACAATCTGACTGCAGCTTTGCTCTGTAGCTCGCGGCTTCTGCCCTAGGGAAAATCATGAATTGCGGGGCCTGACAGAAGGGTCAGAAATGTGGTGTCTGCCTGGTGGGTGGAGGGCCTGCAAATTAACCACAAGGAGGTGCCTTCAGAACAAGTTGGCTGGCTTAGGCAAAGACTAACCTCTACTAGTGGAGCTGGCCTGGAGGCAAGGCCTTCTGGGCATGAAAGGATCAACTCCAGCCCACAAAGTGCAGGCATGAGACATCGTGCCTGAATGAGGGAGCTCTGTGAATCATAGAATGGAAGATTTTTAGCAGTGATTGAAAATGCTCATTAGGGGAGAGCTTGTGCAGCATTAAGTAAGCCCAATTGAAAGGTGCGAAATTTTCATAGTCTGTGTTTTTCTTTCTCAGTCAAAAACATTCTCAATTTGCCAAAGCACTTTTGCAATCATTTGTAAATTGGTCTGCCAGGGTCTCCATGAGAATGTTAAATGACAAGAAAAGAATCAATATCTCATCGCTGACTTGAGAGTAGGCATCCGTATGAAAAACAAGATGCAAAGCACTGTAGAATGATACAAAGATGTCAGTCTCCTGGGATGAAAAATAGTTAAGCAAAAGGTGCTGAATGCCAAGCTAGAGAGAATGATCTAAATAACTAATGCAAGTAAATTCAGCATAAGGCACCTATAAATGTTGAAGCTTTTTTTTTTAATTTGATTTTGTCAGGGACTACTGAGAAGAATTACATCAAATAAGATTATCAAGAATAAATTGACTCATACTGAAGCAATGGCTGCAAGAAATTGTGATGTGAATTATAGAGAAAACATAAACAACTTTGGAAACAGGAAATTTACAGAGAGTTTAGTATAAACTCTGTTTCTTGGAAGAGGCACTGCTTTTGAGGGTGGGGGCTTCTATTTGGGAGTGAACAATTGTCAGCATTTGTCAGGTGTTAACTACGTATAGGTACCTTTCTGGGGTTTTTGTGAACATGCAACAAACCCTATGAAATATGCAGATTATTATCCCTGTTCTGTTCATGAAGAAACTGTGGTACAGACAGGTTAACTATCTTATCCGAGGTTGCACAGCAAATCAGACCTGGGATTCTAATCTCAATCCCAGACTTGTTGCTATTCAAATCTACTTTTCATAATTTCCTATCCATTTGGCTCAGAAGAAAGGGAATATTGGAGGAACTAGCTGATATTCCCACAAGAAGGAGACAAGAATAGTTAGATAGCTTTACTCAAGCAAACTGTTTTCTGGGGGAAAAATTAAATGCCATTGGGAAGAGAGAAGACGGGCATTGTTTCAGGCATGGCTATCACCAAGGCTATTTTCCTTCTCCCCTCCTCCTCCCCCCCATGCCAGTGTAGAGGCTTTGAGCTTCTGGCTGAAACTGAAAAAGAGTTTTCTCTAAACATAGTTATATTTAGCAAAATAAATATATATTGGAAAGCAAAAGAGAGAAGTATTACTTATACATGTTCTTCTCAAGCTCCTTTAGGAAAAGGAAATTCAGCAAAGTAATGATTTGAAATATTTTTAAATGATTGCACAATAACAAGGCAAGAAGCCAAAACATCCTCTTCTTTTTCAAGATACTGTGACTCCTGCATTTCTACTTCTTGGAATAACAAACTATTGTCTTTTTTTATTTCTTTTCTATTTTAGAAAAGCTGCACAAATGCCTCTCAAGTTCATGTCATACTCTTCCAGCAAATTATCAGTGTCTCCTGAAATATTGCCTCAAACATTGTGAAACCTGGTAATCAGATCCTTCAGAAATAAACAGAATTTTTTTTCCTTTCTTTTTAGTTTGTGGTTTTATACCACTAATGTCTTTTTCCTCCAAACGTATATGAATAAACTTCTCCATGACCATTTTCATGTTTTATATTAGAGGGAAGGTCTGGAGTGATTGTTGACGCAGTTCAAGCCAACAGCCTCCATCAGTAGATGCCAGTGATCCTATTTTTCTATGTAGTTAGTATCCACATTGCTTTTTTATGGCTCTTTTGTTATCCAGACCTGGTTGGCAGTAAAGAAGGGCATTAAGTCAATTAATTGTGTTTGGATGCTGTGGGTCTTATATTCTGTGAGCCAGCAGAGGATTGCAAGCTTGGCTGGGAGAAAAGGGTCTCAGAGAGGGAGAAAGAGGATTAGGTGGTTTTCTGGGGAAGGTTCTGAAAGACAGCCCACTGCCCAAGTGGCCCAGGTGTGAATTGAATGGTGACAGGGAGAAGGCAGGCTTGCCAAAATGAGCAGCCCTGGCTCAGAGGAGGGGATTTTCCTTTGAGCCAGCAGCTCAGTGCCTCCTTCAGGATATCATGGGACACTCTCTCCTCTGGGTCTGTCTTTCTCTTTTGTTTCCTTAGCCATTCCGAAAACCTTTTCCTTCGCTCCCTCTTCCCCTTTTCTCCCGTCCCCACCTCTGTCTCTGTCTTCTTCTCTCTTACCTTTCTTTTATCACTAATGTTTTATAAGATACACTCCATTTGGTTGGCATTCCCTCCCACCTCCCCTAGGAATTAATGTGCAATCGTTTGTTCTTCCAAGCTGTTTTTGTTTCCAAGAGACAAAATACCTACCTTGTGTCATGTTTTCTTGTGTGTGACTAATGATAACAGAACAGTTATGAGCTGTATATATTAGTATTCTTTGAAAGCTTAAATTAGTACCATTTTTAATATAACAATTATATTAGCATATATTACTTCTAAAACAAAACATTTGAAAGCAAGTTAAATGGCTTAAATTATAGATGTCCATTGACTACTAAACCATTATAAAATAAAGACTTGTAATTCTCAATCCAAACTGTGGCACTATTTCTGTTACCTAAATGTTTATGAGATGACTTCTTCTGCCTTCTAAAAGCAAAAGAATATCTGAGTGGGAAGAAAGAGCAAATGTCATCAAGGTGAATCATGTGCACCTGTTCTCATTTCTGATATTTACTTTCTGTGTTTTCTCTTGACATTTTTGATATAGCAATTAATATTAGTCATAAGATAAAAGGCTTTTAAAGCTATAGATTATTGCCATAATTGAACTAACTTATAATAAACATTTACCAGATGAATGAATGAATGGATGAATGGTAGTTGGGTAGAAGAATGGTGGGCGGGCAGATGGATGTATGGTAAGTAGATGTCTGGCTGGTTAGGCAGTAGATAGAGGAGGATAGATAGGTGGATGGATGGATGGATTGTGGATATAAACAGACTCTTCTAGTCAAATCGGATTAATTGAAGAACATTACCATTAGGTTTGTTCATTATTAATCAAATTAGTCTCTCTTTATGCAAGACATAAAGATGGTGGATATTTTGAAACAATATGTAGGAGATATGGTTTAAGTCCTTTAAAAAGTTGCACTCTAATTCAGAAGTAAGACAATATATAAATTACAATACAATTTTAATTAAATGCAAAATTAGGTGGTATAAATTGTTCAGAGAGAACTTAGGTGGAAAAAGCAAAAAAAGAATTCTAAGTAAAGAATGGAGTATTCAAGGAAAGCCTTACAGAAGAGACCTAATCTGAGCAAGAGTTTAAAGAACAGGTTAGGTTTGGACAAGTGGGGAGGAAGGACCATTTCTAGGAAGTAACAAATGAAATTTGGTGGCACCAAGTAATTTCTCTTTTACTGATAGTTTTCCTCTGTTTAAGGGCTTTCAGCAGATGGCATTATAACCTTGTATTTTATTTAATTGTACACTCAATCCCTAGCACAGTATCTTGCACACATTAGGATCTCAACTGATATGGAATTGATGAAGAGATGAATCAAGAACTATACCTAAAGTCCCCATCCAAGTTATGATCCCTCATTGGGATTCTTGACATAAAATGAAGTTCAGCTATACCCTAGCTAGCATGGATATATTTGATTAGAATCTTCCTGCATAAAAGAGCCCCAAAAGCAAGTTTACAATATGGACTGACAATAAGTAGATTAAATAAAATTTGTTCTTTAGCAACAATGGAAACAAATATTTTTTTTACGTTTTTCCAAGAGGAAATCTTTCATATTTTAGATGAATAGAAAAAGGCCAAAGGGAAAAATAGAGCCATGCTTTGACACAATCTTAATTAAATAACCTCACTCCTAGCTTTTTAGAAAAATCAAATCTAATAATATTTTGCCCACGGATTGTTCTTCAAGAGGATAATAACAAATCACTCCACTGGCTTTAGCCTTGCAACCGGCAACGTGCAGTAATTTAATTAACTGATGTGTTGTATCAGCAATTTAGAGACTGCAATTGACTACTAAGACCTAAACAGGAAGCTTAACTGGGAACTGGTAGGAAGTAATGTGGGGGATTTGTTAAAGAGTAGTTGAGCCCTGGATTTCCTAAAGTTTTTAATCTGTTCTTTTTTTAAAAAATTTTTAATGTTTTATTTATTTCTGAAAGAGAGAGAGACAGCATGAGCAGGGAAGGGTCAGAGAGAGAGGGAGACACAGAATTTGAAACAGGCTCCAGGCTCTGAGTTAGCTGTCAGCACAGAGTCTGACTCAGGGCTTGAACCCATGAACCATGAGATCATGACCTGAGCCGAAGTCAGACGCTTAACCAACTGAGTCACCCAGGCGCTCCATATCCTTTTGAGAACCTTTAACTCCAAGGCTGGAGAGAAAATTGAAAAATAATGGAGAAAAAGAAAAGAATATTATAGTCTTCAAGAAGATCCTGCCTACCTTTGCATTGACCATACCTTCTGTTTAGAAGGCTCTGCCTACAGCAGCCCAGCCTTCTCTCACTTCTTCACTTCCCTCTGGCCCCTGCTCAAATGTCACCCCAATGGAGAGACTTTCCCAGGTCATCCTATTTATTTTAACATTCCCTCTCCTTTCTCTCCTTCCTGACCTCCTTCACTCTGCATACCTCTACACTGCCTTATTTTTTTTCCCACAGCACTTATCACATGCTGTAAGTGTTTGTTGTGAGTTACCTCACATGAGAATAGATGAGGTAAAGATCTTGTTGATTGATGGTTGTATTCAATACTTAACCTTCACTCAAGGCTAGAAGGCACACAGAAGGCACTAATAACTGTTTAAGGACTAAAGGAATGAATTCATTGCATTTTTGCCTTGCATAGTTAATCTCTTTAGAGCACTAAATTGAAAGGAAGGGCTCTAATAGGACTTGTAGTTAACATTTCTTGAATACCTACTACATGTGAGGCCCTGGGTTAGTCACTTCACATTCATTAGCTCATCCAATCTTCACAACAAATTTATGAAGCAGATTCTATTATACCCCATTTATGGGTGAGCAAATTAAGGTAGTCACTCCCTGCCACACAGAAGAATTATATTTAGGATCATCCCCTGAGTAGCCCATGTATGATGAAAGTAAAGAAACTACTTGGACTGAGTGATGAGGGTAAGCTGACATAGAAAGTACTCAATGTGTTTGGGCACTTTTTTGAGCACACTACATTATACTGCACATCGTTAATTTACTTAATGTTCACTAAAGCCATGTGAAGTAGATTCTGATATTACGTCCATTTTACAGATCAGGAAAATGAGCCAGAGAGAAGTAACTTGTTCAAGGTCACACATTCAAGTTCAATGTCAGATTCCAGTACTGGAATCTGAGTCAGCTCTGCAGATCCACAAGGACTCAGCAGGTGCTGTCAGAGGGGGTTTACTTTATGAAGGATCCAGAGACCAGAGCATTATGTTTCCCTGAATAAGCTTATGTGATATTTACAGAGAACTGTTCATTGAAGAGACCATTAAAGGTGGAATCTCTTACCAAAGGGGATTTTTATATCTAATAATCACTAGATAAGTGAAAAAATTCATGCTCCATGGAGCTAAAAACTGTCTCCCGAGGGGAATGGAAAAAGCAGTCCCTTAAAAAAAAAGACATCATTAAAAAAAAGATAATCATTATGCTAAATAATGTTCATAACATATAACAGAAAATATCCCAGTCCCTTGCATTCAGCTCAAGACTTTTTTGAATGAGTTTCTTTTACTTGCATCTAAGAGATTTCTTTTTCTGCTTGAACTGCTGCAAAAAGAGCTAGTCAAAAAGAAAAGTTAGTGGGAATGAATTCAATAATATTTAGGGAGAAGTGAAATTAAATATTATTTGATGTCTCAATTCCTGGTTGGCCACACATATATTCCTGGCAGGGAGCTTACTTAGATAAGCTTCAGGAAGTATATTTAATGGGTTGTGATTTCACACACACACACACACACACACACACACACACACACACACACAAACACACAGGAGGAAGGAGGGGAGATAGAAGGAAAAAAATAAAAAGTCCGAGTTCTCTAGTAGCACAGAGCATGCAGCTCAGAGACTGGAGCACAGACTTTGTGTCTATATTCATGTCACTTCAGCCAACTAGAATCTTAACAACTTAAATATTAATAGTTATTTGTTGAGCACTTCCAATGAGCACAGACCTATGCTAAGTGCTTTCTGATTACTATATCATTTCATTTAAATTCTCAAAAGCCTATGAAAGAAATGAAGAAATAGGGACCCAGAAAGATGACCAAGATTACCCCCACCTTACAGCTGGTAACAGGTGCAGCTGAGATGTGCACTGTGGCAGATCCCACTCAACATCTGAGTTATCAGCCATGCCACAGTAGTGGTTAAGAATCCTTTTGAAGTAGCTTTAGTTCACTTTAAATCCTACTCCCAAACCTCACAGAATGAGGCCAGATGAGAAATAGCTTTTCAAAATGAAGAAGTGGGCTTTTGCATCAGAATAGGTAATAATGGGAAAAGTGACAGATCCATTTCAGCCGCTGTCATTTATGCGTGTCATAGATTTTTTTAACAGGCCACTGGCCATGAAATTATTGAAAAATAGTCAAGGAAAACCATCCAGATGTGATGACCTCCTGATAGTCCTAGGCATGGTGGTTCCATCTCAAGGCACAACAACCCTTAAGACAAGCCTCATGCTGCTCAGTGATGCCCAAGGCCACTTCTACGGTGGGAGGAATGGCTTCTCACCTAACTTCCTGAGCATCACTAGAGATGTGGTCTCAGAGGACACTGGAATAGGAAATACCAGCTACAGAGTCTTCCTTTCATTTCCCCTTTCGGAAAATTCAAGCATATTGTCTCAGGTTGGGATTCTCCAGAAACAAATCCTGAGATGATTATTTTTTTTTTCTAAAGTTTATTTATTTATTTTGAGAGTGAAAGAGAGAGAGAGAAAGAGAGGGACAGAGACAGAGGGAGAGAGAATCCTAACCAGGCTCTGCATTGTCAGCACGGAGCTGGAGATGGGGCTTAATCTCACAAACCATGAGATCATGACCTGAGCTGGAATCAAGAGTCAGATGCTTAATCTACTGAGCCACTCAGGTGCACTGTGAGATGATTATTTCTTTGGGAAGTGATCCGAAGAAAACCAGGAGGAAAGGGAAGGGAAGGGAGCTACTGTGGAGCGTTTATGAGCAGGTCCCACTGGGGTCAGTTTGGATTCAATCCTGCTGAGGGCCTCAGGCATCATTTAGATTGTGCCTCAGATTCAGGGTATTTATCCACCAACTCCCATCCATCATATTTTGAGAGCTGCTCTCAGGGGCAGCCCCCTGACCTTTCTGGCCCACCCTGTGGCTATGTGGAGAATGCTCAGGTGGCCAAAGAAAGCCCCAAGGAAAAGAAGGACAGGTCAGAGCAGTCCAAAGCTGTCTGGCTGGGGTGTGTGAAGACAGAACAGTCCAGAGGAAGCAGACCAGGTGTCAATGATGCCTCCCACAGGTACAGAATACTTGTTCTGTGCTATGCAAAAGGCAACAGCCCGCATGTCAGTGAAAAACCGTAGCAGCTACTTAGCTCCAACCAATTGTTGGCCTTGCAGGAATGTGAACCTAGTGTTCAAGAAAAACTACAAATCTAAGTTTTATTTGAAATCTCTTGATTTTCAAATATATTGGTAATTAATTCAAAAATTTAAAAAACACTATGCAGGCTAACCAAAGCTCATCTACTGGTCCTAGTTTATAGCTTCTGATACAATAGATACCTGTCACCTCACGAGGTCTTTATCAAATCCCAGCAAAACCGCATCTTGAAGGTTCCTGCATAGAGCACATCTCAGAGTTGTCTGATCTATTGATACAAAGTTCTGTCTCTTCCCCCAAGCAAACCAATTGTTTTGTGACACTACCACCTCCTGCAGGTGAGCCCTCATCAAGGGTGGCAGCCTTAGATCAGGAGCTTCTGAAAGAATGAAGTTTTTCTATTCATTTTTCACCCACCACACAAAGATGGGAAATTCTCAAGGGCAGTGACACCGTCAGTTTGTTCCTTCTAGCTCACATGCCAGGAAATCTACTTTCATAGCCTTTCAACACTACTCTTTTTTTAAGTAGGCACCACTTCCAGCATGGAGCCCAATGTGGGGCTCAAACTCATGACCCTGAGATCTGACCTGAGCTGAGACCAAGAGTCAGACATTCGACTGACTGAGCCACCCAGACGCCCCAACACAATTCCGAAAAGAAGGATTCAACAGTCACCATGTGAATAATAAACATGACAGTGGTAATAAAAAATTATTTTCCAGACAGCTACACACAACTGTGCACCTCTTTAAACTTCCAGAGAGACCATGGTCAGGAAATGAAGGCCAGACATATTTCCTCATTCAAAGATAATCATCAGTGCCCACTGTGTTCCAGCACTGTTCCAGGCACAAGGCTGAAGATGGATGAGCTCCCTTCTCTCATGGCACTTATATCCTATTCAGGGAACACACATTAGAGAAGTTGAGAAAGCATCCCCATTAACTATCTATGGGATTTCCTGACCCTACAAACCTATGTCCAAGTCAGGTAAGGCCATGGGTGTGGAAAGAGTAGGGAAACTGAGGACAGTGGAAGTATGTTCATCACTTGCCTGGTCTATCTCCCCAGCCTCTCCCAGGTATACCTTCTGATCACACAGGAGGAAGTGGTTGGGTAACATCTCTGGTGTTTACCCAGAAGTTATACCTGGGTTAGACGACTGCTGTATCAGTGTTTAGAGTTCACAAGACAACAGACTCCCCTCCATAAAGATTCACTGTTTGACAGCAAATTAAGGTATTTTATCCTAAAAATTAGTTTGGGGGATGGGTTTTGATTTTTATTTTAAAAGTGGGTTTAGTAAATTTTTTTTTTACAAATAGTTTATTGTCAAATTAGTTTCCACATAACACTCAGTGCTCATCCCCACAAGTGTCCTCCTCCATGCCCATCCCCCCTCCCCCCATATCCATCAGTCCTCAGTTTTTGTCAGCATTCAAGAGTCTCTCATGGTTTGCCTCTCTCCCTTTCCCCCACCATTTCCCCCCTTCTTCTCCCCCTTGTTCCTCCATCAAGTTCCTCTTAATCCTCCTAGACGTGCAAACATACGATATTTGTCCTTCTCTGCCTGACTTATTTTGCTCAGCATAACACCCTCAAGGTCAATCCATGGTGCTACACATGGCCAGATTTCATTCTTTATCATTGCCATGTAGTATTCCATCATATAGATAAACCACAGCTTCTTGATCCATTCGTCCATTGATGGACACTTAGGCTCTTTCCATGTTTTGGCTATTGTTGAGAGTGCTG
>NW_024080639.1:7087156-7126610 GCF_003009895.1 Hyaena hyaena
TTCTTCATGCCTATTTTTATTTTCCATTCTGTCTGTAGCCATAGTTTCTTTGATGTCCCCTATGTTTTTTTCAAGCCCAGCTGGTAATTTTACCATTATTATTCTAAAATCTTGTTCAGTGATGCTGCTGATATCTTTTTTGAGCAGTTCACTACCTGTCATTTCTTCTTGAAGTTTCTTTGGAGGAGAGCTCTTTAGATTCTTCATTTTAGTTAGCTTCCCAGCTCTTGTTGGTTTTAAAGAACTGTTATGCTCTCTGTATCTATGAGCGCTTTTATATCCAAGAAGACTCTTTGACTGTCCAGGGCCTATCTTTTCAGAGAGTGTTTTTTAAATGGTATCTCTTGGTCTCTCTTGTTGGGACCTTGGTTATTTTATTTTCCTATTCATAGTGATATTTGGGACTCTCCACCTTGTGTACTCTGGTTTGTTTCTTGAGGTAGCCGTTAGAAGGCTTTCTCTGTGGATTCTGCGTGCTTTTTCTCCCAGTCTCTCAGGTTTTGTAAGGTTTCCAATGGCTTCAGATCTTTTCCGTGTGATGTATGGGCACGAGTGCAAGTATGGAGCTCCTTACTTCTCCGCTATCTTGCCCCTCCTCTCGGCTTTAGTAAATCTTAATGGTATTCAAAGATAGGAGAGTCTGAAAATGTCATCTTGGCCATTCCCCCATTTTACAGATGGGAACATTGAGATCTAGAGAGAGGACCTGACTTGTCAGAGGTTGCCCAGCTTGTGAATAGGACCAGGACTTAGTCCAAAGCACTCTCCACAACAAATGGCAAAAATGACTTTCTATGTGAAACATCTGAGTCATTTAGTACATTCCTACTGAGCACCTTTTGATGTAGAGTCCTTGGGTAAGCACTTAGGACAAAAGATTTCTTAAATAAGTTTCTCAGGTGCTTTTGCAGGAATTCTGATTCAAGAGCTCCAAAATGGGTCAAGGGAACTTGTATTTATATCTTAAAAATGCTTTAAGTTATTCTGGGGGCCAGGCAACCTCCAATACCAGCCTGACTATCTTAGGGTGTGGTTCTTATCCAAGCTAAACATGACCATCTTAAAGCACACTTCCCTGGGACACTCCAGTGACAATTCATAATCAGTTCATTTTATTTCAAAGCTCTCCTGGGTGAACCTGATATACTCCGTGTGCCAGAGAACTCCTGACATCATAGGTAAGACCACTGCCACACTTCTGGATTCAAATCCCAGCTTCCCAATTCCTGGCTGTGTCACCTGGGGTACATGCACTTCTCTGCTGCAAACCACAAGGAGAATGGCAACGGAACCCGTCTCTAAGTGCTCTTGTGAGAATTAAATGAAATGATTCATGTTGAGCCCTTAGCACAGTGTCTAGCACATGAGCACATAATGAATATTACCTATTGTTTTATCTTATGTAGTCTGACAAACCTACGCTTAATCAATAGCCTAAAACTCCAAGTAAGTCTACAGTTTCATGGCCAAATGAAGACAAGTAAGGTTGGAAGAGCTTAGTACAAAATAGCAAAAAACAAAAAACAAAAGAGCTCTATACATATGGACTACCAACATTCAACAAAGGGAACCTATTCCACACTGTGAAGAATTCCCTTCCCTTCCCCACATCTAACCACCAGTCTTTCTATGTGTCCACTCCAGCTTAGGGATGTGACCTACCACAAGCATTCCAGTAAAGGAAGTGTTCGGAGTTACCTATGAACTCAAGGAAAAGCACATGTTATGGACGTCTCAGAAAAATCCCCAAATCTTTCAACATTACCCAAGAACCCTGTTGAGGTGAAAGGGATACTCTGAATCAGGCCACTTCTTTTTTTTAAGCAACTTTCCTGATCAGGGGTTACCAAGAGCCATGCATTTTGGTGTTCTGCAGAGAGATGATCCCATTCCAGGCAATAAAACTACTTCAAAGGAGCTAAGAAAATAAACATACTTTTCCTGTATTAAAGCCTCTGCCTTCCTTGAACTCCTCATTTTTAGAATATCTCCACTGATAAGGACAAATGCAATTTTCACCATCAGTGGATCTGAACAGACAATTACATTAAGGCAAATAAGACAGGGTGAGGCCAATGATGTAAATCACATTGTGTGCATCTAATGTGCAAACAAACCCTCAGATAAAAATGAACCCTCAAAAAGCAGTCAACAATTATTACTCTTTTCTTCATCTAATCAGGATGCAATTTGCATAAACATTCTTCTACCTACCACCTCCACAAAATCATTTGCTTGCATTGGAGGTCTGGGGAGAAGGTAGAATTCAGCCAATTTGCAAAAGATTTTTTTTTAAAGGAAACTGCTCAACCCGCTGGGAAGGGCTTACAGGCAGCTAACAAAGAGAATATCCTCACTATTACAGTATTTCTGGCCCACAAGCCTTCCCATTCGGTCCACCCGACAACTCAGTGAGCTTGACAAGAAAGATCCTCTCTTATCTTTATAATGGAGATAGTGCCAAGGTCAGGAGTGGTCTCACAGTAAGTGTCAGGACTGGAATTGGAGTCTTTCCACTGGATCAGGCTAGGCTGTCTCTAAGTCCCTGCCCAGGGGATGAGCATTAGCCCATCCAGTAGATTCTTCCAGACCTGATGATGCTCTGACCCCTCAGCACAGAACTGGACAGTGAAGCAAGGACCTTGAAAAGGGGCAGCAAAAATGGCACTCAGCATCACTAATATTTACATTTTTGCAAGTGGCGTTTGAGCCAGCCAAGCGGGGGAAGCAAAAGGTCAAGCTCACAGAATAAACTCGTATTGAGCTTTTGTGCTGCCAGAGAAAGGAAAAGAAATGATATTCAGGAAAAGAGTGTCAGGGAAACCACAGGGAAAGTAAGATGGAGCAAGACATGAATGCACAGGCAGAGAAAGGCAACAGCCTACTCTTTAAAACCTCCCCAGTGCTTGACATAAGAGAACAGAAACCCAGGCTGATATGCCTCTGAAAGGAAGCTGGCAGCTCATGGAGTATTGTTTGCAGGCCTCACAGGCATGGAGGTCTAGATTTGATGAAGGCCTGAGGTGCCTAGCCAATGCTGGGGTGCACCAGTGTCACACAGAGTGTGGGCTCTCCACAGTCCACCCCACTGCTTTGCCTCTGACATGCTTCTGCCTCCCCTCGGCTGCTGAGGACACTTTTGCTGCCTGTCTGCAGAAGGGACAAGCATGAGGGTGTGCATGGGACAGAGGGAAGAAGGAATTGGGGGAGAAAGCTCCAGTTTCTGGGGAGATTTGGCTTTCCCAGGGAAACAAGGAAGAATCCATGAAAGGGTTCAGCCAGAGCAACCTTGCTTTCTGCTGCTTTATGTATCATCTCTGGCTTAAAGAAAAAAGAAGGGTAGGGGGATGACAAAATGGTATGCATCATTGGTGGGGAAAACCAAAAGCTTCTAAACCACTACCTATGTTCTTCCTAAGGCCCTTTACAGCTCTAAAATCCTCCCCTTTCCAGCAAAAATTGGTCTGCTTCACATGAGAGGCTCTTGAATGCTGAGAACAAAGTGATGACTGATGGGTGTGGAGGGGGAAGGGGGAAATGGACATGGAGGAGGGCACTTGTGGGGATGAGCACTGGGTGTTATACAGAAACCAACTTGACAATAAACTATTTGTAAAAAAAAATTGGTCTGCTTCATTCTTCAGGAGAAATGGGAATTAACAAATTATCTGGGATTTTACATGGTACTTGGAAAAAATTGTTTAACAATTATGCATTTATTTTAAAGTGGTATCTCATGTTTATATCAACTGATGCTGGTTCTGCATTTATGATAGTGCTATGAAATGCCATTGAAAAGTGAGTCACATTCATTATTCAGTAATTATTAAGTAACAGTAGGCATTGGACATAGGGCTGGCAAAAAGCATGCAGTCTGATTCCCAGTGGCTGGGGACTGACCCTATCCATGGAGTGAGCTCAGCACTGGCATGGAAGAGTGGCAGGCCCACTGAGAGTCCTAGACCAAGTCACTGTGAAGCAGTGGCTACTAGGTGAGAATTCATAACTGGCCACTGCATGCCTCCCATCCCAAGGGCAAGGACAGGCTAAAGACAAGAGGCACAAGATGAGATGGCAAAGCCAAAGATCCTGCCCACAAAGGGTAGAGTAGGGAAGGCATCATGAGGGAAGGGAACGGATACTAACCTTCTGTGAGCTTATGTTCAACACAGATTCTGCCCTCTAGCCAGGCTGGTCTAGTTCTGTCCCATAACTGTGCTGTTAATTTGCATCCCCATACTCTTATGTTTTCCTGCCAGAAGTGACCTCTGGTCTCCTCTCTATCTTTCAGAACTCACATTCTACCTTCTCCCTGAAATCTTCCCTGATCAATCCAATACTACAAATATTCTGGTGCCTCCCTTTGGCATTTTCCATGAACTTATGCATATTGCTCAACCTGCTTTCCCCCAGCAAGAATGCATACCACTGATGATACGTGAGGTGATTTAAGGGTAAACTGACTCAACCTCAAACATTAAATCACAGAGTGAGAAAGTCAATTCCTTTTTGCTTCTATGTCAGTGCATCTGATTAAGTCAAGAAGGTCTCAGTGGTACCAATGTTTTTAACAGTTGCTAATCTCCCTTTTTAACAGAGAAGGAGTTCTGGATGAGATCATTCATCATGCATTAATATCCATGTAGAACTTAATAACATTATTTTGTTTTATTGTATCTGTTTTTGTTTTGTTTTTTATATTGTATCTGTTTTTAATTAAAGCAAAGTTATGCTGCTTTTTTGCTTCTAAATGAATATATTTAAATATAATCTAATCAATTTAAAGAAAATATTATGTGTAGCACATTACAATGTATTTATACATTAGGTGCCATGTGGACATGGCAAGTATTGGGAAGTAGTATATCAAAGACTGAAATTTGGAAACCACTGTCAAATATTTCCTTTGAGCATCTGTTCATCTTCACATGGCAGAGGTCAACCAGAATGAGCATGAGTTAGAACCTGGCACCAGCCTGTTCTGGCCTCTTGATTCATTCCCTCATCATCTAGACTCCATGGTCCACAGAACGCTCTCTTTCCAGTTCCAACAACGCATCACTCATTTTGCTGTTAGGAATAATTAGGGTGCAGGTGACAGAAACAACCACAAACAACAAAAGACAAATGGAGAGACAACAGATATACTGGAAGGAGAATAGGGACTTGCAGAAACAAGAGATAGCTTCTAATTAGGGCAGCCCCTGAAGACCAAAAAGAGGAAGCACAAGAAGTTATGGCAAGATGAAGCCATCACTGCCATGAAAGAGTCTTTATAGGCCACCCATCTGTGTGTCCCTCCCTCAAGATTCATAGGCTGGTGGGGGGGTCTAATTGCCTGAGCCCAAGTCACAAGCCAGTGCACTGACTGTCTGAGGGAGATAAGAGGGAAAGCACTGTCCTCAGCTTCCACAGACAGAGGCAGGGTACTGCCTCGTCCAAGACCATATTCAATGGGGGACTTTCTCCAGCACAGGAGAATGGCTAGAAGCTGAACACCCCAAACATGGCAGATGTTCATTAAGACACACACACCCTTGCTTATGCTCTGCATCTCATCCCTGTCTCACTTCTTAAAGTTCCTCCCTGTTTCAACCACCCTCTCTCTCACAGCTGTATTTAATTTCTCCCTCTGCTGGCCCTTTGCTTTAGCCTATAAACATGTCTGAATCTCCCTCATCATTAAAAACTCCTTTACTCATTCACTGCTTATAATCTGTCATCACCTAATCCTTCCTCACCAAGGGTTGAAAAGCCATTCACTTACCACCTACACTTGCTCACTACCCACTCACTGCTCATGCTCCTGCAGTCTGACTTCCACCTCTTTTACCCTGGCATTTCCCTGAAACTACTTTCCAAAGTCAATGATGAACTTCTAATTTTTCAGTCTAAAGAGCACTTTCCAGTCTTGATGTCTCCCAGGCATTGACCACTCTCTGCTTTCCTGAAACACTCTCTCACCTTGGCTCTGGGGCACCTTCATCCAGTTCTCCATTGAGTAACTGTTCATGAGTCATCACTACACATCAGAGCAGGCACTGAGGTCAGAAATGGGGACTCAATAATAAGCAGGATACCCAGAGTCTAGCCCTGAAGGCACTAGGAATTTAGTAGGAAGACCAGTGAACAGGCTACTGTCATAACATTTGACATTGATGTGGCAGATTGGATTGTTGTCCCCAACTCTTCACTCTCTTCCTATAATGAAATTGTATGTATGCCCATGTCATCTGCCTTATGAATATGTGCTGTGGTTATTCCCGGCCTTTCTGACTTTGGGCTTGACCATGTGGCTTGGTTTGGAATGTGGAATGTGAGCAGACATGAGGAGGTAGAGGCTTTAAATGTCCTCACGCTGGTTGGCTTCTTGTACTTCTGCCACCTGCAGTGATAAAGAGTGTGTCTTCGAATGAGAGACATGAAGAACAGACCTTGCCAACTGCTGTCTGTACCAAAATTGCTCCTGGTAACATTTCTACCTATAAGCAAGGAAATTAAGTATTATTGTGAGCTACTGACATTTGTCAGTTTGTTACACAACTGTAGTAGAAACCTGGCTCTCTGTGAAATCACTGACTCAATGGGAGCACAGACATGGGACCCAACCTTATTGTGGTTGATCAGGGAAGGATGTGTTGATAACTAAGATGAACATGTAAGAGCTGGTCAAGGGAAATTGGAATGGGAGATGGGAGTGAGGGATCCCTGGTGAAGGCAGCAAATGCACTGAGATGAAGGAATGCAGCGGGCTTGAAACATACCCACTATTTCCTTTGGCTGGATCATGGACTGCAGTCTTGTCATTTACTTCTCTGGGCAATCTTAGCTAGTCTTGTGGCTTCCTTTACCATTTTGGGGCTGACTTCTAAAATATATCTCCAACTCAGACTTCTCTCAAGTTCAAGATCCCTTCTTCAACTGCCACCTCAAATGGGGCTGTCATAGACCACATGTCCTAAGCTTTCTCAGCCCCCTTAGAGTGCTCTTACTATGCTTCTGATCTCATCAATAACCATTCCAGCCAGGGACCCAGGCCAGAAAGCTTAGCATCTCATAGTTACTTATCTTCACCCAAACTACATCCAGTAGAGGATGAGGTTCCGTTAAGCACACATCTTGATCTCCCATATTTGCTCCTCACTTTCCACACATCTTTCCACTGCCAATATTTATAGCATTGGTAGACACTTTTACCTTGTTTCTGATTGTTAGAGGTTTCTCATGGCTACACTATCAAATTGAGGAATTTTCCTTCTATTCCTAGCTTACTATGATCTTTTTAAAGACATAGGTGTTGGCTTTACAGATTTTTTACCCCTGAATTGATGGAAATGATCACATAGTGTTTATTCTTTAATCAGTTACTGAAGTAGATGTCTTAGGGCATTCATCAACCATACTTGGTCATGATGTAGTATACCTTTAACTTAATGCTTAATTTCATGGAGGGTTGGGTTTTGTTATCATTCCTGCATTGATTTCTCTCAGCCAACATCTCCAACTCAGACTTTTTACATGCATGTTCATGATCGATATTGACTTATATCATTCATTCTTTGTAAGATTGTAGAATATCACATGAAATATTTTATAATCCTGAAAGTGTGTGTATGTGGATAACTGCCACTGTATGTGCATAAAAATGATAACAGAAATTACTCATCCCTTAATGATTTAGTAGAACTCACTTATTAAAATAATTGGACATAGTACACTTTTAGGGATATATCTTTCATTGCCTTCCCAATTCCTTGCATGGTTATTGGTCTTCTAAGGTATTTTTTAAATTTCTACTCAATTTGATTTTATTAATCAAGTTTAGTTATTTTTATCTCATTAATATAAATTAATTTTTGCTAATTTTATTTAGCCTTTTAACTTTATTGGTTTACTTATTATTTTTCTAACTTCTTATGTTAAATATGAGTTCATTAATTTTCAATATTTCTCAGCTTTCAGTGTATGCCCTTAAAGTGACACATTTTCCTCTGAGTACCATCCTGGCCATTTCCCATTGTTTTTTATTTGTAGTACTTTTATTGTCACTCATTAGAAATGATTTGTAAACAATTTGGCTATATGGCAAAATATTTCTCATTGTTTTTGGTTACTTTTGGATATTGACATTATGTAATAGGTAAACCTTTTTAAGTTTCCTATTATAATTTTAATTGAGATTTATAATCAAGAGTTTTTAGTTTAATTGGGAAGAATTCATTATTAGATTTCCTAAGAGCATGGTATGTATCTCCATTTGTCTAGATCTTCTTTTACGTCCTCAATAAATTTTAGTGTTTCTCTTATGTAAGTCTTAAGCATATTTGGTTTGTTTTTGCTTTTGTGAATGAGATCCTTTCTTCTTAATCTTTTTGAATTGGTTATTAATGATATAAGGATAACAATTTTTGTGGTGCTTGTATTTGACAATATGACCAAACACTTTTGAGAATTAATAGTTATTTGGCTTTTCCCCTTGCATTTTCTGCCAGGGTAAAAGGAACCAAACTACTTGCAAACTATTGTTCAAAATAAGTGTTCAATAAATTTTTGGTAAATTAACAGTTGTTAACTTTCTGAACTTGTCTTTCAGGAAGTATAGACAATCTTATGCAATTTGGATGTCCTTTGAGAAACTTGCCCTCTGGTAATCTTTCAACTTTTCTGAACACACTCTGAATTTTCTCCACAAATTCTTTGTGCCTCTGTGATTTTTTTTTACCGCATTACACACACTATTCTCTGGCCTTAAATAATTTAGAAGAATCAGAATGTAAAGAATTCATAGGGCATTCTCACAAATATTGAAGCCTCAATGAATACTCATATTTCTGAAAGACCTTCTATATCATATCTAAGCATCAAAAGTGGGAGTATCTCTATTCTTCCTCATTGCAAAAGGGCGTTGTGGGAAAATGCCCTGTCTTCTCTCAGAAAGCACAGGCTGATCTTTTGGCTCTACATGCTCTTTCACACACGGACTCTTTCTACAGAGAAGGAGCAGAAAAAAGAAATACTGAAATTTGCTCTAGTGGCAGCACCAATCCAGGAGGACTTGAAAGAGTTGAGAAACACAAACTGTCCTCCAAGAGACAAATTTGCTTTTTCTATATTTGATTTAAGCAACCCAAACTTAAAAAAAATTCAGTGAGGGCTGGGGAGGAGAAAGGAGGCAGGAAAATGAGTCCTTTGAAAATTCCTCTAGAGAACCAACTGAAGCCTATTAATATTAACAAGAGGCACCTCTACCCTTGGATGCATTTGGAGATTCATGGGCCGGCTCTAGGGAACCCTGCTGTGCATGGTTCTTTTTGAATGTTAGGAATGAAACCCAGAGCCTCTGAGTGAGACAGAAAAATGTCCATTTTCCTTTGTGTACACATGTTCATAGGAAGCTGCCTGAGGCATAGAAAAGAAGAAGGAAAACAATGAGAATTTTTAACCACAGGTTGTTCTGTGGCAAGGAAAATCCTTATTTAAGAATCTTACAAGGTGAAGAATGAATAGGAGACAATGAAATAAAGTGCAAATTCATTACTGATACTGCTTGGTGACTTGCAACCATTTGTACCCAAAGCAGTACAGTGAAAGCAGAATGGAACATCAGGCTCTAGGTAGAAAATGAATGGAGGAAAGAAAGACTTTAAAAAATGGAAAGAAAGGAAAATAAATGGTTCAGTCATTCTCTTAGATACCTAAGGTTGCTTAGTAGAAATTCAGACTTGACCTTGACACAAACAGATTCTCACTACTAAGTGTCCAGACACTTGTCACACTGCTCCATTTTGAGTTCTCTGAAAAATCCTGCTTGTTTGCATGTCTCTCTCTGTCATGATTTCCCATTGCCTCTTAGACTGCTAACTGCTACCGGTCTTTTTTTTTTTTTTTAGAAAGAGAAAGACCACAAGTGAGGGAGAGGAGCAGAGGGAGAGACAGAGAACCTTAAGCAGGGCTCCATGTTCAGCACAGAGCCAGATGCAGGGCTCAATCCTACAACCCTGGGATCATGACCTGAGCAAAAATCAAGAGTCAGATGCTCAACCTACTGAGCCACCCAGGTGCACACCCATCAGTCTTTAAGATCAGCTGAGATGTCACTTGCTCCAGGAATTCTCCCCTAATATCCAGACCTCATGACTCCTTCTATTGCAGCATTTATCACACGTGGTTATAACTGTCCACTTAGTCACCTGTCTTTTCCCGGTAGACTCCATGTCCATGGCACTAAATACTGCTCATCTGAAACAGTGCCTGGTACATGCTAAGAACTCAATATATATTTCCCGAATGGAGTATAGACCAACACAGCATTTCTGGAGGCAATAAGTCACCCTCTCACCCTGGGGCTGCATTTCTGCTTGAAATGAAAGCGTTTTCAAGGTTAAATATATTCCTGGACTCACATTTAATTGGCCAGCATCCAAAACACTAAATCATTTAGTTCCAGGAGGAAGATTTTTTTTCTCCCTCAGCAAACATTTCCTAAAGAAAAGTAGATGAGGTGACTGTTGGAAGAAATGAAACATTACTGTGGAGTGTTCAGAGACGTCCAAACACTGCCAAAGATGTCCCATGAGTTTGCCCACTCAGGGAATATCTATAAATATTTTCCTCAGTTACACTATTAAGACAAAATTATCTTGAAAACATCTTTTAAACATTAAGTCACAAATGTTTTCTAATAATTTGTTGCCCTTTTTAAAACTATCCTTTCAACACAACTGGGTGTATCTCATATCAGGACTGCATTGGAAATCTTTGGCCTTTCTTACCATCTCTTGTAAGAAAAGGAAAACTTGAACAGTTAAACTTTAGGGTTTGATCAAAATAGTCTTTAAACCTTAAATGAGGTATATTACTTTGCTTGGGCTGCTATAACAAAGGACGACAAAAAGGTGGGGGGGGGGATAGAATGGGTGGCTTAAACAACAGAAATGTACTTCCTCACAATTGTGGATGCTTGAAGTCTGAGACCAAGGTGTCAGTAGGCTGGTTTCTTGTGAAGCCTCTCTCCTTAGCTTACAAGTGGCCACCATTCCCTTGTGTCATCACATGGTCTTCCCTCTTGCATGTCTGCATCCAAATTTTCTCTTCTTATAAGGACTTCAGTCATATTGGAATAGAAAACATCCCAATAACCTCATTTTAACTTAAATACCTTTCCAAAGTCTCTATGTTCAAATACAGTCACTTTTGGAAGTACTGGGGGTTAGAATCTCAACATAGGGTTAGGCCTGGGGATACACAATTCAGCCCCTACCTTCAGGATAGAGTTTATTTCCTCAGATATTTGTGGACAGAAATGGAAGACACAGGAGCTTAGATTTATTGGCTACATTTCTTCAAGAGTAAAAAGGGAAGTGATCTCTGGTGGGAAGTCCCAAGATGGGAAAAACCAGTGAGTTGATTCTTCCATGGTTTAATAAGAATAACTCAGAAATTGTTGACTTTTATTTTGGATTCCTGTTTTTTCTTTCCATTTCCAAAGTACCAGGACTCTGAAGACAAAGGGTAAGGTTGTCAGGGACAATTGAGGAATGACCCCTTCCATTCTGTTCCCCATGACTGAGATGCCCATTATTAGCTCATCACTTTCCTCCAGGATTCAGGGTGAAGGCGAGAGGCTGGTTCTCTCTAAGGGAGAGAAAGAATGAAAAGTGACTTTTGGAGGTTGCAAATCACATCTGACTTGACTGTGATTAAACACCCTGTTAACTGTTTTTAGGAGATAAACAGTGTTTAATAAGATAGCCTAAACATGCCATCACTTTTCACCCAGGCATGGAGATTTTTCTGAGCAGATGGGAAAGCAGGCTGTCAGGAATATCACTTAGCCTCATTTGACAATAGCAGGAAGACTTGACAAGAAATGCCTGTGATGCCCAGAATGTGGCCCTGAAGTGGACATCTCTGAGTGTTCCTTGTGCTCTGTCTCATGTCCACCTTACATGTTCAGAACACTTTGATTTTCCTTTGGGGAAAATCCCTGGTGTTCTTGCTCCTGAGAAATTGCCATAGTTCCTGTCTTTTCCAAAGTTTTTCATAATTATTTAGATTTCTGTGAACTATTTACAACTCCCACCCAGACCTCTCTCAAACTCCACTCATATATCCAACAGCTGCATTCAATTAGAAGACACCCCAAACTCCAGTCTAGCTCCTGATCTTCCCCCTAAACCTACTCTGGCCACAGCCTTCCCTAACTCATTGGATAGCAACTTGATTCTTCCAGTCACTCAGGCCAACCTTGGAGCCATCTCTGACTTCTGTCTTTCTCTCATCTCCCACATGCAACATGTAAAGCCATCTTGAAGTGTATTCAAAGTCTATTCAGAATCCAGCCCCTCACCACCTCCTGGTCACCATCATCTCTTGGAGGACTTATCATAACTGCCTCACAATCGGCCTTCTTGTTTCTACAGCCTAATCTCCCAAAGTGTATCTTCCAAAGTGAAATTCAAAGCACATTGCTCCTCTGTACGTACCCCCAGGTTCACCATTTAACTCAGAGTAAAATGCAAAGTACCTGCCATGGCCGGTAAGAGCCCACATAATTCGGGGCCCCTTTATCTCTCCCCCAACCTACTCTGCTGCAGTACATGGCCCCATTTTCTGCTCCTGGACCACATCAGTCATGTGTCTGCCTTCAAGACCTCTGACTGGCATGGCTGACCCCTCACCAACTCCAAGCTTCCCCTCTCAGTGTGGCCTGCCCTGGTCACCCTGCTAAAAGTGCCACCTCTGACACTTGCTTTGCTCTGCTTTTATTTGTTTTATATAATATCACTTCTCATATATCCTGTGACTTACTTATTTTTCCTTATTGTTTACTATCTGTCTGCCCAGCAGCCCTTACCCTTCTCCAACAAGAGACTAAGTTCTACAAACTCAGGGATATTTGTTTTTTTCTTTTTTTTTCCCTGAAGTATCTCAACACCTAGAATAATACCTGCCATATATTAGGTGCTCAATAGTTTTTCAATGAATATTAATAAAGCACATACCCTTCCAGTGAATCCTTTTTAATTCAATCTAGCCCAAGTCTGTTACCTTTCCTTGCAGTTCAGCTAAGAGAGTTCCCTGCTCCAAAAAGAAAACCTGTTATATATGTCCATGTCTAAGAAAAACGATCAAAAATAGAAAGAAACAGAAGAAATACATACTCTCTGCTTGTTTCTATATTGAATTCTGCTCTGACTTGAACAATTGTTCCTTTTTCCCTTCCATATTGGTAAAAATCAGTGGAAAAATCATTGGACTTGGAGGCAGGAAACTCAGCAGGGTGCCTCGACTCTGCTGTTTGTAAATGGTGTGATCCTGGGCATCACTCAGCCTCCTTAGGCCTCAGTTTTTTTCTTCTGTAGGGCAGAGCTAATAATGTCTATGCCTCAAGGTTTTTGCAAAGATTAAATGAGCTAATGCATGTAACTCATAGCACAGGTCCTGGGACTGGGAGGAGGGACCCACACTCCTTGCAGTGGGAAAATCTCAGCGTTGTGAATAAAAGCATGAGCTCTGGGCCAGACAAACCATTTCAAATCCCACTCCCACCACTTACTGTGATGAACCCTGGGCACATCACCTGGTCCTTCTGAGCCTCCATTGCTTCATCCTTCAAATGGGATAAAAAGAGTGGCCTGCCTCAAACCATGAGAGACTCTTGAATGCTGACAAAAACTGAGGACTGATGGATGTGGGGGAGGGATGGGCATGGAGGAGGGCACTTGTGGGGATGAGCACTGAGTGTTATGTGGAAACTAATCTGACAATAAACTATTTGTAAAAAAAGAAAAAATAATAAATAAAAAGTGATCAACAGAAAAAAAAAAAAAAAAAAAGAGTGGCCTGCCTCAGATGGGCAGAGGGGTCACTGATCCATACCCATCAAGTGATGAACACAATGCCTGACACATGCAAAGCACTCAATAAATATTTGTTGTTGCTGTGCTGGGCTCAGGAAAGGTTTGTTTTCCCTCCTGTGATGACAGTTTCAGCATGTAAGCCAGACCATTTATTTCTTTTCTTATCCTTTGATGTCAACAATGACACAAAACTTGCCCCCAACAACCTGACTCTCCTGGAATATGTTGATGGAATAACAAAAAAAATGTGTTTCTTGTGCTTTCTACAGCTACAGTTTATGACTCCTGGCCTGGAACTGTCAAAATAATCCTGAACCACAGGCTTCATGCCAAGTCCTCTTTGAGAGAGAGAAAGTTAGCATGCAATGCTTCCTTTCTCCCTGCACTGCCCCCACATCCACTCATCCCTGTTCTTCTGCTGCAGCACACTGTGTCAGCCATGCCTCAGAGGGTTGGTAAAGCAAGGGCTTATTTTAGGTCCCTTGGCAGAGCACAGTGTAGTGTGTGGAGAAGGCTCCTAGACAGAGACACGTGAGACCGGTTCAGAAATGCCTATGAGCTGCCATTTGGCCACACCAGGGCACTGGAGGCAAAGGTTATGGATGCTGTGCCCTCGTGACTGACCTGGAGTCACAGCTTATGAAAGCCTGCATGTTAATGAGGAATCAGAGCAGCTAAGGACAGACAAGGATTCCTGTCCACCTTGGAGAAGGTCTTCCAGGGTAATAAGGGTTGCCAGGGGTAGCACTTGGCTGCCAAACCATGTTGCCACATCATCGTAGCTTCTTTGTCACTTCTGATTGTGACAGAAGTCCTGTAAAACAGACACCCTCTTGCTTCCTCAGGCCTCAGAGTCAGGAATCCGTAAAACCGATTTCACCTCAAGCTCATACAAACACACCATTCCCACAGCCTCTGTCCGCCCTGTTCTGACCCCGAAGGCTGGACAATCATAGGTTATCCCTCTACATGAATATACTGGACCCCTCTGAAAGCTACTGTGTTCTATCCATAAATTATCGGCTATGCAAATGCAGACCTGTGGTTGACACAAAAAACCACTCTTTCAAATCTCCAGCAAGCATGTACATTTAGAAATAACTCAGTCTTCCTGAAGTCCCCTTTCTTACTTAGACAGGTTTATACTGGTCAAGACTCTTGAATGCAGATGACAGAAACCCAACTGGAATTGTGTTAAATGAGGAAGGGGACATAGTGTCCCTGTGATGGAGAAGCTTAGTGGTAGTCAGGAATTGCTGGATCAAAATGTCCAAAAATTACTGCCTGACAGATAAATTGGTTTCTCTGCCTTATTCCATGCTACAAGGGTGGATCCCAGAAGCTTCTCTTCCCAAGCTTGCATCACTCTAGTTGAGCTGCCCTGAGACAGAGATTTTCTTTGCTAGTATTTCAGCAAAACTTCCAGCAAAAGATGGCCATGATTCTGATTGGCCCTACTTTGGTGACATGCTAACCCATGAACTAAGTAAGCACTGTTGCTATGGGCATATAATGTTCTCATACAAATACAAACTCAAGCCCCATTTAAGAGCTACTATTAATTGTTTATGATGTGCCAGAACTTTAAGCACATTATCTCTTTATGAGCCTAATTTCAGATGATGAAACAATTAAGGAGGTTAAATAACTTGTCCAATGTCACATGCTGAAAATAGAGAAATCAAAATTTGGCCCCACTCTTCTGAACTCCTTATCAGAGCACCAATCTCCTTGTTGCTCTAGAGAAAGTGAATGTACTCACAGAATATGCATCTTCCCCACAATTATTAGGCACCTAGTGTGTGCCAGACATTGAGCCATGACACCAGTTATGGCTGGAAGACCGTGAGGGCATTTTACACTCCAGGCACCAACTTCCTTAAACATCACATGGGCCCTTTCTGGGAAGTGAGCTGGTAGTACTAGGGTGAGACTTGGCTCATCAGGCACTTCTGGGTAGTAGGAATTCCCCAAAAAGAACTACGTCATTTTGCAGCTTCTGCTCTTTCTGTTTGATTCACCCTTGAAGGGATCACCATCGTAGGCTATAAGTGAAAAAAGGGATTGGCTTGTTGCCAATATTAAAAAGACAGGATATTTTACATTCAATGCCACATTTTTAGCTTCTAAACCTATTAGATGTGGCAATAACTGGCCATATTCACACATGGTGACAGTCAGTGAGAACTGACCACAGCACTGGCTGCTGCTTTGGGGTGGGGCATATGTTCACTAGTTTTCCCTGGTCCCCTCCATTCTCTGCTGCCATTCACCTAGCCTGCTTTACTCATTTCCCTGCTAAGTGAGCAGAATGAATTAAATGCCAAAGAGTATGAACAGGAGTCTGTGGGCATGCAGAGCATGAAGCAGTGGGTTCTGGGTAGAGAAGGAGAAATCAAAAAGAGGTTCCAGAAAGAGGTCAAGTTCAAGCCAGGCCTTAAAGGACCAGTAGGATTTTAAACATAATAATCCTTGCCATATGTAAGGTAGGTTGTTATCATTAGCATGGAATGATGTGATGGTGTGAGGGAGGGGCATAGGGAAAGACACAGGCAGAATGCCCAGCTGAGATTTTGGGGAATACTGCCTACAGAGACAGTATTTTAGGAAATCAAACTATTGCGTGCAAGCAAGGTGGAGACCAGTGGGACTGAATTCTGCAACATGTCTACCCCAGCCTCATAGGAACATTGGAATAGTTGCAGGAGCTCATGGGTCCAGAAAATCTGGGTTGAGTCCAGCTGTCCTGCCTACCCTATATGGACCAGATTAGGGAGCCATGCTCCAAACTCAGTCCCACCCCATTCATCTGTATAAATGTGACTGTATCCTCAATAGGCCTGACGAGTGTCTTGACCCACATTCTGTTAGGATTAAGACCTCTTTCTCCTTCTTCCAACTTCTTTTCCAGCTGCCCTGGCTGCTTCTGAACCCCTAAGGCTCAGATACCTCAGCCTCACCACAGTGTCTCTCAGAAGAGAGAGAGAGAAGTATCCCAGCTGAACGTGGATTCCCAGGGTTCTGCATGGCAGGTGGGGGGTGGGCAGGAGCCCATGAGGTGGATGAAGGGAAGGCAGGGAAACATATGACAATGTGCCCAGCACAACTGGGTGCTTACTTCCAACACCCTTAGAGGGTTGATAGGATTATCCTAAGTTTACAAAAGAGGAAACTGGAACTTGGAATGGATAATGACTGTGACCCTGGGTAAATCCTCTCAGCTTCAATTTCATCCTCTGGTTAATGAGGATAATTTACAAACCTCCCAGGTGGTTTTTTGTGTGTGTGAAATTTAGAAATAGTGTGTAAAGTGCTGGCCTGATGCATTCATTTGTTTCAAATAATTAGGAAACGTCTTATACCCTAGGCATAGTGCTGGGCACAGAGTTACAACACTAAACAAGATAGACACAGTTCCTGCCTGTAGAGAGTTACAGTCAGTGTGTGTGTGTGTGTGTGTGTGTGTGTGTGTGTGTGTGTGTGCGTGTGCATGTGTGCATGCTTTCTCAGGTGAGGAGAGTGAAGAAAATGAGTAACAACCTCCAATACAGTACATAAATGACCACTGAGGAGTGTTCGGGGATGATAATCCTGGATTTAGGAGTTTAGGAAGAGTGTGCTATTTCAACATGGGGTTTACAAAACATAAAAAGCCAATGTGATTGGCACAAAAATGTGCCTGGGAGAGAGGTAAGATGGGAGAATGGGAAGGATCGTGGGCCTGGGGAAGTCAGGTGAGGCAGGAATTTGCACATCATGTTCAAGAGTTGTATTTTATCCTAGGGGAACTAGGGTATTGTTTTAAGTGTGGTAGGGGAGGGAATGAGGAGAAATGGGGGTTCCACATAATAACCTTCCAGCTGGTCCTTTGGACATTTGTAGTTCATCTCAACTCCACAGGCAAAGCAATCCCATTAAAACGTCAGTTGGATCATGTCATGTTTCTGCTTAGTATGTCCACAGCTCCCCATTTTCCCCTGTGTAAAAGGCAAAATCCTCCCAAGGCCCCCCATGGGCTGGCCTGGTACCTCCCTGCTTACTTGGGATGACCTTTCCTGTAGGGCTTTACCTCTGTCTGCTGACTCCACCTGGGAGGCCCTCTCCGCTTCCCCTCATGACCTTCACCTTCTCTGCACAGATCTCACCTTCCAGGTAAATCTCACCATGACCAGTTGTATTTAGTACTTCAGTCTGCCCCCAGGGTACCTCTAATGTCCCCCTTTATACCTTGCTTTGCTTTCTTTATAGCATTTCCCTCCTAACTGTCCATGTCTTCTGGCTAAAGACCAGGAGGCTGAAGTGGGACATGCTCAGCTTGTCACCGCTGCAATGACAGACATGATATAGCAGGGGAGCCCTGGGGATCTCCTTCGGTGCAGTGAGCAATAAATCCAATGTGCTCAACTACACCTGTGTTCCTGGTGGCCTCTGCCTGGGGGACACTGACAATACTATAGGAATTTCTGGTTTGTTATGTTTTTTTGCTTCTCCTTCCAGTTACACAAAGGTAAGGCTGTTCTGTTAACCGATATATCCAAGGGCCTAAAACAAAGTCTAATACATAGTAGAAGTCGAATTTGTATTTGTTGAAGGAATTAACTAAGTAATCCAAGAGCTGACAGGACTTGGTTATTGGTTGGGAAAGGAGGCAAAGAGAGGAGTTACAGATGGCACCAAACTACTGGCTATGGTAATGGGTTGGCAGGGGGGTGGGGGTGGTGGAAGTGTCATTTGCTAAGATGGAGAAGACTGGAAGATGGGCAGGTTTTGTGGGCGGGTGTGGAGGCGGGGAGGAACTGACAAGCTTGAGCTATTTTCAGTCACGGAATCATTAGCTCATCTTCCTGTGTCAGCCTCACCCACCTGCTTGCTGGGCTGCAATCGCACCCTACATTCCTCCCAGGCATGCCTTGAGTCCCCAGTGAGCTTCTCCAGCAGCATGCATAATAACACCATTGTAACATATGCCAGGCACCGCTCTAAATGCTGGACACAGGGTGTTTCATCTAGTCAACACCCTTATGACTTTTAAAGATGAGGAAACCGAGGCACAGGGAAGATAAGGAAACTGTGAGTGGCCAAGCTGGGCTCTGAACATGGATGCTACAACTTGGGGCTAAAACACTGTGGGACATTCAGCAGCCATGGATGCAGATGTCAGGAAACAAAACAGGGTTGAGGAGATGACATGGCACCAAGGCGAACTTGACTTTGGAGTGTAGCAAAGCAGGCCATTCTTCGTCTGTTAGGAGGGGGCAGTTTGCAACAAACACTGCTCTGTGTCCCACAGGGAACCCCAAAGGCTGCCCAAAGCCCTCACAGCTGCCAGGTCTCATTCAGTCCTATCCCGCCCCATTGAGTCAGCCCTGTTGGTTGTGTAACAGGAAGGGACTGGTGCCTCTGACCTGATGCGCCAACTGGGAAATTCATAAAAACTTAAAAAGGAACCAAGCCCAGTCCTTCTCTCCCCACCAGAGGAGAGCAGCTGAGATCTGAAAAGCAGGGTTATTAACGTCATCAAGCACCCGAGTTGCCATGGATACCACCAGCCCAGCATGATGCTTCTGCCCCTTGGTCCTGAAACTGCTTTGCGCTTCAGCCCTGACTCATGCTGGCAGAGAGGATTTTTCTCCCTTCCTCTCCAAAACTGGTCCCACAAGTGCGAAAAGGAATTGAAGACTCAAAGCTGGAAGAGCTCATTCTATTCCATGTGATCTTTTTAATCACTCACTTCTTTCAAAGTCTGTTGTGCACGATGCTAGTTGCATTCACATTAACCCAAACTTGTATGTATGAGTACAGCTGTGCTCTTACAAAGTATGGTTCTATGTATTTCTACTATAGTTGAAGATTAAATGCCTTGGAGCTCTGAAGAGAGGGAACTAAGAAGCAAATTAACAAGTTCAAATGTCTGTGTGCTTGTCTATTACAAAGATGGTCATTGGTGATCCTGAGGCTAAATTAAAATCACAGATATCGACACAGTAAAATGAAGCCAAGCTTTGTCCTGATGGTGAAGACTCAAGTTCCTTCAATGCAGGGACAGTGATTATCTTTGTTGTCCCCAGGACCTCACATAAAACTATGCCTATCACTGACATTCTCAATTAATATTTATCAGAGAAGCATACTTGTTTTTGTTTTTTGTAAATTTGAGAGACAGAAAGACAACATGTGCACATGTCAGTGGGGGAGGGACAGAGAGAGAGAGAGAGAGAGAGAGAACTTAAGCAGGTTCCATGCTCAGCGCAGAGCCCAATGTGGAGCTCAATTCCACATCCTTGGGATCATGATCTGAGCTGAAATAAAGAGTCGGAGGCTCAATCTACTGAACCACCCTGATGCCCCCAGGTAAACATATTTGAATGCTTTTTTAACCTATCAAAAATTCCTTATTTCAGTTGAGCTTCACAATTACATGAACTCAACATGAAGTACAATTTCCAACCCCAGCCCAAATCAGTATTTTAAATGATAATCATCTAAAAGTACCAGAGTGGAACTGTACTTGAAATGTGCCAGTCCTAAGTGGGTTGACAGATGCATAGAGGAATGATAGATAGAGAGACATGTGAACAAGCAAATATAGCAGAATATCAATGATAAATGCCCAGATTGGACAAATCTCAAAGGTTCTTTCCTTCCCTTAAGTTCTGTTTATATATTGATTTCCTCAGCACCCATCAGATATTTACTATAAATTGAGATAAGTTGACATTGGTCACATAAGATCCATTTAAGATTAAGCTTTGCAACTAGTCAGAATAGAGCCTCAGTGTACCAGTCAGAAGCTAGCTTATGCTGTGCTAGCGAAGGGCACTAAAATCTCAGGGTTTAAAAAGGTTTATCTCCTGCTCACACTCTGTGTTCCCCGCAGGTGAGCTGGGGGCTTTGTTCCGGCAACACCATCGACATTGTCATCTTTGTTATTCTCACTCAAGGCCCAGTTGACAGAGAACCTCTGTACTGGCCTGAGGGCAAGAAGGAAGTCCAACCAAGCACAGGTGCCTCAGACTCCTCCACATTTCACCAGCTAAAGCAAGTCGCGTGGAGTCACGTGACCCGGGAGGGGCGCGCGGCTGCCGCACCGTCATACAGTCTTTTTGGCAGAGTAACGTACATGCTTTATGCCCTTTCTCTCCTTTTAGATTGTTAAACTCCTTGAAGTCAGTCTCCATTTTCCCTCCTAATTATGCAAACTATGTCTAAAGAATTCACACCTCTTCAGACACCCAGTGATCTGCCATAAACAGAGATTGAATTTCCAATAGCTTTACCTTCTGAGGAAAGAAGCGCTTCATTGTGGTGATCCCCTTACTGTGCCAGCTGCAGGATGAAACCCCGTGGACAGTGTTCAAGGTGGGTCTTATAACCTGTGGAACAAAGGCCTGGTCTGGCCTTCTTCGCCTGGTTGAGATTAGAGGCAGCAGTGGGACTGTCTCTCCTTCTGGAAGCTCTCAACCTGATGTTCTGCTATTGTGCCATTGCAGCGGGGAGCGGGGAAAGAGGGAACCATTTAAGGACCCCAGTGGCTCATGTGGAGTTTCCACAAGACAGAGGTGATAATAAAAACTCAATGAAGTGGGACAGTTGCGAGGGAGAATACGATTAGCAGTCTGAGTGGGAGGGGGAAAAGGGATTAAAAGAAACCCTGAGGTTTGTTTCCAAGGCAAAGATCTCATCTTCAGACTTGTGCGGTCCCCTCACCCCCAATGCCCTTTCTCTGCACAGATGTCTTTGAGTCTATCTCATTCCAGTGTTGTCCAATTCCAGGCCCCTCCCCAGAGGCCATCGAGCCAGATGATTCGTGCTGTACAACCTGGTACGTTCTGACACAGGCTTCTGTGAAAGCCAGATTGGCTCTAAAGCGGCAAAGTACAAAGCCCTTCACAGCAAAAGCCAAACAGGTACATAAATGAATCGATACTCAAGCGCTCAGCACATTCACACATACTTACTACAGAAACACACTGGCTGAGGCCCAGTACCTAGACTCCTAACTGTGCTAGTCAATATCACGCGTCAATTAAAAACTAAAGGAGTTTTATCCCTCTCCCCCACCAACACCCCAGACTTCTGGCTCATAAAATGGATTTCAAGTCAGTGTAAATAGCTAGCTTGCCCAGCAGCTGTGTTCCTGAAAAGTTTCTTGTAAATCAAATCCTCTTTTAAAATTCATGGAACTTTCTGTTTAAAAGGAACCCTGTGATTAATCCTTTTGTAAGGCAAAGAATCTTTCTGTAATATAAAAACACCACTGCCACCTGCCCCATCTCATTCCTCCTCCCCCTGCCACTCCGCCCCTCCTGGTGGCCACCTGCCCCTCCCCACTCCATTCTGTAAGGTCAACTTTAGGCATAATGAACATTCTTTAAAGAAGACTTATGTCTTTACGACTTGGAAGCAAACCAAATAACCAATTTTTTAACATGTATCTTACAAACATCCTGATAGAGAAGCCTGCAGAATATATATCACTTGTTTGCAGATACCACAATGCACAATCACCAGAAATGCTGATGAGCTCGGCTATGAAAGGAACGAGCTGATGTTCTCTGCAAGAATGCCTCATCATTCCTCACTGGGGACAAAACTGAAGACAGCGTCTAGGAGGACAGGTGGAGACTCAGTGAAGACGCCCTCATTTCCCCTCCCCAGCTCACCCCGTACCTGCTCGTGAAGACTGAAATGCAGAATAAATCATGCAAAATATCATGATCTGAATGTTGTTGCAGACATCAGTTAATAATTTTGCCCAAGGCTGGGGTTAACGACTAGCCCAGGGTTCTTCAATCTTTAGCTATTTGGGATTTTTACCATTGGCATGTACCACCTGTGGTATGATTTATTAGATACTTTTAATTAAATAGACTCATTGTTTTTTACTTGGCTCCATGAGAAGCAATGAGATTCATGAACGCACAGGTTTAAGATGTAGGTAAATTATTTGGATGTATTAAAATACATGTATAACTATTTTTTTTAAAAAAAGTGTTCATCCAAGGTGCCACCTAAAAGTCTCCCTGTGGGTCACTATTGATATACACCATACTTTGCCACTTTGCCAAGACTGGACCAAGTCTGATTGAGTCATGATAGTCTCAGTTCCCTTACCACTGTTTATATGCCTATGCCTACATGCGTTCAATAGGTATTACTGAGTATCTATTATACACGGGCTCCATGCTAGGTGTGGGTGACAAGAGGAAGAGCCTGGTGCCTTTGGGAGCTTACAGTTAGTGGAGGGAGCAGGCTAAAAAGAGAGTCAAAACATGCTGTGCTGTACAAAGAAGTGGTGGGGCAAAAAAGGAGAAATGAACTCCCTCAGGAGCAGGAGACTTGAAGAGAACATTTTGAGTGGGCTCTGATGGAAGGAGTGAAGGAAGGGTATTCCAGGAGACAGAACAGACATGTGCAAATGCATGTGACCAGACAGTATTTTAGAAGGGATGAGTGTTCTGGAAGCACAGAGGGAGCAGATTCTAAAACCAAATCATAGAAGTCTTTTATATAGGACATTAGGTGATAATGTCCTAAAGTTTCACCCATGTGGTAGCTTGTGCCAGGATTTCCTCTCTTTTAAGGCTGCATAATATTTCCTTGTAGGTTGTTATGGACTGAATTGTTTCTCCCCATAATTCTTGTGTTGAAACCCTAACTTCCATGTGACTACTTTTGGGTATAGGGCCTTAAAAGAGGTAGTTAAGGTTAAATGAGATCATGAGGGTGGAGTTCTGATACATCCTTAAGGAAAAGGAAGAGACGCAAGGAGGCATAGGCACAGAGAAAAGGCATTGTGAGGACACAGCAAGCTGGCAGCCTTCTGCAAGTCAGAGAAGCCTCAATGGAAACCATCCCTGCTTGCACTTTCATCTTAAATTTCCAGCCTCCAGAATTGTGAGAAAATAAATTTCTGGGGGCACCTGAGTGGCTCAGTCAGTAGAGCATCCAACTTTGGCTCAGGTCACGATTCCATGATTGGTGAATTTGAGCCCCGCATTGGGCTCTTTGCTATCAGCATGGAGCCTGCTTCAGATCCTCTGTCTCCCTCTCTCTCTCGGCCTCTCCCCTGCTCTCTCTCTATCTCAAAAGTAAATACTAAAAGAATTTAAAAAAAAAAGAAAAGAAATTTCTTTTGTTTAAGCCACTCAGTTTGTGGTATTTTGTTATGGCAGCCCTAGAAAAGTAATAGATATGTATATATTACATTTTGTTTATTCAATCATTTGTCAGTGGACAAATGTCCCCTATGAACATAGGGGTATAAATATCTTTTCAAGACCCTGCTTTCAATGCTATCAGATATGTATCTAAAGTGGCATTATTGGATCATGTGATAATTCTATCTTTAATTTTTTGAGAAAACTCCATAATGTTTTTCATACTGGCTGCACCGAGAGTTCTAATTTCTCCACATCATCGCCAATATTTGTTATTTTCTGTTTTGTTTTGTTTTTATGTAGTGGCCAAACTAATGAATGTAGGTGATCACTCATTGTAGTTCTGATTTGCATTTCATTAATGATTAGTGACGTTAAAAATCAGGGAGCACTTGGGTGGCTCAGTTGCTCAAGTGATGACTCTTGATTTCAGGTCAGGTCATGATCTCACGGTTCATGGGATCGAGCCCTGCATCAGACTCCATGCTGACAGCAAGGAGCCTGCTTGGGATTCTCTCTCTCTCTCTCACACACACACACACAAACACACACACACACACACACACACACACTCTCTCTTTCTCTCTGTTTCTCCCTCCCCTGCTCACATGCTCTCTCTCAAAATAAATATTTTTTAAAAATCATGTTTGTTAGACCATTTGTATATCAGCTTTGGAGAAATGTCTACTCAAGTCCTTTGCTCATTTTTAATCAGGTTACTTGTTTTATGTTGTTGTTAAGTTGTAGCAATTCTTTATATAATTTGGATATGAGCCTCTTACTAGATACATGATTTGCAAATATTTTCTCCCATTCTCTATGTTGCCATTTCTCTGTTCATAGAGTCCTTCAATATAGATAAGTTTGATGTAGTTCCATTTGTCCATTTTTGCTTTTGTTGCCTATGCTTTTGGTGTCATATTAAAAAAAATCATTGCCAAATCCAATGTTATGAAGATTTCTCCTGTGTTTTCTTCTGGGAATGTTATCTTTTTGGATCTATATTTAGGTCTTTAATCCATTTGAATTATTTTTTTTTAATATGGTGTATGGTAAGACCCCAACTTCATTCCATTGTATGTGCATATCAGGTCTTTCTAGCACTATTTTTCCTTTCCCTATTGAGTGGTCTTGGCACTCTTGTAAAAAATCATCTGACTGTATGCACAGAGGTGTACTTCTGGGCTCTATTCTATTTCATTGTTCTATATGTCTGTCTTTCAGCTTTGTAGTATGTTTAGAAATCAGGAACCATGAGGCCTCCAGATTTATTCTTCATCTTCAAAATTGTGTTGGTCCTTTGAGGTCCCTTGACATTCCACATGAATTTTAGCATGAATTTTTCTATTTCTATAAAAAGTGTCACTGAGATTTTGATAGAGACTGCACTGAATCTGTAGGTTGCTTTGGGATGTATTGACATCTTAAAAAATATGAAGTCTCTCAGTCCATAAGCAAAAGATATCTTTCCATTAATTGTGTTTTCTTGCATCACTTTCAGTAATGTTTTGTAGGTTTTAGTGTATAAGTCTATGATCTCCTTGGTTAGCTTTGACTGTTTTTTCTTTTGCATGCTATTGTAAATGGAACTGATTTTTTAATTTCTTTTTCTGATTGTTCATTGCTAATGTGTAGAAATACAGTAGACTTTTATGGGTTGATTTTGTATCCTAAGACTTTGCTGAACTCATTTATTAGTTCTAATACATGTTTTCTGTGAAATCTTGAAGGTTTTCTATATATAATATTATGTCATCTTCAAACAGAGATAGTTTTTTTTTTTACAAATAGTTTATTGTCAAATTAGTTTCCACATAACACTCAGTGCTCATCCCCACAAGTGTCCTCCTCCATGCCCATCCCCCCTCCCCCCCACATCCATCAGTCCTCAGTTTTTGTCAGCATTCAAGAGTCTCTCATAGTTTGCCTCTCTCCCTTTCCCCCACCATTTCCCCCCTTCTTCTTCCCCTTGTTCCTCTGTCAAGTTCCTCCTAATCCTCCTATACGTGCAAACATATGATATTTGTCCTTCTCTGCCTGACTTATTTCGCTCAGCATAACACCCTCAAGGTCCATCCATGTTGCTACACATGGCCAGATTTCATTGTTTCTCATTGCCAGGTAGTATTCCATCGTATAGATAAACCACATCTTCTTGATCCATTCATCTGTTGATGGACACTTAGGCTCTTTCCATGTTTTAGCTATTGTGGAGAGTGCTGCTATGAACATTGGGGTACATGTGCTCCTATGCCTCAGCATTTCTGTATCCCTTGGGTAAATTCCTAGCAGTGCTATTGCTGGGTCATAGGGGAGTAAACAGAGATAGTTTTATGTTTTCCTTTCCAATTTGGATGACTTTATTTATTTTTCATGGAGAATTCCTCTGGCTAGTAATTCTAGTACTTTGTTGAATAAAAGTAAGCATCCTTATCTTATTTCTGATCTTAGAGGAAAAGCTTTTGGTCTTTCATGACTAAGTATGATGTTTGCTGACAGCTTTTCATACATAGCCTTTATTATGTTGAAGTTGTTTCAGTTTATTCTTAATTTGTTGAGTGTTTTGATCATGAAGGGGTGTAGAATTTTATCACTGATATTTTTGGATCAATTGAAATGATAATGTGGGGTTTTCCCCTTCATTCTGGTATGGTGGTATATTAAACTGATTTTTTATTCAATCATCCTTGAATTCCAGGAATAAATCTAACTTGGTCACAATGTGCAATCATTCTAATATGGTGTTGATTTAAGCTTGCTAATATTTTATTGGTGATTTTTGCATCAGTACTCATCAAAGACATTTTTGTAAGCCTTTTGGGTGTTTAGGGAAGTTTTATTTTTGTTTTTGCTTTTTGTTTGTTTTGTCTTATAGTATCTTTCTCTAGCTTTGAGATCAGGGTAACCCTAGCCCCATAGAATGAATTTGGAAGCTGCCCTCTTCTTCAGTTCTTTTTTGCAAGAGTTTGTGGAGAATTGGTATTAATTCTTTTTTAAACATTTGATGGAATTCTCCAGTGAAGTCATGTGATTCTGAGTTTCTTTGTTGGTACATTTTTGATTACTACTCCAATCTCACTAGCTATATTTGTCTATACTGATTTTCTATTTCTACCTGATTCAATCATGGTAGTTATGTTTTTTCTGGAAATTTACTCATTTCATTTAGGTTATCTAATTTGTTGCATATAATTTTTCATGTTACTCTTTTATAATTATTTTTATTTTTGTGACATCACTTGTAATGTCCACTCATTAATTTTTTATTTTATTCATTTGAGTCTTCTATCTCTTGTATTAGTTAAACAAGCTAAACATCTGTCAATTTTGTTGATATTTTAAAAAAAATCTTAGCTTCATTGATTTTTTTCTATTTTTTCCCTATTCTCTATTTATTCCTGCTCTACTCTCTAATATTTTGTCTCTTCCACTAAATTTGGGTTTAGTTTGTTCTTTTTTGAGTTCTCTGAGGTGTAAGTTTAGGTTGTTGATTTGAGGTCCAATCCTCTTTTTTAATGTAAGTATTTATAGCTACAAATTTCACAGAATCCATAAATTTTGCTATGCTGTGTTTTCATTTTCATTATTCCTGAGATTTTCTAATTTCCTCTGTCTTTTCTTCTTTAGTCCATTGGTTGTTTAGGAGTGTGTTGTTTATTTTCCAATATTTGTGGATTTTCCAACTTTCTTCCTCTTACTGATTTCTAATTTCACTCTACTGTGGTTGGAAAAGATAACTGCATGGTTTCATTTGTTTAAAAAATTTAAGATATTACAATGTCAATTAAAATTGTTAACAGTTGTTTTGTGGCTTAACAGGTGCTTGATCTAGATCTAGAGAATGTTCCATACACACTTGAGAAGAATGTGAATTTTGCTGATTTGGGGTAGAGTGTTCTGTATGTCTGTTAGGTCTAATGGCTCAAGTCCTCTGTTTCCTAACTGATATTCTTTCTGGTTATTCAATCTATTTTTGAAAGTTTTCTACTATTACTCTGGCACTGTCTATTTCTCACTTCAATTGTGCCAAGTTTGCTTCATATCTTTGCTCTGATGTTTGGTGCATCTTCCTGACAAATTGACCATTTTTATTATTATATAATGCCCAACTTATATCTTTTAACAGTTTTTGACTTAGAGTCTGATATTAGGATAGCCACTGCTGCTCTCTTTTGGTTAATATTTGCAGGGAATATTTTTCTATCCTTTCACCTTCTGCTTATGTGTGTCCTTAGATCTAAAGTGAGTCTTGTAGTGAGCATTTAGTTGGAGCTTGTTTAACTATCAGTTCAACCTGTCTATGTCTTTTGATTAGGAAGTTTAATCCATATATGTTTAAGGTAATCATGATAAGGAAGGACTTCTATTGCCATTTTGTTTTCTGTGTATCTTCCAGCTTTCCTGTCCCTTCTTTCCTTTCTTACTGCTTTCTTTTGTGTTTCATTGAATTTTTTTGTGGTGACTCCCTTCTCATTTCCTTTTGTGTATATTTCATAGATATTTTCCTTGTAGTTACTATTGTAATTACATAAACCATTTTAAAATTATAGCAATCTATTTTAAGCTAACAACAACTTAACTTTAATGACACACAAAGACTCTGCTCTTCTTTCACCCCTCTTCATGTTACTGATGCCACAAATTACATCTTTATATATTGTGTACCCATTAATATAAATTTATATTTATTTTTATGCTTTTGAAAAATTACCTACAATAATTAAAAGCAGGTTTATGCACCCAATTCAAATGCTACAGGTTTCTCTATTTTTTTCAAATGTTTACCTTTACTAGGGAACTTTACAGTCTCATGTAGCTTCATGTTAATGTCTAACATCTTTTCATTCGGGCTTAAAGGATTCCTTTTAGCATTTATTGTGGGACAGTCCTAGTGGCAATAAACTTCCTCAACTATTGCTCATCTGGAAACACCTTAATTTCTCTTTCATTTTTGAAGGACAGTTTCTGGATATAGTATTCTTGATTGACACATTTTGTTTTGTTTCTTTCAGTACCCTGAATTTATCATCCTACTGCCTTCTGGCTTACAAAGTCAGCTGAGAAATCCACAGATAATCTTGCAGAAGCTCACTTGTCTATAACTCACTTTTCTCTTACTAATTTCAAGATTCTCTCTTTGTTGTTGAAGTTGACAGTTTGTTTGTAATGTGTCTTAGTGTGGGAAATTTTGGGTTTGTCCTACTTGAAATTCTTTCAACCTCTTGAACTTTATGTCCATTTATTTCCTCAAATTTGGAGAGCTTTCAGGCATTATATTTTCAAGTAAATTTTCTGTCCCTTTCTTTCTCTCTTCTTCTGGGATTCCCATATTTATCTGCTTGATAGTGTTCCATAAGTCTTTTAGACTCTCCCTATTTTTCCTTATTCTTTTCTTTTTTTGCTTCTCTTACTTGATAATTTCAAGTGACCTGTCCTCAGGTTTATTGATTTTTTCTTTTGCCTGATCAAGTTTATTGTTGAGTCCCTCTAATAACTTTTTAATCCAATTATTGTACTTTTCAGCTCCAGAAATTCTATTTGGCTCTCTTTAACAGTTTATTTTTCTTCCTGATGGATAGACCCTGTAATTATTATATAATGCCTTTCTTCATCCTTCGTTACTGCCTTTACTTTAAAGTCCAGTTTGTCTGATATAGGTATGGCTGCTTAGGCTTTCTTTTGATTTTCAGTAGCATGATAGATATTTCTCCATCCCCTTACTTTCAATCTGAAGGTGTTCTCAGGTCTAAAATGAGTCTCTTGTAGACAACAAATAGATGGATTTTATTTTTTTTATCCATTCTTTTGATTGGAGCATTTAGTCCATTTACATTCAGTGCTATTATTGAAAAATATGGGTTTAGAATCATTGTGTTCTCTGTAGGATTCATGCTTGCAGTGGTGTCTCTGGTACCTTATGTTCCTTGCAACATTTCCCTCATAGAGTCCCCCCTAGCATTTCTTGTAGGGCTGGTTTAGTGGTGACGAATTCTTTCAATTTTTGTTTATTTGGGAAGACTTTGATCTCTCCTTCTATTCTGAATGACAGGCTTGCTGCATAGAGGATTCTTGGCTGCATATTTTTTCTGTTCATCACATTGAAGATTTCCTGCCATTCCTTTCTGGCCTGCCAAGTTTAGTAGATAGGTCTGTAACTACTCTGATAGGTCTTCCTTTATGTGTTAGTGCCCTTTTATCCCTAGCTGCTTTCAGAATTCTCTCTTTGTCCTTATATTTTGCCAGTTTCACTATGATATGTCATGCAGAAGATCGATGTTCAAGTTATGTCTGAGAGTTCTCTGTGCCTCTCAGATTTCAATGTCTGTTTCTTTCCCCAGATTGGGGAAGTTCTCAGCTATAATTTGTTCAAGTACTCCTTCAGTGCCTTTTTATGTCTCTTCCTCTTCTGGAATTCCTATGATACTGATATTGTTCCGTTTGATTGTATCACTCAGTTCTCGAATTCTCCTTTTGTGTTCCTGAATCAGTTTATCTCTCTTTTTCTTGGCTTCCCCTTTTTCTATAATTGTATCTTCTAATTCACCTATTCTCCTCTCTGCCTTTTCAATCCATGCATTGGACGCCTCCATTTTATTATGCATCTCATTTATAGCATTTTTTAATTCATCACAACTATTTTTAAGGTCCCTGGTCTTTTAAGCAATAGCTTCTCTGATGTCTTCCATGCCTTTTTCAAGCCTAGTGATTAATTTTATGACTATTGTTCTAAATTCTTGTTCAGTTATGTTGCTTATAGCTGTTTGAGCAGTTGTCACTTCTTCCTGTAATTGCTTTAGAGGAAAGTTCTTCTGTTTCATCATTTGGGCTAGCTTTCTGTCTCTTGTCAGTTTTAAAAGTTTGTTATGCACTCTGCACCTGTGCATACTGCTATATTTAAAAAGGCTCATTGTCTAGGGCCTGTCTGTTCAGGAAGTATTCTTTTAATGGTGTCTTTTGGTTTTTTTTGTTGAGTCTTTGGTTATTTTATTTCCCCACTCATAGTGGTATTTAAGACTCTCCACCCTGCGTACTTTGGTTTGTTTCTTGAGGTAGCCATGAAAAGGAAAACAGACAGACAAACACACAGGGAACCAAGGCACACAAACGCACAGACAAATCCAACAAGCAAGCAAACCGAAAGGGAAAAAGAAAAGAAAAAGAAAAAGAACCCAAAAGACAAAGGACAGTCTAAAAGAATAAAACCAGAATTCTCAGCTACAAATAAAGAGCAGGGTGTATGTAGTACTGATGGAAGAGCATATACAAGGAGAGAAATGACAGGGGTGAGTAGAAAGTGAAATTGGACAATGACCAGGCAGAGAAACTAAGAGGCTTAGTTCAGAGAGAGAAAGAGGAGAGTATGGTAGGAGGAGAGGAGAAAGAAATGAAGATACTGTTACCCCAAGAAACTATATAGTCTGATTATTCCAGAGAGAGAGAGAAAGGAAGGTAATGACAGAGGTGTAGAATATGCATCTAGAGAATGGATTAAATGTGACTGTTTAAGCAAACCAATGATCAGAGTGTCCAGTCCAGCAGAGGGGAGGGATACGAATGAGACAAGAGAAAAAATATCTGAATAGAAAGAATTGATCTAGAATTAATCACAGCAATGCATCAATGTTGGTCTTGCCCCTGGCTCTGGTAAAAAAAAAAAAAAAAAAAAAGCAGCTCTACAGTGCAGATCAATGTGGTTTGGTGTAGGCAGGTCTCGCCTCCACTGCGGTCCCCTGGGCCCTTCCCTGAGGCCACGCCTTGGTGGTTGTGGGGAGAAAAATGGCGGCGCCTCAGTCCCTTCTCGAACCAAGCATTGCAAATTTCTCTTTTGGGTCTGATCTCCCTGTGCCACAGTTGTAGCCAAGCTGGGCCGTGTTCTATATCCCAAGCCCCACCTCGTTTCCAGATCTTAGTCCCTGCGCTTTATTGATACCACCTGAAATGTAATCCCGCAGGCCCAGCCACTTTCCAGCAGGTGATGGAGCTGGGAGAGCAGCCGAGCAGTTTCTCCTGGTGCTGCTTGTGACCAGGGCACCCAGCCCAAAGACAGCAGCACAGCTAGAAATAGTATCACTCTCTGAATGCCCTGCGGTTACGGATGGGATGTTAGGATCCCTCTCCGTCCCAGGCCAGGTATTTCTCTTCTCCAGGGACAGTGCTATGAGCAGTTTTAGCCACTCTTTCTCTTCCCCTCATCTCTCCGCGGCTCTCCGTGAAGGGTGCTCCCTCCACTCTCTGTTTCTCCAATCCCAGTCTGTTTTTCTCTTCCCCAGTTCGCAATCACACACCTATGAGGCTGTCTTCTTAGTGGACTCTGTCTCTTCCTCCCAGACTCCTGCGGTTCAGTGTCGTATGGCTTTAGACCTTCTCTGTTTGAAAGATGGAGGCAAGCAAAATGTACAGAGCTCCCTACTTCTCCGCCATCTTGCCTCCTCTTTTATAGTTTGTTTTTGTTGATATTCTCATTCTGTTCATGCATCTTTGTTCTGATTCATTTAGTTACCCATGTGTGTTCTCTTTTATCTCATGCAGCATTTTCAAGACAGGTGTTTTAAATTCTTTGTCAAGTAATTCAGAGATCTGTGTATCTTTAGGGCCAGTTTCTGGCGATTTGTTTGATTCTTTTCATCTGCCTGAGTATCCCTGTTTCTGTTTCTGTGTATGCCTTGTGATCTCTTGTTGAGGCTTGAGCATTTGACCAAATACTCTCTTTATAGATTGACTTTGTACAAGGGAAGATCTTTACTAATCAGCCTACCTCGAGATTCTGGGAGCTCTCACTTTTTTTTGTGGTATTCATATTTTCTGTGCTTGTGTGTGTGCTTTTATTTTGGTACATATGAATGCTTTTAACTATCTTAATTTCTCTAAGAGATTCACCCTGGTTTCTTCTCAGAAGTTTTTGTTTCTGCTTCTATTGTATTCCTTTGCCTATAATCTCTTGTTCCCCTGATGTCTGCCTGTGGAATCTCAGATGCCCTGTTGCTCAAATATGCTGCAGTGCTCACCACTGTTTTTCAGCATGGTCTCAATCTAGTGTCTAAACAATGCTGCTGTTGCCATCAGTGCTCCAAAGTATACAACAGAAATCAGTTCCTCAGGCAGCCACCAGCCAAGCCAGAATGTTGGACACAAATTCCGCTCTTTGCTTTCTCTTCCCAGGGAGGAGACAGGACTTCAGAAGTTTCTTCCCAATTGGGATGCACTGCATTGAGTGGGGAAAGGACTAGAGTATGCAAAATAGCACAAACTTTCCTTGTATTTTCAGTCATTTTTTCTTGGCTACATGTTCTCCTGGGTCCTTCAGCTTCAAAGCTGACTTCTAGAATATCCATAATAGTATATTGGCCAATATATTGCAGTTTATTTGGTGTCTCTGGGAGTGGGGAATGATGGCCTGAAGCTTCTTATGCCACCATCTTGCTCACATCACCCTCATCTGTTGTTTTTTACACAAAGGTGAAAAGGCAATTCAATGTAGAAATCATAGTCTTTTCATTAAATGGTCTGGACTAATTGGATATACATACACAACAAAATGAATCGTTACTCATACTTCATATCATGTACACAAATTTACAAATTGGATTGTACACAAAATCATAAAACCTAAAACTATAAAATTTTTAGAAGAGGGGCAACTGAGCAGCTAGGTTGGTTGAGCGTCTGACTTTGGCTCAGATCATGATCTCATGGTTTGTAGTTTGAGCCCTGCATCAGGCTCTGAGATGACAGCCCAGAGCCTGGAGCCTGCTTCAGATTCTGTCTCTCTCTTTTTCTGCCCCTTCCCTGCTTATGCTCTCTCTCTCTCTGACTCTCAAAGATAAATAAAAATTAAACATTTTTTAAAAAATTATAGAAGAAAGGAGAAAAACTTTTGTGACATTGGGTTAGACAAAGTTTTTTTGGGATGATACAAAAAACATGATCCATAAAAAATCTGATAACTTGGCCTTCATCAAAATTTAAAACTTCTATTCTTCAGAAGATTCTTTTAAAAAGAAAAGACATTCAGATGGTAGATTTTATGTATATTGGAATGAATAAATGATATTGGTGTGAACTTAAGGTTTTTAAATATATATATATATATTGACATGGAAATAAATATAGATGTAAATGTGTAAATATAAATTCCCTAACTCATCGCTGTGAAGGCCTGGGAGCAGTTGACACCCTAGCATCAATAGTCACACCAGATCTTCCTTTCTAAATACCATTCTTCTATAAAAGGATCAGGGCTCCTTGAAGAAATGATTTATTCAAGGGCAGGAGGAGGACAAGTACAATATAAGTCTAGGTGTTCAAATATTGATGGGATCATGCCAAAGGAGCACAGAAGCCATCTCCAAGAGGCTTCTATTCAAATCTAAGATAATTAGTGCATCAAAATGAGCAATAGTGGGGGCCCCTGGGTGGCTCCGTCAGTTAAGCCTCCAACTTCGGCCCAGGTCATGATCTCACAGTTTGTGGGTTCAAGCCCCGTGTCGGGCTCTGTGCTGACAGCTAGCTCAGAGCCTGGAGTCTGTTTTGAATTCTGTGTCTCCCTCTCTCTCTGCCCCTCCCCTGCTCACACTGTCTCTCTCTCTCTCTCTCTCAGAAATTAAAAAAAAAAACTTTTTAAATGAGCAATAGTAACAGGTTATAACTAATTTTTAAAATAATGGATCAATTGATCCATATCAATGGGACACAATAAATGAAAGTTTGAGGAGAAATAAAATATCAACATAGTCTTAAAGTACCCACCAACCAAGAAAAACTTGTAAGTTACACAGGGAAGAAGAATAACTTTATATCCTAATAGGCAGCCCTTTATTAAATTATCAAAGTTAACATCACCAGCAATGAGACAAGTCATCATGTGCCACCTTAGATACAGTAAGACACACTTTATATCACTTCTGTCATATTCCTGCCAAAGATGCATAACTTGTCTAATCATGAGGAAATATCAAACAAACCCAAATCAAGGGACATTTTACAAAATAAAGGATCTATAATCTTCAAAAATGTCAAAGTTTTAAAAATCAAAGAAAGACAGACACTATTACAGTGTGAAGAAGACTAAATAGACATAACAACTAAATACATCAGCAATCCTGAGCTGCATCCTATTACTAAAAGGGTACTGAAACAAATTGGGAAAACTTGGAGTCTGAGGATTAGATTGTAGTGATGTACCAATTTTAACTTCCTGAATTTGATGGTTGTATTATGGTTTTTGCAGTCACCAAAGTATTAAAGGGTAATGGAGCATCATATTAGCAACATATTCTCAAATGGTTTATATTGTTGTTACAACTTTCTATAAGTTTGAGGTTGTTTCAGAAAATAAAGGCTGATTGAGTGATTGTGAACAGTTGTTCACTTAAGGCTCAGTGAAAATATGAGCGTGGAGTTATCAGAGCCCTTACCAGAAAGAGGACAAGATGGAGAGGTTGAAAACTGGCAAGACTCAGAGACTGTTAAGATAAAGGGGTAGCAATAGTAAGTTGAGACTAAGATGACTGTCAGTTTTCAGGCCTGGAAGATTGAGAAGATATTGGTGCTCTGTTAGAAAAGAGATAAATGGAAATGGTAAGTCAGGCAGAAGATTAGGGTTGAGTGAGGACAAGAATGAATTTGCTTTTTGGATATTTTGGATATGTTGAGTTGAAAGAGTAGTTCACAGCCTGTTCAGAATCCAGGTTCCTCTGAGGATTTGGATAAGAACAGATGCTAAACACAATATGTGTGTATTGGAGGGGGTTAGATCAATGCTGGGCTTGGCTTGTTCTGGGTCCACCTCCAATAACTGTCTGAATGTGCTGCATTCCTACATGAGTTATCCTCTTTCCCAACACCCTGATTGTCCACACCTGTGGGGGAATGAGCCTAAATATATAACTGATTATTCTTGGAAGGTTGCCAAGAGTAAAAGCTAAAGCCAGAAACTCCCCAAGCTGTCTCCAGAGCATAATGTATTTTCAGCTCACACAAATTCCCTGTTGCCAAATGATCCGTCAATGGCCTGGATAGTTAAAGAGATGGAATGCATTTTGGTTATACAGATGTGTCCTTTGATAACCTTGCTGTTTAATTTCCTATGTAAAGGCAACTTGTGGCCCCAATACCTTATCTTGGCATTTGAGAGTCTCTCTAACTATAATTTTGTAGCCCCATTTCCTTTCCTTTCCTATCTAAGTCCTATTGCAGCCAGCCTGTCTCCTTTTCATTGTCAAAGTCTGTCTTGCTTTTTCCCACTTTTGAGAGTTTACTCATCTTGTGGGTTGAAATTCAACGCATCCTGTCCATAGAAAGCTAGGCACTCTAGAAGCACTGAGTCAATGAAACCATGGCCAGTGTCCTCAAGGAATTTGTAGTTATTATAGAAATGGAAGGTACATATATGAGGGAGAGGAGAATCTTTGTGAAGGCAGAAATGCCAGAGGAGAGGTCATATGGACTCAAGGATGGACAGATGCTTACTTTTACAATTTTGTTATGAAGACATCAAACCAACCTGTTCCCAAATCTCCCATTTCCAACTGGCTGTTCCCACACCAGTGCACCAGTACACCAGGTGTTCCATCCTCACCATCTCTCATTCATCTTGCCTCAACTAAAATAAACACTTTCCTCAGAGTGGCTTTTCTGATCCACCCCTACCACCAACTACAGATTGATAAATAAGATCTACATTCATGCGTCCTTTCTTCAGGGAAAATGGCCAGACACATTATTAAGATTTGGAAGCAAAAGCTTTAAAAAGTCTCAGACTCTCAGAGCTGGAATGGAGCTTAACCTGCCCAGCCCTTTGTGTGGCAGATGAAAAAACTGAGGTTCAGTCAAGGAAAGTAACTTACCATATTTGGCTTACCACATGGCAGTTCAAATGCTTTTGTCTGCAAGAAATGTAAATCTCAACCCAAATTGGCTTACACAAAGAGAGAACCTATTGGTTCATGTAACAGAACCATCCAGGAATATGTCTGTCTTTAGATAAGATTTGATCTGGGACCCCAATGATGAGATTGATATTGGGATTAGCGTGTTTCTCTCTCTCCCTCTCTCTTTCACATTCTCTCTTTCCTTCCCTCTCTCATTCTCTGGCTCTCCTATTATGGTACCAAAAATGGACCCTAAGACACCCTGGAACTACAACTACATATTTCCCCACTGGATTCCATTTCTCCAATAATTCAACCAGTGTCCCAGAAGTTAGTTTTGTTGGCCCTAGCTTGGCCTTCACTTGGCTTGGCATGTGGTATACCTCTGAACCCATCACTGTGACCACTGCAATGGACTATGCAGACTTGTTTGAGGCAAAGAGGGCCTAGCCCTAGAGCTGGAGGTAGGATCAGTTCACCCAAACCTAATGGCTGAGAAATGTTGGATGCTATTGTGAAGAGAAGAGAAAATCGATACTGGGGATACAATCCACAGTTGTCCACCATAGAAAGTTATTGGCAAAGTTAGGCCTATGAGCCTGGTCTCCCAGCTCTGTTTAACAATGTCATCAGATTCTGGAAAAGCCAGCTAAGTTTCTGTGGCACCAAGACATAGCCACATAACAAATGAAGCTTTCCATTCAAACAATTCTATACTGACTCTGGAGTAGCAATGCTGAATTCATCATTCCTCAGGCAAAGAGAGTAACCCCAGGACCTGAATTCAGACAGAGATGAAGGGCAAGAATAAGAGAAGTGATTAAAATAAGCTACAAATCTAAATCAGGAATGAGAAGTAGAAAACCTGGTAATAATTGTCCCACATGTGCTGCCAATGGAATTGAATCAGCATAATTGATTTTATGTACACAAGGTGAGACAGGTCTTCTGGAAAACTGCCTGTGAGTAGATCAGCAAGACCTATAATTGGCATATTAAATGCAAATAAAGTGAGACTAAAGGTGGAGTTCTTCCAACGTGAAATACCCAGAGCAGAGACTGGCTGCTTGGAAGAGAGCAAGAAGAATGGCAGGTGTGATTTATTCCAAGGGGGCCATGGTTCAGAGCTGGCTCCTTTGGGAATCCTGGTGTATTGTATTAATAGTGAGGTTCACCCAGAATACATTTTATTAATAGTGACATGCAATTTAAGATGTACTTATTACTTGGTTTAATCACAAAAATATTGCATCTGCTAATCCTCTTGAGGATTTCCCAGTACCTTTTTGGCACAAATACTATCACCAAATAAGCAGGAATGACCAAAGTCTTTTCATAATGTTCATTTCCAACATTTCTAACTTTTCCCTTGGAGAGGAGGGCTAGAGTTACAGGATAATTCTACCTTGTGGGGACCCTTTTTTCTGTCATATACTCAATAAGAAGGAAAATTCCAATTCTTTGGCAGATTAGATTCCCTAATATAGTCCTGGCCCACCTTTTAATTCAATCTCTCAATTCTCCTGTTCAGTCTCTATTGCAACAAACCCAGAGCAGAGTTTTATACAATTTTGATGCTTGTCTGGTATGCTGTCTTATGCAGGCTGTATTCCTTTACTGTTCCCATATCTATGGGCTAGATTCAGATGTTGGCTTCCAGTTTGAAATCTCTGGGTTAAAATTACACCTTTTAGTTGAAGCCTTCTTTGGTTCCCAACAAGAGGAGATGACCACTCTCTCCTTTGGAAACCTCATCATTTTGCTTTTTTCTCTTACTCTCTCTCACATACTACTTGTTACATGTCCTGCCTTGTGATTCACACATTCATCTTATCTTTCATGTTGATCTTTTGATTTCCAAGGCAGAAATGACAGGTGATTCATCTCTGTAGTCCCATGATGCTTGGATGAATTTCTTGAAGACAATTCACAGAGCAGCAACTGTGTGTATTTTATTAACTGTAACACCTGAACAAGTACAGTCAGACACCACAGGAAGGATTTGAGGGTGAATAAACAGAGAGAGACCCTGGGTTCATTCTCTGATGGGACTCCATAAAACCTTCTTTTCATTGCTCCATCCCTAAGCCTTTCACAGTGAAGGCTATTTGTCATCTAAAACCCAGAAGAACCCTCACTTACTAAATTACCATGACCCTGGACAGTTAATAATCTGTGAGGCAATTTCAGGCCAACATTCTTCGTGGCACTAATCATCTAGAAAAGTTATTGTGTAGTGACATCCAGCTGGTAACATGCCCTGGAGTGGGATGTTCCCAAGGAATTTGTCTAGATTAAAAAAATAGACTCTGAAGCCATCAGTTATAGAATTAGATTCTGGTACTAGGGATCATTTGGGGGGTTTCATTTTGTTTCTTTCACCTGTATTCATTTTATTTATTTATTTATTTATTTATTTATTTATTTACAAATAGTTTATTGTCAAATTAGTTTCCACATAACACTCAGTGCTCATCCCCAAAGTGCCCTCCTCCATGCCCATCCCCCCTCCCCCCCACATCCATCAGTCCTCAGTTTTTGTCACCATTCAAGAGTCTCTCAT